>NC_041392.1:97345299-97387688 GCF_002162155.2 Triticum dicoccoides
AAAATAAAAGAAAATGATGGAAATGTCAAAAAAAATAAAAGAAAATAAGTTTCCCATGTGATATGTGGTCTAGTTGTTGGGAAAATTTACAAATATGAATTTCGACTTTATTTAAAAAATCTCTCTGGAATTTAGTAAAATGGGCATAACTTTTTGTCGGAGTAAATAGCCATGGGTAGCCTAGCCGGCTTCCCCTGGCCCTTCTGAAAAAATTACGAGCCCGTCCGGCTCTCAGGAATCCAAGACGTGGGGTCGCCTTCCCCTTGCTGGCTGTCACCCAGGCCAGCTCGAAGAAGGCGGCCCGACTTTACCCTCATGAAGAAAACCATGGGAGGCCGACTCGAAGAAGCCGGCTCCAAGATGCCAACTCCAAGAAGCCGGATGGCGAGGAGGCCGACTCCAAGAAGCCGGCTCCCATAAAGCGGTCGAGACAGTACCCTCAAAGTTTGCATCCACCTAGCGGCGATGAGACGGGGCGTGGCTACAGTAAAGCCTGCCACCCCCGAATCCCGGAGCACGCCTGGCACAGTGCGCCGTACGGAGTGGCCATGACCCGTCCGGCGCGGCACTGTTGCCATGTTGACCCTGATGTCATCCACGATGGGCTACCAGTACGGCCCACGGGCGGTGGGCCCCTTCGGGCAGAGAGACACCCGAAGGCGGCCTGGCCTCCCCCAGTCGGCCCGAGATGGGGCCGGCTCCCCGCAGCCGGCTCACTTCCTCCCTCGAAGAAGACACCCCATTAAGGAGACAAGACGCGGTAAGGCTACGGTAATCGCCCGCCGGACGGCGGCACTGTAGCCACGCTTACCTCGACGAAGCCCTCGTCATTAGGATGAGGCAACAGTAACCAGCCATCGACAAGACCCTTGGCAGTGGGGCCTGCCTGTTGCCAAGGAGTTGGTAGCCGGCGGGACCCACCAGCCGGCGGGCCCCAGCAGTCGGCGCAGAAGCCGGCGAGCATGGTCACAGACGGCTGGGCCCCGCGCCCAGTCGGATTACCATTGTACCCCCGGGGGGTAGGCCTATATAAACCCCCCGGGGCACCCATGCAAAGGGTTCGAGCCTCAGCTACATCTAGACACACACAAGGAGGGGAAGCAAGCCAGCCGTGCCCTTCTTCCTCCTCCCACCGAACAGCTCAAGGAGCATTGTGTAGCTACTTGTTCGTCTAGTGATCATGCGGAGACCCCGCAGAGCAGCAGTAGGGGTGTTATCTCCACGGAGAGCCCCGAAGCTGGGTAAGATTCGCCGGCGTGCATGTCTTCGCCTCCTCCCGTTTCCAGGCACTGGCGACGTCTTACCGGCTCCCACAATGATAAGCCACCCGTTGGCATATGTCGCACCTACCACCCGACATTTGGCGCCCACCATGGGGCCAGGTGCACCGTCGTCCGGAGACCTGTTCTGGACGGGAACCCTCTTCCTCCCTAGCGAGCGTAGCCAGCCCGGCACGCCCGATGGCGCTTGCCACGACGCGCTGCAAGGTGTCACCAGCATCTGCGCGGCGAGCAGCCTCGCCGATCTCCTCGACGAAACCCTCATCTCCGACGAGCTCGCCTCCGATGCGGGCACCGACCACCTCGCCAACCTTCTCGGTCAGCTCCATGTCTCCAGCGAGCCCGCTGCGGACCTGGAGTCGGTTGGCTCCACCGACCCGATGCCTGTCGACTCCGACACGGCCTCCTTCGACACCTTCGCCACCAACGTCGCGATCTACAACGACCCGCTTCCTCGGACCGACGGCCGCAATACCGTCACCACCGAAGTGATGGTCATCGGCCACGGCGGCCCGGCCAGCGAGAGCGCCCATGACGTCCCACACGTGGCGGCCCACGACTTGTCCACCCCACTCCCGGCTAACACCGACGACGAAGCACTGGAGGCATGCCGCCTCGCCCTCCTTACAGAGGGCCGGAGGCTGGCTTCCGTGAGACGCCTCACAGAGGCCTACCAGCGCGAAGCTGACCGCGCCGCCTTTGGCACGCCGACCCCGGGCGGGCCAAGCCGGGCCGGCCTTGTCAAGCAACGCGGCGCTGTGATCGCCGACACGCTGGAAGTCGACCGCCCGGTCTATGCCACTCCGCTCGAGAACTTGCGTGCCGCCCAGGCGGCCGTAGACGAGTTGGACGGCTTGGAGGCCGAAGACCTCCCCCACATGACCCGGCGCATCCAGCAACTGATCGACGCAGCCGCGCAGCAACATGAAGCAGACACCCGCGCGGGAAGACCTCCCCGCGCCGAGATCACGGCGCGACGTCCCGGACGCCGGCTACAAGCAACACCCGTGCGCGGCGCGAGAAAGAGCCGGCTGCCAGCCGAAGCCAGACCCGAATCTCCATCGAGCGAGACGAGGACGGCCATCCCCGAGCCATGGAATGGCGGGGCAACTCGCCTCCGCCTCGACCCCGTGGAGAGAGATATCCCACCCCGCCGCCAGTGGCACACCCGACTCTCAGCGGACGACTAGGTCGCTGCGAAGGAGTCGGCGAGAATGACGCCCGCCATCGGATCGACCGCCTGGCGCGATCCCTGGCGCTGGAAGAAGAAGACGATGTCGGCGCGCCTTGTTTCAGCCCCCGCATCCGCGACGAGCCTAAAGGGTTCTCGCTCCCAAGAGACACGCCCAAGTACAACGGCTCCATGAAGCCGGAAGATTGGTTGATCGACTACTCCACGGCGGTCAGCATAGCCAACGGCAACCGGCGCGTTACCGTGAAGTACGTGCCCCTCATGCTGCAAGGCACGGCGTGGACCTGGCTCAACAGCCTCAAGCCTCTCAGCATCAACAGCTGGCTAGATTTCACCGAAGCTTTCATCCGCAACTTCACCAGCACCTACAAGCGGGCCCCCAAGCCCAGGCAGCTCTCCCTGTGCATACAGGGCCCGGCCGAGTCCACTCGCGACTACCTCACGCGTTGGGCCGAGCTCCACAATTCTTGCGAGGGGGTGCACGAGGTGCAAGCCATAGAATACTTCACAGCCGGGTGCCGAGAAGGTACCCTCCTCAAGCACAAGCTTCTCTGCGACGAGCCGGCTACCCTCGACGAGCGTCTGGACATAGTGGACAAATATGCGACCACCGACTCCTCAATGAAGACCGAGCTTCGGGTAGACGCGTCCGGAAAAGTACTCAACCCGGCGCCCAAGACGCCAGCTGGGGATCCCGGCCGACGCACACACCCAAACGACCACAAGCGCAAGGGCCCCACGCCGCCTCCCGCCAGTCGGCAGGTGGCCACAGTTGAAGACGTGCCGCCTGAAGGGCGGCCCACGCCCAAGAAACCCAAGGGCGGCCGGCCGGCTTGGCAGCCGGCCTTCTCCTACGAGAAAACTCTCGACGGCCCCTGCAAGTTCCATAGCGGCTTGAAGCCGTCCAACCACACAACCCGAAAGTGCCATTGGCTCACCTGAATCTCCAAAGGCGAGGGGCTCGCGCCGCCTCCGCCTGCCGGCCCGCCGCCTCCGCCTCCGCCGCCTCCGGCAGCTCGGCCCGCGGTCGGGGCCGTGCATGACGAGTTCCCTGACGAGCAAGCAACCTACATCATCTTTACAAGCCAGCGCGAAGACCGGCGCAGCAAACGTCGAGAGCACCAGGAAGTTAGCGTGGTCGCTGCCGACCCCGCCAGACACATGCATTGGTCAGAAAAGCCCATCAGCTGGAGCCGGGCCGACCATCCGGAGGTGATGTCGTCTCCCGGCTCTTATGCACTGGTCCTGGAAGCCACCCTCGCGACGGACAGACGCGCTACCCGCTTCTCCCGCGTGCTGATAGACGGTGGGAGCAGCATCAACATCCTGTACCGTGATACCCTGGAGAAGCTAAATGTCAAGACGAAGCAGCTCATGCCATCTCGAACAGTGTTCCATGGCATCGTACCCGGCCTGTCCTGCGCCCCCATTGGCAAAATCAAGATTGATGTACTTTTTAGGGACAAGGAGCATTTCCGCTGGGAAGCGATCTGGTTTGAAGTGGTGGACCTGGAGAGCCCTTACCATGCATTGCTTGGCCGACCTGCCTTGGCCAAATTCATGGCAGTTCCCCACTATGCATACCTCAAGATGAAGATACCAAGCACCAAAGGCGTCATAACCATAGCCGGCGATTACAAGAAGTCCTCTGAGTGCGCGGTAGCCAGCAGCCGGCTGGCCGAGTCCCTTGTGATTGCCGAAGAAAAGAAGATGTTGGACCGAGTCGTGGCCATAGCCGGCAAACAGTCAGCCGTGTCCCCCGACCCCAAGGAGCACGATGCTCAAGGATCCTTCCAGCCGGCCAAGGAGACGAAGAAGATACCTCTTGACCCCGAGCATCCAGAGAGGTTTGCTGTCATCGGGGCAAGCCTGAACAGCAAATAGGAAGACGAGCTCGCTGATTTCCTCCGTGAGAATCGGGACATCTTTGCGTGGTCCCCCAAGGACATGCCGGGTGTTCTGAGGAAATTCGCCGAGTACAAACTACACGTCCAGAAGACGCAAAGCCAGTCAAACAACCCCTTCGCCGACTGTCGGAGGAGAAACGCAGGATTGTGGGAGAGGAAATAGCCCGGCTTCTGGCAGCCGGCTTCATTATGGAAGTTTTCTTTTCAGAATGGCTTGCCAACCCGGTCCTTGTGCTAAAGAAGAATAACAAGTGGCGCATGTGTATAGACTACACGAGCCTCAACAAGGCTTGCCCCAAAGATCCCTTTGCCCTGCCAAGGATTGACCAAGTGATAGACTCCACGGCCAGATGCGAGCTGTTGAGTTTCTTGGATGCTTACTCAGGATATCACCAGATAAAGCTAGATCCGGATGACCGCCTGAAGACTGCCTTCATCACGCCATTTGGAGCCTTCTGCTACCTGACTATGACATTCGGCTTAAGAAATGTCGGTGCCACTTTTCAGCGTTGCATGCAGAAGTGCCTCCTCAAGCAACTCGGCAGAAACGCTGACGTCTACGTGGACGACATTGTGGTGAAGACGGAGAAGCGCGGCACTCTTCTGGGAGACCTCAAGGAAACATTTGAGAACCTACGCCGGTTCCAAATCAAGCTCAACCCCGAGAAATGCATGTTCGGTGTGCCAGCCGGCCAGCTCCTAGGCTTCCTGGTCTCTGAGCGCGGCATCGAATGCAACCCGGTGAAGATCAAGGCCATCGAGAGAATGGCGATCCCCACCAAGCTTCGAGACATCCAAAATTCACCAGATGCTTGGCCTCCTTGAACCGCTTCATCAGCCGGCTCGGAGAGAAGGCTCTCCCCCTCTACCGCCTCATGAAGAAGAGCACTCACTTCAAGTGGAACGACCAGGCCGACCAAGCTTTTCTCGAGCTGAAGAAGATGCTGGCCACGCCGCCCGTCCTGGCGGCGCCGACTGAGAAAGAGCCCATGCTCCTTTACATTGCCGCAACCAGCCGGGTGGTCAGCACCGTCATCGTAGTCCAACGCCCAGAAGAAGGCCGAGCCCAGTCGGTCCAGAGGCCGGTGTATTATTTGAGCGAGGTGCTGTCCACTTCAAAGCAGAACTACCCGCACTACCAGAAGATGTGTTACGGCGTGTACTTCACCGCCAAGAAGCTGAAGCCCTACTTTCAAGAGCACCCCGTCACGGTCGTATGCACCGCCCCGCTTGCCGAGATCATAGGCAGCCGGGACGCATCCAGCCGGGTGGCGAAATGGGCCATCGAGCTGGCCCCTTACACGATCTTCTACCAGCCCCGCACCGCCATCAAGTCCCAAGCACTGGCCGACTTCCTCGTCGACTGGGCCGAGACCCAGTACCTGCCGCCGGCTCCTGACTCCACCCATTGGCGCATGCACTTTGACGGTTCCAAGATGCGCACCGGCTTGGGGGCCGGCATCGTCCTTACCTCTCCCAAGGGTGACAAGCTCAGATACACGCTGCAAATTCACTTTGCCGCCTCCAACAACGTGGTCGAGTATGAGGCGCTCATACACGGGCTCCGGCTTGCCAAAGAACTCGGCATTCGCCGGATCCTATGCTATGGCGACTCGGACTTGGTGGTCTAGCAATCATCCGGCGACTGGGACGCCAAGGACGCAAATATGGCAAGCTACCGCTTCCTGGTCCAACAACTCAGCGGATACTTTGAAGGATGCGAGTTCCTCCACGTACCGCGAGCCGACAACGAGCCAGCCGATGCCCTGGCTCGAATAGGCTCCACTCGGCAAGCAATACCAACCGGCGTCGCTCTACAACGCCTCCTCAAGCCGTCCATCAAGCCGTCTCCAGAGTCCGATTCCATCTTCGTGCCGCCTGACCCCGACGCGGCCGGGTCCGGCTCGAAGAACCAAGCGGGCAACCCCGGGACTTCAGTAGTCAGCCCGGGGGCTTCGGCAACCGGCTCGGGGATTGCAGTAGCCGGCCCAGGGACTGCGGCAGCCGACTCGGGGACTGCAGTAGCCGGCTCGGGGACTGCGGTAGCCGGCCCGGGGACGGCACCAGCACAACAGCCGGCGGCCGACTCCAGCATTTCACCACCCAGCCCGCCCAACCTGGTGGCTATAGCCACATTGGCAGTGGGAGAAGTCGCGGCTCCGTCATGGGCTCAGTCCATCGCCAACTTCCTAGTAAACCAAGATCTGCCGGCTGATGAAGCAGAGGCAAGAAAAGTCCAACGTCGAGCCGGAGCATACACAATCGTCAACAGAGAGCTCGTCAAGCGCAGTGTCACTAGAGTTCTCCAGCGATGCGTCGAGCAAGAGAAGGGCATTGTAATCCTCAGAGACATTCACCAAGGAGAATGCGGCCACCATGCGGCCTCAAGATCACTCGTCGCCAAAGCCTTCCGCCATGGTTTCTTTTGGCCGACTGCCTTGGATGACGCCAAGGAATTAGTTAAATATTGCAAAGGGTGCCAACTTTTCAGCTGCAAGCAACACATGCCGGCTTCGGCACTCAAGACCATTTCCCTCACCTGGCCCTTCACCGTTTGGGGACTGGACATGGTGGGCCCATTCAAGACGACACGCGGCGGCATGACGCATTTGCTCGTCGCCGTGGACAAATTCACCAAGTGGATTGAGGCAAAGCCGATCAAGAAGCTGAATGGGCCGACTGCTGTAACATTCATCACAGACATAACAACTCGGTACGGCGTGCCACACAGCATCATCACCGATAATGGCACGAATTTTGCCAAAGGAGCCTTGGCACATTTCTGCGCAGCCCAAGGTATTCGGCTGGACTTAGCGTCCGTCGCCCACCCGCAGTCAAACGGCCAGGTCGAGCGAGCCAACGGCCTCATCCTCTCCGGCATCAAGCCCCGACTGGTCGTACCTCTGGAGCGTTCAGTCGGCTGTTGGCTCGATGAGCTGCCGGCTGTCCTCTGGAGTCTGCGCACTACACCAAACAAGTCAACCGGCTTCACCCCTTTCTTCCTTGTGTATGGTGCCGAGGCAGTCATCCCAACTGACATCGAGTTCGACTCGCCTCGAGTAACCATGTACACTGAAGCGGAGGCCAAGGAAGCACGAGAAGACAGCGTAGACCTGCTGGAGGAAAGCCGGCTGTTAGCCCTCAGCCGGTCTGCCATCTACCAGCAGGGTTTGCGCCGCTACCACAGCCGGAAGGTAAGGCCAAGATCTTTTCAAGAGGGCGATCTTGTGCTCCGGCTGATCCAGCGAACATCTGGCCAGCACAAGCTCTCGGCCCCTTGGGAAGGCCCCTTCGTCATCAGCAGAGCTCTAGGAAACGACTCCTACTACCTGATCAATGCACAGAAGCCGAAGGCACGCAAGAGAGACGACTCCGGCAAGGAGTCGGAACGACCATGGAACGCCAACCTCCTTCGAAGATTTTACAGTTGAAATGCAGTATGTATCACGCTAACTTTTGTATTAAGTACGAGACAATAGGCCCCTCGAGGAGGGCTCGGGGACTGCCATCTCTTATCTATGAATGAAAAATATCATGCTTATGACTTTGTCATTTCATTTACTTGTTCCGTCCGGCACCGGGTTCGACTAGTCGGCTCGGGGACTGGCCGACTGGAGTTATATTAGAAGTCCTACCCGCAGTCAGACAAGTAGTGTGCCGGCTCCCAAGCTTTCTCTTGCCAAAAGTCGCAGTTCGAAGAACCGGCTGTCCGACTGGCAAGAGTTAAAGGCAGGAACGGGCGCCCACACGAAAAACGGCTAGGGACTAACGGACTAATATAACAAAAGCCGGTTTTTCTCCCACCGTCGAATGGCTACCAGTGTAGCCGGCCGGCCGGTTTCCATTCACTTCACTTCAATCCAAGAAAGTTCAAGTACTTGCCTCCCCAAAGAGGGAAGGCGGCAAAGGAAAAAGGCTAAGGATAAAAAGCATACGTGAATGGAAACCAAACATGCACGCAATAATATTTACATAAAAGACCTCCGAGAGGCCAGCATTCAACATAGTTTGGATACACCCCCAGTGGGTGGAACTGCGAAAACTTAATGAAGATTGTTCAAAAGACAACAAGCAGGAAAAATAAGGACGGCAGGTCAAGCCGGCGGAGCGACCGACGAGCCGGGCTGGTTGGCGGAGACGGTTGTGCCGGCTGAAGGAGCGGCCGGCTGGCAAACCTCGGCTTGGTCACCGCCTCCCGCAGAAGGCGCGCTTCCACGTGCCTCGTTGCTAGAGGCACGGTCGGCCTGAGGTCGGCCGGTTGTTCCACCAGCCGGCTCGACGTCTTCGCCGTCCTCCTCCTCGTCATCCTCGCCCTCGTCGCTGGAGGCGATCTCCTCCGCCGAGTCCTCGCCCACCGCCGGGTTCAGCCCGAACCACTCCTCCAGCTGGGCAACACCGTCATCATCGATCTCGGGTGCAAAAACGCTGATGTCGGTGCACTCGGCGATTGTTGAAGCCCGCTGGGCGATAGCCAGCCTCACCTCTTCCAGCTCCGCGTCGGCCTCCATCTGCCAAGTGCGCAGCTGGTCCAGGCTCAGCCCTGGGTACCAAGCCCGAACGAACTCCAACGCCCGCCTGGCTACGAGGCGGGCCGCCGACGCCTTCCAAGCCTCAAAGTGACCAACTGCGACCTCCAGCCAGTCGGCAGTCCGGCTTGGGGTGCGGGGGATCGTCTCGCCGGGCCAGAGGGCGGACAACACTTGCGCCCCGGCACGTTGGAGCCGGCGAAGCATCTGATGAGCCGGCTGGAACCGCGCTTGGACAGCCAAGAGCTGCTCCTCAAGCGTCCGGTTCGCATCCGGCGCGATGTTGGCCCCCGCCTGACAGCGCACCTCACGATGGGCCTCGATGCTTTGGGCGGCAAAGGCGGAGTAGCCGGGGAAGTAGTCTGCACCAAAAAACAAGCAGCAGCTCAAGTTAAGCCAAAGACCCAGGCGGCAAGGAGCAGGAGAGGGGCGAGGAAGGCGGCTTAGCGTTGATCAAATCCTCGATCCGGCCGAAGCCTTCATCCAGGGCTCGCCGGGTCTCAGCCCAGCTCGCCGCCTTGGTCTCATACTCTGCCTTCAGGGCGGCTTCGCTATCCTGCGCCGCCTGTAGGGCCGCCTTGTGGCTCTTATCCTGGTCGGCCAGCTTCTTGGCCAGGCGATCACGCTCCTGGACCAAGGCAGCGTACTCGGCATCCTTGGTATGAAGGGCGGCCTTCGCTTCGCCGAGCTCCTTCCTCAAGTCGGCGTTGGCCCCTGAAGACAAAGAAAAAGAAAAACCAATAAGAAAAGAGTCATCAAGAAAGATCCGACCCGACTGCTCAGCAGTCGGCCCGAATCTCGGGGACTACACCCAGTGGATGCGCTGACACGCCCCCACAGGAGACAGACAAGATCGAGTACTTACTTCGGCTGTCAGCCAGGTCGTCGGTCCTCCGGCTCAACTCCCGAGCCTGGGAGTTGAAGGCGGCAGCACGGAGGTTGTGATATTCCTGGAAGTTCAGACAATAGACAAAAATAAGGTAGCCGTCAAGAAAGATCCGACCCGACTGCGCAGTAGTCGGCCCGAATCTCGGGGACTACACCCAGTGGGTGCGCTGACGCGCCCCCACGGAAGAAATTAAGAGAGCAAAGCATCCAAGAATGAAGGACTCACCCGGATGGTGGCTCGCGTCGACAAGAACTCCTGGGTGAACTGTTGCAGCAGGGTGGCCTGAGCTTGCAGCCGGCTCCGGACCCCTGGAGCCGCCACATTCAGCTCGTCAGTCCCCCCGCTGGAAGTCCACTCGGACATGGCAGTGCTGGCCGCCTCCAGATCTTCCGCCGACTGGCCTGCGCCCGCGACTGGGCGCAACTCTGGCGGAGCGGCGCCTCCCCCTGCGTGTCGGCCCGTCGCCGGCTGCACCTCGAGGCCGGCTCTGTTCTCCGGCTCACCCCCGGTCAGCCCCTCTGGCGCCGCCGACAATTAGCCGCCTTGGCCCGCTCCGGTTGGCGCTGCTGGCGGCGCTTTCCTCGCAAAGGCCACGGGGTCCTCCCCCCTTTCCATCAGCGGCGGGTCTTGGACGATCTCCTCCGGCAAGGGCAATGGGGTGTTGGGGGCCACGGCTCGGAGGGGAATGGCGAGCAGCGGAGGCTGGTTGCGCGAACCCTCCACCTCCGGCTCCGCGGTCGCCGCCTCCGTCTAGGCCTTGGCTGCCGCGTCGGCCTGCTCCCTCGCCGCCTGGGCGGCCGCTTTCTCCGCCGCCTCGCGCTCCTCCCGCGCTTCACGGGCGTTCCGCTCTGTGGCCTCCCTGAGGTCGGCGCGTGGGTCCACGCGGCGGGAGCTTGAAGAACCTCCAGTCGGCCCAACTACGGAGCCGCCCGGACCACGCTCAAGGGAAAGCGGCGCCCTGCCCAGCAAGCGGAAGAAATTAAGAAGAATGCTCGAACAAGAAGAGAATGATGAAGAGCATGCGACAAGGCAATTGACGACTTACGCCGAGACCGCCTGAGGCTGCTTCACTGCCTTGCGGAAGCGGGCTGCTTTCGCAGCCGCCTCATCTCGCTTGGTCGCCGCGGTGGAGGCTTTGGACTTCTTTGGCCGACTACCGAAGAGGCCTGAAGCGGCCTGGCGCTTCTGTGCACCGCCGCCGGCAGCCGGCACGATGGACGAGCCCGCGCCCTGATGGTCGGCCGCCGGCTGGCGACGCGGGGCGACTTCGGCTTCGAAATCATCCGGCCAGTCCTCGAAGCTGGCGGTGAGCCTTGTGCCCCCGGGCTCGGCGTCGTCCCCCACGACAGCGTCTTCCAAGGCGGCCGCCCCCAAGTCCGGGTCGTCGACGTCGTCCGCCGTGCGGTCGGGGGCATACTGGCGTTCTATCCCTGCTAACCCGGTCGTCGGCGGGAGAAGGGGGTTCTGCTAAGAAGAACCGACTGATCAGAAGCCAGTCGTCGTAAAGCCGGCTACCAACGAAAAGAAGGAAGAAAAGAAAACTTACCACGGGCGGAGGGTTGGCGCGAGAATACGGCGCCTTGCCGTATCGCCAGTCTTCGGCGAGCTTGCAATTGGAGATGTAGTTTACCATGTACGATACCTCCGCATGAGGCATCTCCCTGGTGCTCAGCCGGCACGGGTCAAACCGGCCGCTCATCTGGCACATCATGTGGGGCCGGCTTTGGAGAGGAGATATCCGGCGCTCCACGAAGGCGGCCACCAAGTCGGCCCCGCTCAGACCTTCCGACTGGATCATCACCCGAAGCCGGGAGACGGCAGCATTCCCGGCCTGAGACAGTGACCGGGACCGGAAACTCCATGAGGGCTGCCTCCCAGCCGGCGGGCCGGCTATGTAAGCCGGCAGGTTGACGTGGTCTCCTTGCTCGGCGACGCTCTTCACGTAGAAGTACGACTTCTGCCAGATCTTCACTGACTGGATCAGGGGGATGGGCGGGAACAGGTTGTTCTCGCCCGCCCTCCTCATGGAGATGAAGGCCCCGCAGGGGGCGGGCACGCCGGCGATGACGGTGCCGAGTTTGCTCTGGAAGAACTCCCCCCAGAGCTCCAGCGTGGGGAGCAGCCCCAAGAAGCCTTCGCAAAGGGAGACGAAGGCCGACAGCAGCATCACCGCATTAGGCATGAGGTGATGCGGCTGAAGGTTGTAGAACTCGAGGAAGGAGCGTAGAAATCCGCTCGCCGAAAGGCCGAAGCCGCGTAGGAAGTGCGAGCGGAAGACGACCCGCTCGCCCTCCTCCGGTGCCGGCAAGATCTCCGTCTCCAGCGCCAGGCAGACCTGCACGAGGTTGGCGTCGGGCAGGCGCCGAGTCTGGCGGAGGAACACAACATGGTCCTCATGGACGTTGGAGCCATCCCATGAGCTCGACAGCGCCATGGGAGCAGGACGATGTGGCGGCGCGGCGGTGCTGAGACAGGAGGTTGTGGCGGCAACGAGAGGAAAAGAGGAGGACAAGAAGGGGCGGAGCAAGAGAGAGCGTGCGAACCTCTGTCGCTCCCCCTCCTCCCCCTACTTATAGGCTCGCGTGGTGGAACCGACGAAGCGCGGCGTGGGGAAGCGTGGGGATCGATCATGCCCACTCCCCCACGTCCCGCGATTACTGGGCCATGATGGCGGAATAAAACCGCCCCGGGAAGGCGAGCGGTCCATGTGGGCCACGGAAGATCCGCGCTCGGACCGAGGCCTGCGAGTGGCGGGCCCGGGCCTGCGGCGACGTCCCGTCGCGCGCGTGCTTTGGCAGGATTTCCTCGCCACGTGGTCCGCGTTCCCGCCTACGAGAACCGGAGCTCTCTGATGTCGGCGTGCACAAGCAAAGCCGGCTCTTCAGGATAGGAAGCTGACCAAGCTTCTCGTCCCTCTGTCCGCCTCGAAGCTCGATCAGCTTCGGGGACTACTGTCGGAGTAAATAGCCATGGGTAGCCTAGCCGGCTTCCCTTGGCCCTTCTGAAAAAATTACGAGCCCGTCCGGCTCTCAGGAATCCAAGACGTGGGGCCGCCTCCCCCTTGCTGGCTGTCACCCAGGCCAGCTCGAAGAAGGCGGCCCGACTTTACCCCTCATGAAGAAAACCATGGGAGGCCGACTCGAAGAAGCCGGCTCCAAGATGCCGACTCCAAGAAGCCGGATGGCGAGGAGGCCGACTCCAAGAAGCCGGCTCCCATAAAGCGGTCGAGACCGTACCCTCAAAGTTTGCATCCACCTAGCGGCGATGAGACGGGGCGTGGCTACAGTAAAGCCTGCCACCCCCGAATCCCGGAGCACGCCTGGCACAGTGCACCGTATGGAGTGGCCATGACCCGTCCGGTGCGGCACTGTTGCCATGTTGACCCTGATGTCATCCACGATGGGCTACCAGTACGGCCCACGGGCGGTGGGCCCCTTCGGGCAGAGAGACACCCGAAGGCGGCCTGGCCTCCCCCAGTCGGCCCGAGACGGGGCCGGCTCCCCGCAGCCGGCTCACTTCCTCCCTCGAAGAAGACACCCCATTAAGGAGACAAGACGCGGTAAGGCTACGGTAATCGCCCGCCGGACGGCGGCACTGTAGCCACGCTTACCTCGACAAAGCCCTCGTCATCAGGATGATGCAACAGTAACCAGCCATCGACAAGACCCTTGGCAGTGGGGCCTGCTTGTTGCCAAGGAGTTGGTAGCCGACGGGACCCACCAGCCGGCGGGACCCAGCAGTCGGCGCAGAAGCCGGCGAGCGCGGTCACAGACGGCTGGGCCCTGCGCCCAGTTGGATTACCATTGTACCCCTGGGGGTAGGCCTATATAAACCCCCCGGGGCACCCATGCAAAGGGTTCGACCCTCAGCTAGATCTAGACACACACAAGGAGGGGAAGCAAGCCAGCCGTGACCTTCTTCCTCCTCCCACCGAATAGCTCAAGGAGCATTGTGTAGCTACTTGTTCGTCTAGTGATCATGCAGAGACCCCGCAGAGCAGTAGTAGGGGTGTTATCTCCACGGAGAGCCCCGAAGCTGGGTAAGATTCGCCGGCGTGCATGTCTTCGCCTCCTCCCGTTTCCAGGCACTGGCGACGTCTTACTGGCTCCCACAATGATAAGCCACCCGTTGGCATATGTCGCACCTACCACCCGACACTTTTGCATACGAACTCGGATTAAAAAGTTTTTTATATGAAAAATCATCTACTCGAAAAGTTACATCTGTATTGAACTGAGGGACCCCGTTCAAGATTTTCAGAATCTCCAATAACCTAACAGAACGAAAGATACGGGGCTTTTGAGATTTAGAGGGGGGAAATGGAAAAACAATCAGACTTGGTAGTGGCGCACCATTTGCCAGGTGCACCACTAGTAACAGTAAAAAATGGTTTCAATTTTTTTTAATTTTTTTCAAAATATGATACGTAATATGACCGGAAAGTTTGAAATATTTTTTCAAAATTTCATCACACTCATGAACATGAACAAAGTCCTAGACATCAACAAGGTTTAATAGGATTAATATGTTAGATATATTAACAAGTGCCTGTTAAGTGAGTTGGTTAAGCGTGCTTGGGCTGGAGTAGTGTGAGGATGGGTGACCTTCCGGGAAGTTTGACCACGGAGTGCGATTTGACTTGAGATTAAGCATATTGACCCGAGATTAAGCCATAGTGACCCGAGATTAAGAAAAAACGAAAAAAAGTTTGATTTTTTTTTGAAAAACAATTGTTAGTAATGGCGCACTTCTATGTGGTGCGTCATTACTATCATAAGTCAGATAGTAATGGCACACTTCTAGCCATAGTAATGGACAGATAGTAATGGCGCACCTATAGTGCGCCATTACTATTTGTTACTAGTGGCGTGGTAATAGTGGCGCACCTATAGTGCGCCATTAATGGCAAAAATAAGTGCGCCACTAATTAGCCTTTTCCTAGTAGTGCTCTATTAAGATGCTTAAAGAAGTAATTTTTCTGAGGTTTGGAGTCCCTTGTTATTTAATGACTGATGGTGGTTCACATTTTATTCATGGTGCTTTTCGTAAAATGCTTGTTAAGTATGATGTTAATCATAGAATTGCATCTCCTTATCACCCACAGTCTAGTGGTCAAGTAGAATTGAGTAATAGTGAACATGAATTAATTTTGCAAAAGACTTTTAATAGATCTAGAAAGAATTGGTCCAAGAAACTTGATGATGCATTATGGGCCTATAGAATAGCATATAAAAATCCTATGGGTATGTCTCCGTATAAAATAGTTTATGGAAAAGCATGTCAGTTACCTCTCGAACTAGAACATAAGGCTTATTGGGCTATCAAAGAGCTCAATTATGATTTCAAACTTGCCGGTGAGAAGAGGTTATTTGACATTAGTTCACTTGATGAATGGAGAACCCAAGCCTATGAGAATGTCAAATTGTTTAAAGAAAAAGTTAAAAGATGGCATGACAACAGGATACAAAAGCATGGGTTTAATATAGGTGATTATGTATTGCTATACAACTCTCGTTTAAGATTTTTTGCAGGAAAACTTCTCTCTAAATGGGAAGGTCCTTACGTTATCGAGGAGGTCTATCGTTCCGGTGCCATAAAAATCAACAACTTCGAAGGCACAAATCTGAAGGTGGTGAATGGTCAAAGAATCAAACATTATATCTTAGATAATCCTACAAATGTTGAAACCAATGTTATTGAAACCGTAACCCCGGAGGAATACATACGGGACACTTTCCAGAATGTTTTAGACTCCGAAAAGGAATAGGTATGTGGTATGGTAAGTAAACCGACTCCAAAACAGTTCTAATGGCAATTTTTCTCCGTTTTGGAATATTTAGAAAAATAGAAAAATAAGAAGCAGTCCAGGAAGGACACGAGGGCTCCACGAGGGTGGAGGGCGCCCCCCTACCTCGTGGGCACCTCATGCGCTCTTCGGACTCCGTTTTCTTGCATGTTACGTATTTTGGTCGGTAAAAATTCATTATATAATCTCCCGAAGGTTTTGACTTCCGTATCACGCAATTATCCTCTGTTTCTGTTTTGAGCTGTTGCTGCTGCAGATTAGAACAAGCTGTCTTCGCAAGAGTCAGTCGGGGAGAGCCGGGTGTCTCATCCGGCATCGAGATCAATGACAAATAGCAATGCTGACCACTTTGGGCCAGCAACGGAGGAAGAGATGGAGGCTGATTTGAAGAGGATAGATGACATGGAGGAGGATCAAGAAGTCACTTCTCGCTTCCGAGCTGGATTCACAATGGGGGAACTACAGAGCTCGGCTATCCCAAACTCGGTTATCCCTTCCAATGTTAGATTTCTTTCTTATGAAAATATGAAAAAGAGTGTCACTTGTTCTCCCGCAGCTATGCAACACCCTTGGGTGCAAGGAGCTTTGGCTGTTATAGGAAAGCTTCGAAAGGAAATAATGGACCTCAAGCAGCAAGTCAATAAGCTCGAGGAGGAGAATCGTATCCTGAGGGGCATCATCGCCAAAAATATCACATCACCATCCCCGAAAAAGGAGACATAATCACATGGGTATGGGCACTCCCCTTGGCAACTGCCAAGCTTGGGGGAGGTGCCCTGGTATCGTATCACCATCACTTTTATCTTTACCGTTTTTCTTAGTTCAATTCTTTTGATAATATTTTGATCTAGTAGAATAAAGTGTCAGTATGATCTAGTTGTGAGTTTTGATTTATGATCTTCCTATGTAATCAAGTCCGTGAGCTATATAATAAAGATTAGTGTTGAGTCAAGGGCTTGATTATTTTGCCATGATCTTGAGTGAATAAAAGAAAAGAGAAAAGAATAAAAAGAAACAAAAGAGATCATATGGATCTTATGGAGAGTAATGAGCTCACATATAAAGAGTATGATGATTAAAAGTTGTTGAGAGTTGACAAACATAGTTTTGGTCATCGTTGCAATTAGTAAGAAGTAATAAAGAAAGAGAGGTCTTCACATAAAAATACACTATCTTGGACATCTTTTATGATTGTAAGCACTCATTAAAATATGACATGCTAAAGAGTTGACATTGGACAAGGAAGACAACGTAATGGGTTATGTTTTCTTACATCTGAGATAAATTATATTGTCATGGATCATCCAACATGATTGAGCTTGTCTCATGCTAGCCAATTCTTTGCACCAAGTAGAGATACTACTTGTGCTTCCAAATATCCCTAAACCCAGTTTTGCCATGGGAGTCCACCATATCTACCTATGGATTGAGTAAGATCCTTCAAGTAAGTTGTCATCGGTGCAAGCAATAAAAATTGCTCTCTAAATATGTATGACTTATTAGTGTGGGAGAAAATAAGCTTTATACAATCTTGTGATATGGAAGAAATAAAAGCGACGGACTACATAATAAAGGTCCATATCACAAGTGGCAATATAAAGTGATGTTCTTTCACATTAAGATTTTGTGCATCCAACCATAAAAGCGCATGACAACCTCTGCTTCCCTCTGCGAAGGGCCTATCTTTTACTTTTATCTCCTACCTTACATAAGAGTCATGGTGATCTTCACCTTTCCTTTTTACATTTTATCTTTTGGCAAGCACAATATGTTGGAAGGATCCTGGTATATATGGCTAATTGGATGTGAGTTTTCATGAACTATTATTGTTGACATTACCCTTGAGGTAAAACGTTGGCAGGCAAAACTATAAGCCCCTATCTTTCTCTGTGTCTGATTAAGACTTCATACCCATAAATATTGTGTGAGTGTTAGCAATTGTGAAATACTAAAAGATGGTTGAGTATGTGGACTTGCTGAAAAGCTCTTATATTGACTCTTTCCTATGTTATGATAAATTGCAATTACTCCAATGACTGAGATTATAGTTTGTTAGTTTTCAATGAAGTTTATGATGCATGCTTGAAATTGTGATTTAATTGTTACTTTAGCATAAGAGATCATATGACAATAATTATATAAGCTGCTATTCTAAGAATGATCATGATGCCCTCATGTTCGTATTTTATTTTTATCGACACCTCTATCTCTAAACATGTGGACATATTTTTCGATTTCGGCTTTCGCTTGAGGACAAGCAAGGTCTAAGCTTGGGGGAGTTGATATGTCCATTTTGCATCATGCTTTTATATCGATATTTATTGCATTATAGGCTGTTATTACACATTATGTCACAATACTTATGCCTATTCTCTCTTATTTTACAAGGTTTACATAAAGAGGGAGAATGCCGGCAGCTAGGATTCTGGGCTGGAAAAGGAGCAAATATTAGAGACCAATTCTGCACCGCTCCAAAAGTTCTGAAACTTCATAGAAGTTATTTTCAGAATATATAAAAATTACTGAGCGCAAGAAGTACTAGAGGGGGGCCACTCACCAGCCACGAGGGTGGGGGTGCGCCCTACCCCCTAAGCGTGCCCCCTGCCTCATGGGCCCCCTGGTGGCCCTCCGATGCCCATCTTCTGCTATATGGAGTCTTTCATTGAGAAAAAAATCATAAGCAAGCTTTCGGGACGAGACTCCGCCGCTACGAGGCGGAACCTTGGCGGAACCAATCTAGGGCTCTTGCGGAGCTGTTCTGCCGGGGAAACTTCCCTCTGGGAGGGGGAAATCATCGCCATCGTCATCACCAATGCTCCTCTCATCGGGAGGGGGCTAATCTCCATCAACATCTTCACCAGCACCAGCTCCTCTCAAACCCAAGTTCATCTCTTGTATCCAATTCTTGTCTCTAAGTCTGGGATTGGTACCTATAGGTTGCTAGTAGTGTTGATTACTCCTTGTAGTTGATGCTAGTTGGTTTATTTGGTGGAAGATCATATGTTCAGATCCTATATGCATATTAATACCCCTCTGATTATGAACATGAATATGCTTTGTGAGTAGTTACATTTGTTCCTGAGGACATGGGAGAAGTCTTGCTATTAGTAGTCATGTGAATTTGGTATTCGTTTGATATTTTGATGAGATGTATGTTGTCTCTCCTCTAGTGGTGTTATGTGAACATCGACTACATGACACTTCACCATTATTTGGGCCTAGAGGAAGGCATTGGGAAGTAATAAGTAGATGATGGGTTACTAGAGTGACAGAAGCTTAAACCCTAGTTTATGCGTTGCTTCGTAAGGGGCTGATTTGGATCCATATGTTTCATGTTATGCTTAGGTTTACCTTAATACTTCTGTTGTAGTTGCGGATGCTTGCAATAGAGGTTAATCATAAGTGGGATGCTTGTCCAAGTAAGGACAGTACCCAAGCACCGGTCCACCCACATACCAAAGTACCAAACGTGAATCATATGAATGTGATGAAAACTAGCTTGACGATAATTTCCATGTGTCCTCGGGAGCGCTTTTCTCTATATAAGAATTTGTCCAGGATTGTCCTATGCTACAAAAAGGATTGGACCACCTTGCTGCACTTTATTTACTTTTGTTACTTGTTGCTCGTTACAAATTATCTTATCACAAAACTATCTATTACCTATAATTTCAGTGCTTGCAGAGAATACCTTGCTGAAACCCGCTTATCATTTCCTTCTGCTCCTCATTGGGTTCGACACTCTTACTTATCGATAGGACTACGATAGATCCCCAATACTTGTGGGTCATCAGCCGTTTATTTAGCTTTCTTTACTTTTAGTCTTTATCATAAAAATACCAAAAGTATTATCTTATCTTCTCTATCAGATCTCACTTTTGCAAGTGGCCGTGAAGGGATTGACAACCCCTTTATCGTGTTGGTTGCAAGGTTCTTATTTGTTTGTGTAGGTGCAAGGGACTTGAGCATGGCCTCCTACTGGATACCTTGGTTCTCAAAAACTGAAGGAAATACTTATGCTACTTTGCTGCATCACCCTTTCCTCTTCAAGGGAAAACCAACACAGTGCTCAAGAGGTAGCAGAGATCCGAGCATACCAGACCACTCTCTTGCTTCTGACAATGCCATGAGCCTTGCGGTGTCTTCGGCAGTTGGTTCTCTCAAGTAGTCCAGTCCAAACACCTTGACCACCACAGTAGAAAACCTCACCATGGCTTTGAGACATGTGCTTTCATACAGTCGGAGATACTCGTCCCACGAATATGCGGTCGTGTCGTAGGCAAGCATCCATGCAACCCTGCACTTCTCGTAACCAAAGAATCCAATGGTTCCAATGGCATCCTTCTTCAAGATGAAGTAGTGATCATAGACTAGGAGACCATTATAGAGACGACCGAACACAGTTCAGTGCATCCTTAATTGATGGTAGAAGAAGGTATTGAATAGCGCATCAGGGACAAAGTAGTCATCCATCAACATCATATGCTCTGTGTCCTGTGTCGATCCAAAACTCGGTGTCCCTTCATTGATCCCTTGAAATTGAGAGCATGTTACTTCGAGAACAAAGTAGTCGTCCATCAACATCAATGGACTCGGCGTACAAGTACACATCATCAGAATCCATCGTACTTACTTCTAAGTAAACAACAAAAACATCGATAAATTGGCTATGCCATTTGGCCGAACAATTGTCCCGCATGGTACCCGCCATGGACGACAATGTGTAGAGGCAAAGGGTACCTAGGTGGCTGTCGGACTACCGGTGGAAGGCATGTAGGCAAACTGGGCCTATCGCCCAGGTGGATCCACGGAGGTCCAGCAAGGCTTGGACGCCAGTGTGGGTGGTACAGCGGTGGCGTTGGTCTCAGACTAGGTGGATATAGAGCAGGGGGCAGGTGCTCTGGGTGGGGTTTTTGGGTGGCCCGGGTGTTGGAGGCTTACGTGGCGAAGTTTCGGACGCTCGCAAAACCTCCCCCGGTTTCACTTGCGGTTTGTGGGATTTGGGACTTTCAAACCGTGTCGCGCTTTGTCCTTTGGTACATCACGACATCACGTGCGGGCTACATAATGTGTAGACTAACATTGAGTGAATGGTTCAATCAACAAGTTGAGCAAGAAGAAACAAAACTTACAATCTCCTCCTCTACCGCTTGAAATGGCCACATTGCCTCCAGCCAACCAACTACGTCACAAAACTTGGTGATGGAGGTCTGGATGGCGTACCATTGATAAGATAACGACCTCACATTGCATTGTTGGATGATGTGCATGTCGTACGATGCAATGTGCTTTTGCGCATGAAATGAATCATGCACGCACTTCTGGAAGGTCCCTCCTCTACTCATGCCTACGAAATCCTTGGATACGTCCAACCACGCATCGCACAACAACTCATCATCTATGTTTGAGTACCCTGCCATCCTTCGTACTCTAAAAAACGAAACGGCATTCAAAAATTAGCTCAATGGCATTTGACCAAATACCCCGAGTGTGGTGTCCTCCATGGATGACATCGACAAGGGGGCGGAGTGTACCTGACTACGGAAGGGTCCTGGGTGGACGATGCTGTCGTGAAAGGCGGGTGGGCGCATCGATGCTGGTTGCGGAGGTCCGGTAATGCTGGTGTGCCAATCGGAGAGGTACAATGGCGGCCTCAGAGGAGGAGGGTGTGGATGCAAAGCAAGGGGGAGGGGCAAAATGGAAGAAAATGGGTCCGTGAGGGGGGATTTAGTGGGCCGGGGGTGTCGGAGTCCCAAGTGGCTGCTTGTGGACTCCCGCACCCCCCTACTCTACTTCCGGTTTATGGAAAAAAAAGTGTGTCTGGATCGTCTGGCGGACCGATACAGGTCTGCGTTGGATGGCACAACACGTCTGGATAGCATGGTCCGGACGTATGCTGGTGGTTAGAGTGTCAGCGGTGGAGATGCCCTAAGGTTACTTTTGGCTTAAGATTAATGTTCATTTCTTAAGATGTTTCGCCACAACGCTTGTTATTATTGTATAAATCTGATAGAAACATGTAGGACCTGGATTGAAAACACTAACATGGGGACACACTTGGGGTAGCATGGGTTGATCAAATGGTTAGTATGGATGAAATAATATCGCCCACACTTTTTTGATAAAAGGGTGAATTTTATTAAAGCATTAAGGATATATATGAACACAATGAGTACATACTCGGTCTTTCCATGACTAAGATGTATACAACCAACAATTGCGCACACACAAAGAATTACATCAGCAAAGGCCAAAGTCATACATGACCATCTATGTCTAGGCGAACGAAAAAGAAAGAACTCCACAGCGATCAGAACAATGATCAATGAATTACAACAGCAACAATCCGCATCAACTACCACATGACATCACAAAAGACAACATGAAAAATTATCCAATAGAAACGCCTATCTCTAGGAAGGGAATGACGCTTAACCATGTACAGAAAAATAATGCTCACTAACTGTAATTATAATCCTCATGTTTGATAAAGAGAATCTTTTAATACACAATTTCTTAAGTATTCTCTCATTTAGTTCATTTAATGCTCCCTAATTTTAGAGCACTTTCATTCGATTGAGGTATTTAATTTTGGATTTAGTTCATGGTTTTAACTGGGATAATGATTTTTAAAATTAATTAGTAGCAATCACCTATAAAAATTATATCAATCATATACACCCTCTCATCACCTAAAAAAGAAGCACCGCCATGTCATATTATAGCACCAATATAGTCCATACAGCCACCGACACAGAAATTTCCCCACATAAATATTAGTTAATTAGCAGATAACATAGAATCATAGCGCGATAGACCCACCAAAAACACCACATTATATAAATAAAAATAAAATACACTCCATAATCTTCCCTACTCGCAAATAAAATATAAGATATATTATATTTTGCACAGTCAAATAAAGAGCCAAAAATATCAACATCCACAATACTAAATAAATAAAATATGAAAACTCATTTCATGATGAATCTAATGTTGTCGATTTGATATTATGGATTTTGGTAAACTTATCTACAAATTTGATCAAATTTAAAGAAGTTTGACTTTTCAAAAAAAAACTAATACGACTTATGTTTTGAAACAAAGTGAGTAAAAAAGCTATAAAAACCCAACAACCCCAACGGCGTAGCAAAGCGCGCCCAACTGTTCTAGTAATGACTATTCTGACAAATTTGATAATTCATACAACTATGATTATGTTTTACATAATTTCAAAAGTAAACTCAACAATATTCATTCTATTTCGTAAAAGTAAACATGCAACTTTTACATTGTGATAAAGTTTCTCGGTGCCCACACTTCTCCAATATATTTAAAATCTAGGTTTATTTAGCTCTTTTGGTGTTCAATAGTGCATCTAATATTAGTTGCTACACCTCAAATATGTTCAAAAAAATTATTGTAATAACGACATTTGTTTTCTAGGTTTTGTTACGTTCATTGTGCTTGAAAATTGTAGCGACCCGACCTCGAACGGTCAAGTCTCTGTGCTTCAGTGTCATCCTTGGATCGGTAATGCTAACACACACAGTACTCGAGGATTTATAACAGAGTAGCAATCACACACTTATTACATCGAATGTCTCCAAAGAGAACTTATTACAATAAATATGGCTTAAGGCCATCTAATACGATAACAGCGGAAGGCTTGGAAGATAAAGTGAGTCCATCAACTCTAACGTCATAGCTGAGCTACACGGCAACGACCTAACGAACCTTACTCCTCGTCTGAAAACTCTGCAACATAATACGTTGCAGCGCGAAAACGGGTTAGCACATGGAATATGCTGGCAAAGTAACACAGTAGAGCAAGAACAGAATAATGCTATCACTACATGCATATTTGGCTGGTGGAAAGCTCTATGGTTATAGTTTTTGCGAAAAGCCAATTTTTCCCTACAACAAAGGAATAGATTTTAATTTAACTATCATGGTAGTTGAAACATCATTGAGAAGGTTCCTCCAACTCAATCCCAATTAAAGTAATTATCAACCCAACAATATTAAGTTAAAAAGTGATGAGATACTTAAGATACTCCAAGTACTAGATACTCAAGATGTCCATAACCGGGGACACGGTAACCATGATTAGTTTCTACACTCTGCAGAGGTTTGCGCACTTTTCCCCACAAGACTCGATCGCCCTCGTTGGATTTCTCGCACTACATGGTGTTTGAGAAACGGATGACCGAGACACAGTCTTTCAGGAACATTAACTGAAAGTGCAACTATCCTTGGGTGGTTTTGGTAATTCCTAACAACATATAGCTCATTGAGCTAACATTATTCGAAGATTAATATTTCACGAAAAGCTCAATGAATGGCATGGCATGGATGAGGAAAGTGGATCCCTTAAAATTCTAAGGACAAAAAGTTTGGCTCAAGCTTCAAGATCAAGACTTTACATTTTATATTTTATTTATCCAAGATCATATTGAGTCTATAGGAAAAGCCAATACTATCAAGGAGGGATGAGGTGTTGCTTAATGGCTTGCTTGCTCAAAGTGCTTAGTGATATGATCCAAAACCCTCAACTACTCTCCCACATCCACATATGACCTAAACCAAAAGTCAAACTCGTCCCCACCAATTCTTTCTATCCGGCGCCACCGAGTTTCAAATGTCATAGCCACTGCCACAAACCCTAGGCAAATCGGTCTCACCGATAGGGATCTCGGTCTCACCGAGATGGGATTGTAATCTCTCTGTTTCCCTTCATAACGTTTCGGTCTTACCGAGATGAGCGATCGGTCCCACCGAGATTGCAATGTAAACTCTCTGTTTCCCTTTCGTAACATTTCGGTCTCACTGAGATGAGCGAATCGGTCCCACCGAGTTTACCTAACCAACTCTCTGGTTAGCTTATTACCAAAATCGGTCCCACCGAGTTTGAGTAATCGGTCACACCGAGATTATGTTATGCCCTAACCCTAACCATATCGGTCCTACCGAGTTGCATCTCAGTCCCACCGAAAATCCTAACGGTCACTAGGTTTGCTGAATCGGTCTGACCGAGTTTAACCATTCGGTCCCACCGAGTTTGGCAAATTGTGTGTAACGGTTAGATTCTGTGTGGAGGCTATATATACCCCTCCACCCACTCTTCATTCGTGGAGAGAGCCATCAGAACATACCTACACTTCCAATACACATTTTCTGAGAGAGAACCACCTACACTTGTGTTGAGGTCAAGATATTCCATTCCAACCATATGAATCTTGATCTCTAGCCTTCCCCAAGTTGCTTTCCACTTAAATCTTCTTTCCACCAAATCCAAATCCTGTGAGAGAGAGTTGAGTGTTGGGGAGACTATCATTTGAAGCACAAGAGCAAGGAGTTCATCATCAACACACCATTTGTTACTTCTTAGAGAGTGGTGTCTCCTAGATTGGCTAGGTGTCACTTGGGAGCCTCCGACAAGATTGTGGAGTTGAACCAAGGAGTTTGTAAGGGCAAGGAGATCGCCTACTTCGTGAAGATCTACCGCTAGTGAGGCAAGTCCTTCGTGGGCGACGGCCGTGATGGAATATACAAGGTTGCTTCTTCGTGGACCCTTCGTGGGTGGAGCCCTCCGTGGACTCGCGCAACCGTTACCCTCCGTGGGTTGAAGTCTCCATCAACGTGGATGTACGTTAGCACCACCTATCGGAACCACAACAAAAACATCCGTGTCTCCAATTGCGTTTGAATCCTCCAAACCCTTCCCTTTACATTCTTACAAGTTGCATGCTTTACTTTCCGCTGCTCATATACTCTTTTGCATGCCTGCTTGAATTGTGTGGAGATTGCTTGACTTGTGCTAAGATAGCTAAAATCTGCCAAGAACTAGAATTGGGAAAAGGCCAGATTTTTATTTGGTCAAGTAGTCTAATCACCCCCCCCCCTCAAGACATACTTTCGATCCTACAAGTGGTATCAGAGCTTTGGTCTCCATTTGCTTTGATTTCCATAGCTTTTGGCGTCATAGCCTTGGTTTCACAACCTAGGAGAGTATGGCGTCTAGCAAGGGAAATTATCACCGTAGAGGTCCTTACTTTGATGGTACTAATTTTGCTAGTTGGAAGCATAAGATGAAAATGCATATTCTTGGACATAACCCCGCCGTTTGGGCTATTGTGTGTGTTGGCATGCAAGGTGAATTCTTTGATGGGAGAGAACCGAATCGTGAAGCTACCGCGGATGAGTTGAAGATGCTACAATACAATGCTCAAGCTTGTGATATCCTCTTCAACAGATTGTGCCCCGAAGAATTCAACAAAATCAGCCGTCTTGAGAATGCAAAGGAAATTTGGGATACTTTGATTGATATACACGAAGGTACCGACTCCGTCAAGGAATCCAAATTGGATGTGCTTCAAAGTCAACTTGACAAGTTCAAAATGAAGGATGATGAAGGTGTCGCTGAAATGTACTCTAGGCTTGCTCTTATAACAAATGAGATTGCCGGCTTAGGGAGTGAAGAGATGACAGATAGATTCATCATCAAGAAGATCCTAAGAGCATTGGATGGAAAATATGATACCGTGTGCACATTGATCCAAATGATGCCAAATTACAAAGATCTCAAGCCAGCGGAAGTCATCGGAAGAATTGTTGCTCATGAGATGTCACTCAAGGATAAAGAGGAACTTCACAACAAATCAAGTGGTGCTTACAAAGCCTCATGTGAAGCCCCCACATCATCGAGTGAGAAACAAACCTTTAATGAAGAATTGAGCTTAATGGTGAAGAACTTCAACAAGTTCTACAAGAGTAGAAGCAAAGAGAGAAGCTCCAAGTCAAGGTCCTACAATGACAAAAGATCTTCTAGTCGAGAGCGAAACTGCTACAATTGTGGAAGGCCCAGACACTATTCCAATGAGTGTACGGCCCCCTACAAGAGAAGAGAAGATTCTCCCAAGAGAAGAAGTAGAAGAGAAGAATCACCATCTAGAGAAAGAAGGAGTAGAGATGATCGTTATGAACGAAGACCCTCATGGAGAAGCAAGGATTCGGAAAGAAAGGACAAGTCATCAAGGAGCTACACAAAACGAAGACATCAAGCTCATGTTGGTGAATGGGTATCCAGCTCCGACTCCGACAACCACTCCAAGAGAAGCTATCACTCTGACTCCGAATATACTCAAGATGAAGGTGTTGCCGGTCTAGCACTTGTGACAACCAACTCCTACGACATATTTGACTCACCAAATGAAGGAGTTGGAACATGCTTCATGGCTAAAGGCCCAAAGGTATCACACCCCGAGTATGTTGATTTCAATAGTGATGAAGATGACTTGTTAGGTGATGATGATTTACTTGTTGACAACTCTAGTGATGAATACTATGATGAAACGTCCATTAATCATGCTAATCAAGATAAAACGAATGACAATGATAAGGAGAAGATTGAGTCTCTAACTAAAGAACTAAACACTCTTAAGTTAGCTCATGAAACTATCTTAGGAGATCATCGAGAACTTTTAAGGACTCATGAGAAAATACGCTTTGAAAAGCTCAACCTTGAGCAAGAGCATGAGTTCTTAAAGGCAATCAATGATGATCTTCGTAAGAAAAGTTCTTCTTACATTGCCAAGTGTTTACTCTTATCCACTTACATGCCTCAATCAAGTCTAGTAACAAGAACAAGAAAGATTCTTCTTCTAGTAGTAACAATAATCATGCTAAATCCAATATTGTTGCTTCTAGTAGTTCTCTTGATTCCACTAATGATTCTCTTAGCCAAGTTACATTTGAGCAATAAAATAGCTTATTGAAGGGAATTATAGAGAAAGGTGTTTACAAGAGCCTTGCCGGAAGTAAGCAATTCGAGGAAATTGTACGCAAGCAAGGAAGGCACCGGAAGAATCAAGGTGTTGGTTTTGAACGAAAGTTCAATGCCAATGGAGTTGAGTGGGAAGAAGATCAATACCCCAAGACGAAGTTTTTTCCTCAACAAGAGAAGTATGATCCTACTTCTCTCAAAGGGACACAAGCTCAAGATGATCTTCCACCACAAGACCACAAGCAAAAAGGCAAGGACAAGCTTCGAGAGGAAATTGATGCATTTGAAGAAGCTCCTAAGACCTTGGTCAAGTGGGTTCCCAAGACTACTTCAAGTTCCACTTCATCAAGTACAACTACAACACCGAGGATTCCCATCAAGATGGTGTGGATCCCGAAGAAGAAGAACTAGAGAGTTCTCGAGGGTGACTCCGCCAATATACTTCACTCTTATCATCTTGGCAAGAACAAGTGAAATCAACTTCCACATCTTGCACTAGTTCAAGGAGTCACAAACCCTCTTGTTGGTAAGACAAGGGACAAGGTAACCTAAAAGCTTTCATAGACATCATCTTGTGTGTGCATCACTTTATGTCTATGGATATCCTTGTTTGTTCCTTGTGGGACTAACCCGTGTAGGTATTGAAAGTGCAACTCACTCCAATGGATAGCTCCAATTGATCTACATCAACATTGAGCATCCACATCTTCAACATCTACATGAAGTCATCATCGAAAAAACCCAAGATTAGTTCATCCCTCTTAGGGGGGATCTCACATCTAGGGGGAGCTTTACTCTAAGAATTGAGCTAAAGCAACTCTAATGGTGTGAACACAACAATGCTTTATGTAAAAGTGGTAACCCCACTTGTGCTTAAACGATGAGTATGACCTATGATCAAATGTTCTCATTTGACTCCTAAGTCAATATACTCATATATAGATGACCTAGTCATCGCAAATTGTTTGATAGATGCTAGAATTGGTTGTGCATGCTTTGCCACATATTTCAATTGCCATTTTATTGTGTGAGCATGTTGATTGCATATTTCACTCATTCGAGGACATCCACTTGTTATTTTGATTGATTGGTTTTCTTTTATTTTGCCAAGTGGATGGACAAGAATGCCTAAGAACCCTCTCTAGCTATCTATGATTTTCTCGTCTCAAACTCTATTCATGCTACATCACAAAACTTGATCAAGTCAGATTCGAACCACTCTGTGTGAGGAGCACTCGGAGTCCCCGATTCGTCATAGACTTAAACTTCCAAAACTTCTTTGTGCTTTTCGGTCTGACTGATTCCTCCATTTCGGTCATACCGAGATCACTAAGTCGATCTAGGTTTTCAATCTCGGTGCAACCGATTTGAACCTTTCGGTCACACCGAGTTTCAGTAACTGCTTGTAGTTATGAATCTCGGTGCCACCGAGTTATTCCACTCGGTCACACCGATAGGGTTGGGCTATATATACTCACGAGAAATTTTTTGGAAATTTCTCTGAAACCCCTTCGCCCGCGCATAGCTCGCTCTGCCTCCTGGGTCTCCGGATCGTCCTCCTCGTCGCCAGCTGCCTCCTGCCGCTGGTCTCCGCCGCCGTCAACGGAATTCTTCCCCGCCGTTGCCGCCGTAGCGAGTTCATCGCCGAACTAGGGTATGGACTCGATCACAGTGCTATCCTCGTCCGATTCCTAGCACATTGTGTTCATTATGATTCTTACCACGATTGAAACGCTTCTATCCAGTCAAAACACTCCGTAGATTAGAGTTGAATTGAAAATTTCGGGTTAGGTTTCCACCGAAACCATCTCGGACCATCCGAGTTGTGGAACTCGGTACCACCGATTTGGCTCAGGCCATTGCACATGTAATTTTCGGTCTGACCAAGAATTGCAAATCGGTGTGACTGAGTTCAGGACTTTGTGAAACCCTAGCAGTCTCGGTGCCACCGAAATGTGACTTGGTCTGACCGAGTTCACTAGTTTAGGTTCCAATAGCTGCTTCGGTATCACCGAGTTTACAAATCGGTTGATCCGAAATGCTTTCTATGGAAAACTAAAACTAAGTTTTTGACTCATTATTTTGCAAAAACCTCTGCATTTTGTGATGCTCATCCACTCTATCTCATCTATATCTATTCACAGGGTTTTCTGTCAGTGTTTGCAATATGTCTGATCAGAGTGATAGCAAGAACAGGTCAGAGGAGCAGGTTCACCTGAGTGAGGGCACTAGTCCCTCTAGCAGTTCAGATGATGGAAGCAAGGAGCACTCCTAGCAACTTGCGCAAAGCTGCCACCAGAACAAGGAAGAAGAAAACTTCAGAGTCTGAGGATGAAGACTATGTGGCAGTTGAGGATGAGGCCACTTCCAAGAAGAAAGTGGTTAAGAAGAAATATAGCATTGCTGCTGCCACCAAGCCAGGCATGAAGCAAAAGGTTCCTGCAAAGAGAATTCCAATGTCTAAAGCCAGAGACTCCTCTCAAGCATCTTTGGAATCTCAACCCAAAGAGGTTGCTGCAGAAGGGAAGAAGAGGAATGAGAGGATCAAAAAGACCACTGCTAGAGTGCTTGGGAGATCCTCAATCATGAGAGATTCTGAAGAGGAAGAGGAAGAAGAGGTTGCTGCACCAGCACCTAAGGCCCAGAAGCTTATGGGTGATGCTATCAGGACAGGGGCTGCTTCATCAAAGCCCAAAGAAGCACCCAAAGCAGCCTCCAAGCCCAAGAGTGCACCTAAGAGGAATACCAGGAGTATACAAGCTGCTGAGAAGAACAAGGCCCTAGTGCCAGAAGTTGCTGCTGATGAAGATGATGAAGGACAAGTCCTGAGGAAGCTCAAACCCAAGATTCCAGACCACAAGGATGCTCATCATGCGGCTGAGAACATGAAGATCAGGAGAGACTCAGGACTGAGGAAATGGAGAGAGACAGACCCATATGCTACAAGAAGAAGAACTGTTGTTGCTTACAGGTTCCATACAAAGGAACAGCAAGATTTCTATGAGACAGTGTTGTTGGACAAGAAGCCTATAGTGTGTGAAATGAGGTGGGTCGACTGGAAGTATATCAAGGAAAATGAGGAACACTATCCTTGTGTGTTTGACAGCTTCAGTTCTTGTGGAGTTGCAGACTTTGTTGGGCAGAAGCTCACAAAGTGGAATAAGGAGCTCATAATGCAATTCTACTCCACAGCACACTTCTATCCAGATGGCAGGATAGTATGGATGTCTGAAGGTACAAGGTACCACTCAACTATTTAGGAATGGGCAAATCTGATCAATGCTCCTAAGGAAGAAGAAGATGACTTGGATGTCTATGCCAAGAAGAAGATGGATCACAACTCTATGGCAAACATGTACAAGGAGATTCCTGATGATGATCTTGAGACTCACCAGTTTGGGTCAGTAAAACACTTGCTGTCAGGGCTACCTACAATCAATTGGATCCTTAGGCACACTCTCTTGCCCAAGTCTGGTGATCACAGAATGATCAGAGTCCATGCAATTAACTTGCAACATATATTTGATGTGCCACAGAAGTTCAAGGTCATGAGCCTTATAGTTGAGACTATCAAGAGGACTGCAGCTGACCAGAAAAGAAGTTGTGGATATGCCCCCACAGATCCAGGAGTTGATAAACTCAAAGATGGGCATAGGCACATACTTGTTGGATAAGGAACACTTGCCTATCTATCCTGACTTTGAGGACAATCAAGTTGTGATGAATGAGAATGAACCATCATCAGTACAAGCTCAAGAGAAGAAGGAGAAAGCAAAGAAAGAGAAGGCTGCCAAGATGCCAAGTCAAGAGGAGGCATCTGAGTACTTTTTGAAAAGCAAGAAGGACCAGCTTGGTTATTTGATAGCATCAACTCTGAGGATTGAGAAGGGGTTGGCCACCCTAACTCAAAACCAGGAGAGCCTGGAAAGAATCGTGGAACAAAAATTCTATAATTTAGATGTCAAAGTAACTGAGATTCAGTCTGTTGTGGAGCAGCTACAGGATGACATGCAGGAGAGGAAGGGCAAGACAACCACTGATGCATTTGCTAGAGTGCCTCGAGCTCAGAGATCTGCTGCAGTGCCTGTTCCAGACACTAGAGCCACTTCATCTGCACCAGCTACAGCTTCAGCGCCACCAGCTCCAGCACCAACTCCATCAGCTCCATCTACTTCGACTGAAGCCTTCGTCCTTGGCGTTCTCTGGACACCACCACCTGAAGACCAAGCTTGAGAGACGTTTTAGTGCTATGCATTTTCTATGAACTTTTTGGTAACTTGTTGCCAAAGGGGGAGAAAAATGTATAGATCATAGGCTTCGAGAGAGAGCGTTGCTTTTTATTCTCTCTTGCTTTGGTGGTTGAACTTTGTTTGTCTTTTGGATTTAGTTCATGGTTTTAACTGGGATAATGATTTTTAAAATTAATTAGTAGCAATCGCCTATAAAAATTATATCAATCATATACACCCTCTCATCACCTAAAAAAGAAGCACCACCATGTCATATTGTAGCACCAATAGAGTCCATATAGCCACCGACACAGAAATTTCCCCACATAAATATTAGTTACTCCCTCTGTAAACCAATATAAGAGCGTTTAGATTACTAAAATAGTGATCTAAACGCTCTTATATTAGTTTACGGAGGGAGTACTTAGCAGATAACATAGAATCATAGCGCGATAGCCCACCAAAAACACCACATTATATAAATAAAAATAAAATACACTCCATAATCGTCCCTACTCGCAAATAAAATATAAGATATATTATATTTTTCAAAGTCAATTTTCTTTAACTTTGACCAAATAAAGAGCCAAAAATATCAACATCCACAATACTAAATAAATAAAATATGAAAACTCATTTCATGATGAATCTAATGTTGTCGATTTGATACTATGGATTTTGGTATACTTATCTACAAATTTGATCAAATTTAAAGAAGTTTGACTTTTCAAAAAAAACTAATACGACTTATGTTTTGAAACAAAGTGAGTAAAAAGCTATAAAAACCCAACAACCCCAACAGCGTAGCAAAGCGCGCCCAACAGTTCTAGTAATGACTACTCTGACAAATTTGATAATTCATACAACTATGATTATGTTTTACATAATTTCAAAAGTAAACTCAACAATATTCATTCTATTTCGTAAAAGTAAACATGCAACTTTTACATTGTGATAAAGTTTCTCGGTGCCCACACTTCTCCAATATATTTAAAATCTAGGTTTATTTAGCTCTTTTGGTGTTCAATAGTGCATCTAATATTAGTTGCTACACCTCAAATATGTTCAAAAAAATTGTTATAATAACGGCATTTGTTTTCTAGGTTTTGTTACGTTCATTGTGCTTGAAAATTGTAGCGACCCAACCTCAAACGGTCAAGTCTCTGTGCTTCAGTGTCATCCCTGGATCGGTAATGCTGACACACACAATACTCGAGGATTTATAACAGAGTAGCAATCACACACTTATTACATTGAATGTCTCCAAAGAGAACTTATTACAATAAATATGGCTTAAGGCCATCTAATACGATAACAGCGGAAGGCTTGGAAGATAAAGTGAGTCCATAAACTCCAACGGCATAGCTGAGCTACACGGCAACGACCTAACGAACCTTACTCCTCGTCTGAAAAGTCTGCAACATAATACGTTGCAGCCCGAAAATAGGTTAGCACATGGAATATGCTGGCAAAGTAACACAGTAGAGCAAGAACAGAATAATGCTATCACTACATGCATATTTGGCTGGTGGAAAGCTCTATGGTTATAGTTTTTGCGAAAAGCCAATTTTTCCCTACAACAAAGGAATAGATTTTAATTTAACTATCATGGTAGTTGAAACATCATTGAGAAGGTTCCTCCAACTCAATCCCAATTAAAGTAATTATCAACCCAACAATATTAAGTTAAAAAGTGATGAGATACTTAAGATACTCCAAGTACTAGATACTCAAGATGTCCATAACCGGGGACACGGTAACCATGATTAGTTTGTACACTCTGCAGAGGTTTGCGCACTTTTCCCCACAAGACTCGATCGCCCTCGTTGGATTTCTCGCACTACATGGTGTTTGAGAAACGGATGACCGAGACACAGTCTTTCAGGAACATTAACTGAAAGTGCAACTATCCCTGGGTGGTTTTGGTAATTCCTAACAACATATAGCTCGTTGAGCTAACATTATTCCAAGATTAATATTTCAGGAAAAGCTCAATGAATGGCATGGCATGGATGAGGAAAGTGGATCCCTCAAAATTCTAAGGACAAAAAGTTTGGCTCAAGCTTCAAGATCAAGACTTTACATTTTATATTTTAGTGATCCAAGATCACATTGAGTCTATAGGAAAAGCCAATACTATCAAGGAGGGATGAGGTGTTGCTTAATGGCTTGCTTGCTCAAAGTGCTTAGTGATATGCTCCAAAACCCTCAACTACTCTCCCACATCCACATATGACCTAAACCAAAAGTCAAACTCGGCCCCACCGATTCTTTCTATCCGGCGCCACCGACTTTCAAATGTCATAGCCACTGCCACAAACCCTAGGCAAATCGGTCTCACCGATAGGGAACTCGGTCTCACCGAGATGGGATTGTAATCTCTCTGTTTCCCTTCATAACGTTTTGGTCTTACCGAGATGAGCGATCGGTCCCACCGAGATTGCAATGTAAACTCTCTGTTTCCCTTTCATAACATTTCGGTCTCACCGATATGAGCGAATCGGTCCCACCGAGTTTACCTGACCAACTATCTGGTTAGCTTATTACCAAAATTGGTCCCACCGAGTTTGTGTAATCGGTCACACCGAGATTATGTTATGCCCTAACCCTAACCATATCGGTCCTACCGAGTTGCATCTCAGTCCCACCGAAAATCCTAACGGTCACTAGGTTTGCTGAATCGGTCCGACCGAGTTTAACCATTCGGTCCCACCGAGTTTGGCAAATTGTGTGTAACGGTTAGATTCTGTGTGGAGGCTATATATACCCCTCCACCCACTCTTCATTCATGGAGAGAGCCATCAGAACATACCTACACTTCCAATACACATTTTCTGAGAGAGAACCACCTACACTTGTGTTGAGGTCAAGCTATTCCATTGCAACCATATGAATCTTGATCTCTAGCCTTCCCCAAGTTGCTTTCCACTCAAATCTTCTTTCCACCAAATCCAAATCCTGTGAGAGAGAGTTGAGTGTTGGGGAGATTATCATTTGAAGCACAAGAGCAAGGAGTTCATCATCAACACACCATTTGTTACTTCTTGGAGAGTGGTGTCTCCTAGATTGGCTAGGTGTCACTTGGGAGCCTCCGACAAGATTGTGGAATTGAACCAAGGAGTTTGTAAGGGCAAGAAGATCGCCTACTTCGTGAAGATCTACCGCTAGTGAGGCAAGTCCTTCGTGGGCGACGGCCGTGTTGGAATAGACAAGGTTGCTTCTTCGTGGACCCTTTGTGGGTGGAGCCCTCCATGGACTCACGCAACCGTTACCTCCGTGGGTTGAAGTCTTCATCAACGTGGATGTATGATAGCACCACCTATCGGAACCACGACAAAAACATCCATGTCTCCAATTGCGTTTGAATCCTCCAAACTCTTCCCTTTACATTCTTGAAAGTTGCATGCTTTACTTTTCGCTGCTCATATACTCTTTTGCATGCCTGCTTGAGTTGTGTGGAGATTGCTTGACTTGTGCTAAGATAGCTAAAATCTGCCAAGAACTAAAATTGGGAAAAGGCTAGATTTTTATTTGGTCAAGTAGTCTAATCACCCCCCTCTAGACATACTTTCGATCCTACATTAACTCTCTACTTCGGGCAGACCGTACCAAACCTACAACCCACTACCTGCTGATCCACCTCTTCAAGAGCTTCACGTAACTTACTCAACTATGCTAGAGCCCATAATAGCTTGTGGCTGCACACGAATGTTTCTAGCATCAATCATCTCAGTTCCCTTTGAGCCTGGGTGGCAGTCCATAGGAAAATCACACGGAACCCTGGGATTTCCAAAAATACAAGCAACACTAGGTTCTCCAGGTGCCTCAATCCACCCAGATGTGTATTCAAGTTGCCACCTTAAGTTAAACCATTAATTAACAATCTCACATTTGTCATGGATTTCACTCACCCAAACCACGTCTACGAGCATAGCATAGCAATATAAGCAATTTGTATAGGTAACTCCCAAGGTTTGAATATAGCAGGGCAATAGGTTCTACCTCATCAACTAATTCCCAACCCACATGTTAATGGCATCCTAATCATGCAATGTTTGAGGATTGGAACTAATGCATAAAAACTGGGTGATAAAGGGATATGATCAAAGTTTTACTTGCCTTGCTAATGATCCACGAAACCTAGGGACTCCAAATAACACGCTTCGCACTTCGAGAATTCTATCGCAAACAAACAATAGAATACATAAGCAATCAAGCAAAGAAGCACGGGTAAATCTCAAATAACAAGATCTACCAGAAAGTTCAACTTAAGAACTCCGGTTTGCAAAAAAAATCAAATCAAACGGAGCAATGAAACTCGAACGGCGAAAGAAACAAGATCCGTTTACTAATCTGGACTAAGGTCGAATTTTACAGTAGCAAAATCTTGTTTAAGTTGATTAAACAGAAAGAGGGTCTCAAGACGAAGATCTAGGCGCTTGAATGGCCTGATTCCGATAAGCGAGCGAAAAGATAAACTGAAACGGAAATCGGATGAGAAATTGCGATCAAAAATAATCGCGGAAAAATCCGATTAAAGAAAGCTGACGAATAGGGTAATGGAAGAGCGTTCATTGTCTGTAACTAACGAGCGAAAACCATTCATTAGAATGAACATAAGGATGAACGTCCACTAAAGAGAGGAACCGGGAAAAACCGGCGAACCAATCTAAAAAACGAACTAGGTTTTTCAAAAAAAACTGAAATGGTTTCTTTTTAAAAAAATGGCGGCGAACGGCTACCTCGTCGGGTCCGACAAGACACGGGAGCGGCAGCGGGGCAAGGCGGCGGAGCGAGGCGGCGCGGCGCGGCTGCGGTGGCGGGGCTGCGGGCGGCGGGGTGGGTGGTGGTGGCGGGGGGCTTGGGTATTTAAAGAGGGGAGGGGGAGGTGGCTTGGGGAGGGGGCAAGGCGGCGGGGAGGCGGAGTCCGGCTCGGACTCCGTTCGAGTCGGCGGCGGCAACGTTGTCCTGGCGCGGGACGAGGCGGCGGGGAAGATGGGCCGGCCCGGCTGGGTTTCGGCCCAATCGGCGTCCGAAGACTTTTTTTTAAAACAATTCCGCCGAACAGAAAAAATCCTAGTAAAATAAAATAAAAATCTAAAAATGCCAAAAGAAATTTTCACCGTCTAAATAAAATATTTAGAACGAGATGAACATTTTCTTAGCCCTAAAATGCAATTTTGAAAACGTGCAATTTTTCTAATGCAAACAAAATTGCAATAAAATCCAAATAAAAACAAATATTTGATTTTAATATTTTTCCTCCGATATTTCAATTATTTTTGAGAAGTCATATTATCTCCTCTCGTATACTTTAATATGAAATATTTTTGGAGGGAAAAATAATTAAAACAAAAAATCCTTGTTTCAATATTTGATAAAAATCAAATTTGAAAATCGGGGAAATCCCCAACTCTCTCCGAGGGTCCTTGAGTTGCTTAGGATTTCGAGGATCGCGAGACGAAATGCAATAAAATATGATATGCAAGAATGATCTATGTATAACATTCCAAATTGAAAATTTGGGATGTTACAAACCTACCCCCTTAAGATGAATCTCGCCCTCGAGGTTCGGGTTGGCTAGAAAATAGGTGTGGGTGGTCTTTGCGAAGATCATCCTCTCATTCCCAGGTGGCTTCATCTTCGGTATGGTGGCTCCACTGAACTTTGCAAAACTTGATAACCTGGTTGTGGGTGACTCGACTGGCAAACTCCAAAATCTTGACTGGCTTCTCCTCATAAGTCAAATCATTGTCCAACTGAATCGCCTCCAAGGGTACGGTATCTCTTAGCGGTATATCGGCCATCTCAGCATGGCACTTTTTCAACTGGGAAACGTGAAACACATCGTGAACTCCTGACAGTCCTTCAGGTAACTCCAACTTGTGGGCAACTTCTCCCATCCGTTCCAAAACACGATACGGTCCTACAAATCTCGGGGCTAACTTTTCCTTAACTCCAAAACGTTTCACTCCTCGCAAAGGTGATACTCGCAGATATGCTCTTTCTCCAATTTCATAGGTTACCTCCTTGCATTTCAAATCTGCATAACTCTTCTGTCTGGACTGAGCTATCTTCAGTCTATCTCGAATCAGTTTAACCTTCTCCTCAGACTCTTTGATCAAGTCTGGTCCAAACAACTGTCGGTCTCCAACTTCATCCCACATCAACGGTGTTCTGCACCTTCGTCCATACAGGGCTTCGAATGGTGCCATCTTCAGACTAGCTTGGTAACTATTGTTGTATGAGAACTCTGCGTAAGGCAGATTGTCATCCCAACTAGATCCATAATCTAGTGCATGGGCCCTCAACATGTCCTCCAGAATCTGGTTGACTCTCTCGGTCTGTCCATCTGTCTGCGGGTGAAATGTTGTACTGAACTCCAATCTCGTTCCCAAAGTCTGGTGCAGCTGATGCCAAAACTTTGAGGTAAACTGTGTTCCTCTATCTGATACGATGGTCCTCGGAACTCCATGCATACATACGATCCTGGTCATATATATCTTGGCTAACTTTGCACTGGTATAAGTTGTTTTCACTGGGATAAAGTGTGCCACTTTGGTCAAGCGGTCAACTACTACCCATATAGAATCATAACCTAATTTGGTCCTTGGTAATCCGGTGATAAAATGCTTGCCAAGTTTATCCCACTTCCATTCGGGTATCGACATAGGCTGTACCAATCCTGCTGGCTTTTGATGCTCTGCCTTCACTCTCTGACATACATCACATATGGCTACATACTCGGCGATATCCTTCTTCATCCCTGTCCACCAGAAACGTTCCTTCAAATCCAAATACATCTTGGTGTTTCCGGGGTGTATCGAGTATGGTGAGTCATGAGCCTCCTGAAGTATTAATTTCCTGATCTCTGTGCTATTGGGAACATAAACACGGTCCTCAAACCATAAGGTGTCATGCTCATCCTCACGAAAACCTTTGGCCTTTCCTTCGCTCATTCTCTCTTTTATCTCCGCAATCTCTTTGTCATCCTTCTGAGCTTCTCAAATCTTTCCCAACAATGTAGACTGAACCTCCATTGTTGCAACAAAACCTCTAGGAACAATCTCCAATTGAAGTTTCCGGAGATCCTCTTCTAACTCCTTCGGCAATCCCGTGCTCTCTAGGGTATTAGCATAACTCTTCCGGCTCAAAGCGTCTGCTACGACATTGGACTTTCCTGGATGATAGTGAAGCTTCATTTCATAATCCTTTATGAGCTCCAACCATCTCCTCTGCCTAAGGTTCAGTTCCTTCTGTGTGAAAATGCACTTCAAACTCTTATGATCCGTGTACACATCACAATGGTTTCCAATAAGGTAATGTCTCCAAGTCTTCAACGCATGCACTACGGCTGCTAGCTCCAAATCATGCGTGGCATAATTCAACTCGTGTGGTTTTAGTTGTCGTGAGGCATACGAAATAACTCTTCCGTCCTGCATAAGCACACTTCCAAGTCCTAGGCGAGAGGCGTCGTAATACACTTGGAAATCCTTACGTATATCTGGCAGTGTCAGCACTGGGGCTGTAGTCAAACGTTTTTTCAGCTCCTGGAAACTTGCCTCGCAATCTTCCGTCCATTTAAACTTGGTATCCTTCTTCAATAATTCTGTCATTGGCTTCGCGATATTGGAAAAATTCTCAATGAATCTCCGATAGTATCATGCGAGTCCAAGAAAACTGCGGATCTCACTAACTGAAGTGGGTGCCAACCATTAAGTGACTGACTGAACCTTGGTGGGGTCTACTGCTATACCCTCTCCTGATATAACATGTCCAAGGAATCCGACTTCCTTCAACCAAAACTCGCATGTGCTGAACTTGGCATACAACTGGTGTTCCCTGAGTTTCTCGAGAACTAAACGCAAATGCTCCTTGTGCTCCTCTTCATTCTTCAAATATACCATTATGTCATCAATGAACACCACAACAAACTTATCCAAATATTCCATGAACACCTTGTTCATCATGCTCATGAAATAGGCAGGGGCATTAGTCAGTCCAAACGACATGACTGTATATTCGTATAACCCGTACCGTGTGGTGAATGATGTCTTTGGTATATCCTTCTCTCGTATCTTCAACTGATGGTATCCTGATCGCAGATCGATCTTTGAAAACACCTTAGCTCCTTGCAGTTGATCAAACAGATCATTGATCATCGGCAATGGGTACTTGTTCTTAATCGTCACTTCGTTCAAGGCCCGATAATCAACAACCATTCTTAGGGACTTATCCTTCTTCTCAACCAAAAGCACTGGGGCTCCCCGTGGTGATGAACTCCGTTGAATGTAACCTTTCTCCAATAACTCCTTGATCTGTTTCTTAATCTCCTCCAGATCATTCGCGGGCATCCGATAGGGTCTCTTGGATATTAGCTGTGCCTGGCAATAGCTCTATCGAAAACTCGATATCTCGATCTGGTGGCATGCCTGGTAACTCCTCTGGGAAAACATCCGGGTAATCCTTTACTACAGGCACTTCCTCCTGAACAACTCTCGTGAGGGTATTTACTTGGCTACTTCTTGGTGCATGCCTAGATACATACTTGATACTTTTTCGCTCACGGGTGGTGAGGCAAATTGATCTACTAACACAGTCAATGCTTCCTCCATACTTTGACATCCAGTCCATTCCTAATATCACATCCAATCCTTGTGACTCCAAGATAATTAGGTCGGACGGAAAAACATGGTTGCCAATGGTTAAGGGTATCTGGTCGCACCATCGACTAGCCATATACTCTGCTCCAGGTGAACTTACTAACACAGGGGTCCTAAGGGTTTGGGTCGGTAGTTTAAACTTATCCACGAATTCCCTTGGTAAAGCGGCATTGTAAGTCCCGGTGAAGCTTGGTATTCCTATGTTCAGGTACCTAGTGACTTCCTTCAAGTGTTGTCCAAAAGGCGTGTCTCCATCTGGTTGTGTAAACTTGTTCCTTGCATCCGCCATCCTAAAGAATGGAAAATGGAGAGGAGTCAGAAATGAGAAGAGAATAGTGATCTATGGCTTTAGCTTAATGGTCGTGTCCTACACTCAGCGTGTGCTCTGATACCATCTTGTAGCGACCCGACCTCAAACGGTCAAGTCTCTGTGCTTCAGTGTCATCCCTGGATCGGTAATGCTGACACACACAGTACTCGAGGATTTATAATAGAGTAGCAATCACACACTTATTACATTGAATGTCTCCAAAGAGAACTTATTACAATAAATATGGCTTAAGGCCATCTAATATGATAATAGCAGTAGGCTTGGAAGATAAAGTGAGTCCATCAACTCCAACGACATAGCTAAGCTGCACGGAAACGACCTAACGAACCTTACTCCTCGTCTGAAAAGTCTGCAACATAATACGTTGCAGCCCGAAAACGGGTCAGCACATGGAATATGTTGGCAAAGTAACACAATAGAGCAAGAATAGAATAATGCTATCACTACATGCATATTTGGCTGGTGGAAAGCTCTATGGTTATAGTTTTTGCGAAAAGCCAATTTTTCCCTACAACAAAGGGATAGATTTTAATTTAACTATCATGGTAGTTGAAACATTATTGAGAAGGTTCCTTCAACTCAATCCCAATTAAAGTAATTATCAACCCAACAATATTAAGTCAAAAAGTGATGAGATACTTAAGATACTCCAAGTACTAGATACTCAAGATGTCCATAACTGGGGACACGGCTAACCATGATTAGTTTGTACACTCTGCAGAGGTTTGCGCACTTTTCCCCACAAGACTCGATCGCCCCCGTTGGATTTCTCGCACTACATGGTGTTTGAGAAACGGATGACCGAGACACAGTCTTTCAGGAACATTAACTCTACTCCGGGCAGACCATACCAAACCTACAACCCACTACCTGCTGATCCACCTCTTCAAGAGCTTCACGTAACTTACTCAACTATGCTAGAGCCCATAATAGCTTGTGGCTGCACACGAAAGTTTCTAGCATGAATATTCTCGGTTCCCTTTGAGCCTGGGTGGCGGTCCATAGGAAAATCACACGGAACCCCGGGATTTCCAAAAATACAAGCAACACTGGGTTCTCCAGGTGCCTCAATCCACCCACATGTGTATTCAAGTTGCCACCTTAAGTTAAACCATTAATTAACAATCTCACATCTGTCATGGATTTCACTCACCCAAACCACGTCTACGAGCATAGCATAGCAATATAAGCAATTTGTATAAGTAACTCCCAAGGTTTGAATATAGCAGGGCAATAGATTCTACCTCATCAACTACTTCCCAACCCACATTTTAATGGCATCCTAATCATGCAATGTTTGAGGATTGGAACTAATGCATAAAAACTGGGTGATAAAGGGATATGATCAAGGTGTTACTTGTGTAACGCCCGGATAATTAGGCTACAGTAAAACTCTCCTAATGATGCCATGTCATCTTTGATTACTGTTGCTAAACTTTCGTTAGTTCAAACCGATTCAAAAATCAATTCAAAAAAATCGTAAACAACAAAAAAATTTAAAAGTTGAAACAAAAATGTTCGGACAATGCCAAAAGTGCCATAGGTAATTATGGTGTAGAAGACACGATTTTACAAAATACCTAAATGCCCTAAACTAAATAAAACAGAAAAGAAAAAGAAGTAAAAGAAAAGAAAATTCAAAAGCAGAAGACAAAAAAAGAAGAAAACCCCCCGGCCCCTTGGGCTTCGGCCCACCAGGCCACCGGCCCAAATGGGCAAAGGCCCAGCCGGCCACTCCCCATCTCTGTCTTATCCACTCCCTCCCCGAAGCCCTAACCACC
>NC_041392.1:97388269-97389020 GCF_002162155.2 Triticum dicoccoides
ATCCAGATCTGGATCGGGAAGGGGAATGACCCACCCCGCCTCCCTGACGACGCCCACCGCTGCCGGACCTCCACCCCATCGGACGCCGCCCCCTGCCTCCTCCCAGGCGCCCCCACTCGACTTGATCGGGGAGGGGCCAAATCCAGCGCCGCCCCAACGCGCCTCGATGCAGGCGCCCATCCCCTGCATCTTCGCCCGTCGTCGCCGGACTGCCGCCGCCTCGTCCTCTCCCTCGTCGGACCTCCCCGACCTCCGTCTAGCCCGCTGCCCTTGACCCCTGCATTGTAAGGTGAGGGTCACACCCTCTCCTCTCTTCCCTGTCTCGTGCACGCCACGGCACCGTTCCCGACCGTGCTCCCCGCGCCCATCACCGCGCCCTTCCTATCGTCTGCTCGTGCACGTCGCTGGCCGCGACCACGCGCCGTCGTGGACCTGTTGCTGCTCCCTCGCGCTTGCCCGCAGCCGCCATCGCTGCTCCTGCCGCTGCTCAAGCCCGCCTGGCCACGGACACCACATGCCGCCCACGCCTACTGTCGCCCGAGGGCGCGCCCGGCTCCCCTCGTCCCTGCCCGTGGCCGCCTTGGCCGAAGCCACGCTCGGCCCGCCGTTTCCCCTCGCCCCCTGCACCCTGCTCCCCTCACCCGCCTCGTCTTCGTCCGGCCGTGCCATCACCGCCCTAGCGCATGCGCGCCGTTGCCCTAAGTCGCCTCCACCTGTCGCGCCCGGCCGGCGAGCCGCGCCACGACCACAC
>NC_041392.1:97389633-97399182 GCF_002162155.2 Triticum dicoccoides
GCACACGCGCCCGCCCCGTCGCCTCGGGTCCGCCCCGATGGGTGCCTGCGCCCGTAACCCGCGGCGCCCCTGCGCCCGCAAACCCGTCGCCCGCAAGCCCCCCCCCTGGGGCCTATGACAGTGGGCCCCCATGCCCAGAACGTTTTTTATAAAAGGTTTAAAAAATAATTAATTAATTAATTAACTTAATTAATGTTGATTAATTAAACTAAACAGTTAATTAAACTAATTAATCCTGATTAGATTAACCTAATCAATTAACTAAACCATAATTAACCTAATAGAGTATGACAGGTGGGTCCCACTGGACCCACGCGTCAGTTTGACCCAGTCAACCCCTGTTGGCTGCTGACGTCAGCATGACATCATGTTGATGTCATAAATCCAATTTCGAATTAAATTAATAATTAATTAAATTCCAGAAATTAATAAAATCTTTAGAAAATCATATCTTTTAATCGTAACTCGGATTAAATTATTTTCAATATGAAAGTTGCTCAGAACAACGAGACGAATCCGGATACGCAGCCCGTTCGTCCACCACGCATCCCTAGCATAGCAAACACACAACTTTCCCCCTCCGGTTCATCTGTCCGAAAACGCAAAACACCGGGAATACTTTCCCGGATGTTTCCCCTCTTCACCGGTACCACCTCGTACCGCATTAGGGCAAACCTAGCATCACGCTTTGTCATGTCATGCATCGTCATGCATTTGTTTGCATTATATTTATTGTTTCTTCCCCCTCTTCTCTTGCTAGACACCGAGACCGACGCCACTGCTACCCAGTACGACTACGGTGTTGCCCTCTCTCTTGCCAGAGCAACCAGGCAAGCCCCCCCCCCTTGATCACCAGATATCACCTACTCTTCTCTATACTGCTTGCATTAGAGTAGTGTAGCATGTTACTGCTTTCCGTTAATCCTATTATGATGCATAGCCTGTCCTTGCTACTACTGTTGTTACCTTTACCTGCTATCCTAATGCTTAGTATAGGATGCTAGTGTTCCATCAGTGGCCCTACACTCTTGTCTGTCTGCCATGCTATACTACTGGGCCGTGATCACTTCGGGAGGTGATCATGGGCATATGCTATATACTTTATACTGAACATTACTTATGATACTGTTCGGAGTTGGGGGCTGAAGGGGCAGGTGGCTCCATCCCGGTAGAGGTGGGCCTGGGTTCCCGACGGCCCCCGACTGTTACTTTGAGGTGAAGCAACAGGGCAGGTTGAGACCACCTAGGAGAGAGGTGGGCCTGGCCCTGGTCGGCGTTCGCGGATACTTAACATGTTTAACGAGATCTTGGTATTTGATCTGAGTCTAGCCACTGGCCTATACGCACTAACCATCTACGCGGAGACAGTTATGGGCACTCGACGTCGTGGTATCAGTCGAAGCCTTCGTGACGTCAGCGACTGAGCGGCGCGCGCCGGGTTGGACTGGAACACCTGCTCTTGTATAAGGGAGGCTGGGTCTGCTCACCGGCCGCGTACACAACATGCAGGTGTGCAATGGGCGATGGGCCCAGACCCCTGCGCCATAGGATTTAGACCGGCGTGCTGCCCTCTTTGTTGTGCCTAGGTAGGGCTGCGACGTGTTGATCTTCCGAGGCCGGGCATGACCCAAAAAAGTGTGTACGGACAAAGGGGATCGAGCGTGTTGGGAAATGTGGTGCACCCCTGCAGGGAAGTTAATCTATTCGAATAGCCGTGATCTTCGGTAACAGGACGACTTGGAGTTGTACCTTGACCTTATGACAACTAGAACCGGATTCTTAATAAAATACACCCTTCCAAGTGCCAGATACAACCGGTGATCGCTCTCTCACAGGGCGACGAAGGGAGGATCATCGGTTAGGATTATGCTATGCGATGCTACTTGGTGAACTTACCATCTACTCTCTTCTCCTGCTGCAAGATGGGGGTTACCAGAAGCGTAGTCTTCGATAGGACTAGCTATCCCCCTCTTATTCCGGCATTCTGTAGTTCAGTCCACATATGATACCCTTATTCCATTTGATACCAATGCATACATATGTAGTGTAGCTCCTTGCTTGCGAGTACTTTGGATGAGTACTCACGGTTGCTTTGTTCCTTCTTTTCCCACTTTCTATACCCGATTGCTGCGACCAGACGTTTGAGCCCAGGAGCCAGACGCCACTGTCGATGACGACTACTACTACTTGGGAGGCGCCTACTACTACGTGCAGCCCGCTGACGACGACCAGGAGTAGTTTAGGAGGATCCCAGGCAGGAGGCATGTGCCTCTTTCGATCTGTATCCCAGTTTGTGCTAGCCTTCTTAAGGCAAACTTATTTAACTTATGTCTGTACTCAGATATTGTTGCTTTCGCTGACTCGTCTATGATCGAGCTCTTGTATTCGAGCCCTCGGGGCCCCTGGCTTGTAATATGATGCTTGTATGACTTATTTTATTTGTAGAGTTGTGTTGTGATATCTTCCCGTGAGTCCCTGATCTTGATCGTACATGTTTGCGTGTATGATTAGTGTATGGTTAAATCGGGGGCGTCACAAGTTGGTATCAGAGCCGACTACCTGTAGGAATCCCCCTTCCACACTCCTTGGCCGAAGTCGAGTCTAGACATTACAAAACTTTTCACTAACATGGTTGTGTGCCTTACGGGCCCACGTCGCCATCTGGGTGGTATTAGGATCTTTTACTCCTTGATCCTTACTCTAGGACTCTGAACTCTCTCCTACTCGGGTTAGACGATTTTACTAACTCTAACATTAGGATCTCGTGACCACGTTCACCCCAAAGTTGGATAAGCCCTAGTTATTCTTTAGAGTAGTATTTGAACATTATCCACATTGTCATTTGACTCCTGTGAAAACATCTTTGTTTTCATATGCAACCCACGAGACAGGTCGTGCGCCACACGACGGCCATTGGTGGCTCAGGATCACCTGCTGTGTTGGTTGAGATGATGACCTATCTGGGTTATCGCTGGCACCCTGAGTACACTGTCTACGAGGAGTACCAGGACTTCAACCAGGAGCAGTACTGTGCCATCGTCCACCTCTACTCTGGGGAGTATGACTCCACTACTGTGCTGCACACTGCTCATGGTGTTGGAGTGACTATCGATATGGCGGTCCACGATGCTGCTTATGCTGCTCTGACACGTCTTCGTGGAGAGTATCAGGAGTTGGACACCTCCCCCTTCAGGCACATTGCTATCGCATCCGATGTTGGTGCAGAGGGATACTACACTGCTGCCTACTCCACTGTCACCCGAGAGCCCTTCTACCATCAGAACCTGGTTCTGCATGCTGATGGGCTGGATAGTGCTAACCGAGCTCTTCGCCACGAGTTGTACACCACCCGTCAGCACCTGTACCGTGCTCTGACGCTGTTGCACCCCTCTGTCCGATCTGGTGATCTGTCGCGTTATGCGATCTACCCTGCCAGGACCATGATGCCCCAGGGCATCGGCTGGCCAGATGTGGGAGGCTACTCTCCCGCACTTGGTCATGTCCTGCCACCTGCGCATCGGGTTCCGCACTAGAGTATCCGCGGACCCCAGGCTACTCGCGTGGAGGTCTTCCCTTCGTGTCACTACTAGCTGTCAGGCTACACCTACCTCCACAGTTCCTCCTGGGACTGATGTAGGCTTGCTTGTTAGTGTTAGATGCATTCGCCGCGAGCCTGTGTGCCGCCTATGATGTTCTTAGCCTGTGTACTAAACTCTGTGTATCGAACTTTATGCATGATCACTTTTGTAAGATATGCCCACTACTATGCAGTGTCTATCGTGTTCCTTTCATTATGCATGTTTCATCATGAATGATTCTTGTCCTTGCAAATTCTCAATGCTGAACTACCCCTGTTATATATTAGCAGGATGGTTAGACCAGGTGGTCGTGGTCGTGGTAACCCTCCCCCACCCCCGCCTGAGTACATGGCTGGGATGATGCAACAGTTTGAGCTGAATCGCCAGTTCATGGATAATATTATGGCTCAATTTCCTCGCCCCAACATGAACCAGCAGCCAACCCAAGTGACTCTGCGGGATTTCATGCGCCTCAACCCAACCGTGTACCGCAGCTCAACTCAGCCTCTGGATCCTGATGACTGGCTCCGTGACATCACCTATGAGATGGAGTCTGCTGATGTAGCCCCTGCCAGCTATGTCATCTTTGCTTCCTTCTTCCTGAAAGGACGCGCTGCTCAATGGTGGGACAGCCATAGGCATACTCTGCCGGTTGGAACAATCATCACCTGGCCAGACTTCCAAGATGCTTTCCGTGCTCGCTTCATTCCTCAGGGAGTCATGGACCGTAAGAAGTGTGAGTTCCACAACCTCACCCAAGGCAACAAAACTATTGAAACTTATCAGCGGGAGTTTCTGGACTTGTCCTGCTATGCTGAAGAGGACATTGCAGCTGATGCACGCAGGCAAGAGAAGTTCCGTGATGGCCTTCAAGGTGACATCAAGCTCGCACTTCTAGTGCATGACTTTGCTGATTTCGCCACCCTCGTGAACAAGGCCATCAATGTCGAAACTAGTCTGCAGGAATACCAGAGCTCTCACAGGCGCAACCGTGACACGGGCTCATCTTCGGGCCCGTCTTCGCAGAAGCGTAGGATATGGATTCCCAATAGCATGTATCAGCCAACTGCACCTGCTCCAAGGCAGTCATATGCTGCACCACGTCTGCCTCCCCCACCAACTAGGCAGCCAAGACTTCCAGCTCCACCACCACAAGCTCCTGTTCCCACTCCCAATAATGGTCTGTGCTTCAGGTGTGGTCAACCAGGACACCGTGCTAGGGAATGCAACCAGAACCAGAATCAACTGGCCCTCCCTGCAGCTAGCCGTGGAAACAACCAGCCTCGCAATAACAATGCCAAGTCTTATGGTCGTGTTCATGCCAACCACGTTGATCTCAATGAAGTTCTAGACCAGCCTGCTGCCGTGATGGGTACACTCCTCGTAAATTCAGTACCTGCATCTGTTTTATTCGATTCAGGAGCATCGGATTCATTCATGTCAGAAGATTTTGCATACAAGCATGACGTTAAATGTGAGGAGATGAACACTTCGGTATTGGTAACAACCCCCGTGGGACAATGTCAAACCTCACTGGTTGGCATCGACGTCCCCGTGGAAATCGAAGGGCTGGAATTCTATGCCTCTCCCATTATCCTGAAGTCGTCTAACATTGACCTCATTCTGGGGATGGATTGGTTGAAAGCGCATACTTCTTCTATAGTTTGCGCCACTAAGGTCGTCCATCTGCTATACCCTTCTTATGAAATAATTGCTTACCAAGCTCATCTAGTTCAGAACGCCGAGGCACGGCTTTATGCCTTGAATGCATTGAACGCAGCACCACTCGAGGGCATTGAAAACATTCCCGTCGTTCGTGAATTCCAAGACGTCTTCCCAGAAGAACTTCCAGGGATTCCCCCTGCTAGAGCTGTCGAATTCATCATCGACTTGACACCCGGCACCACCCCTATAGCCAAACGACCCTACAAGATGCCGCCACATGAACTCATTGAGCTTAAGGAGGAAATCGACAAATCTCTTGTCAAAGGTTTCATTCGCCCAAGTTGCTCTCCTTGGGGAGCACCTTCTCTCTTTGTTAAGAAGAAGGATGGGACAAACCGATTAGTCCAAGACTACCATCCTATAAACCAAGCTACCATTCAAAATAAATACCCTCTTCCTCGGATCAATAATCTTTATGATCAACTGGCTGGCTCATCAGTGTTCTCCAAACTCGACTTTAGCTTGGATTACCACCAGATCCGTGTTCGTGAAAAGGATATCCCAAAAACCGCCTTCGTGACTCGGTATGGGTCATACGAGTACACTGTCATGTCATTCGGCTTAACGAATGCTCCCGCCACCTTCTCTCGTCTGATGAACTATATATTCATGGATTACCTCGACAAGTTCGTCGTGGTTTATCTAAATGATATCCTTGTATTTTCCAAGAACAAAGAAGAACATGTTGAACATCTTCGTCTTGTGCTGGAAAAGCTTCAAGAGCATCAACTGTATGCTAAGTATTCCAGGTGTGAATTCTGGCTCCCTGAAGTAACCTATCTTGGGCATGTCATCTCCAAGGATGGTATTGCCGTCAACCCTGAACGAGTTCAGGCTATTCTCGATTGGACTCCTCCGAAGAATGTCAAGCAAGTCCGAAGTTTTCTCGGTCTCGCCAGCTATTGCCGTCGATTCGTCGAGAACTTCTCCAAGATTGCCAGGCCTCTAACTAATCTGTTGCATAAGGGTGTCAAGTTCGAATGGATAGACAAGTGTTAGGAAAGTTTCCAGGTGCTCAAAGACAAGTTGACTTCTGCCCCAGTGCTTGCTCCACCTGATACTAAGAAGGACTTCATCATTTACTACGACGCTTCCCGTCAGGGATTAGGCTGTGTCCTAATGCAAGAGCGCAGAGTGATAGCTTATGCCTCTCGTTAACTGCGCCCTCACGAAGAAAACTACCCAGTTCACGACCTCGAGCTTGCTGCTGTCATTCATGCACTGAAGCAGTGGCGACATTACCTTCTCGGTAATCGTTGCGAGATCTTCACCGACCACCAAAGTCTGAAGTATCTGTTTACTCAGCCAGATCTGAACCTCCGTCAGTAGAGATGGATGGAGACTGTTGCAGACTTTGACATGGGTATATCCTATACCCCTGGCAAGGCTAATGTAATGGCTGATGCCTTGAGCCGCAAGTCTTACTGCAACCACCTTCAGGTTCACAAAGTTCAGCCCTCGCTTGTCGAAGAATTTAGAAAGCCGAGCCTTCATATTGTTCCTCCTGGAGCACTCGCTCCCCCTCCCCCAGAGTTCCAAAAGATGAATCTTCATGTTGTTACTAAGGTTCTCTAAATACCCTGGCTGTCGTACTAGATCTCGTAGCTGGTATAAAGACTATAAAAGGTTAGGACTATGAAGTCCATAAGATTAAACGCCATCTAGCAGAAGGAAAGCCCTCATTCTTCACTATCGCTGATGATGACGCCTTGTACTTCAAAGGCCGCCTAGTGGTACCATGTTCGAAGAAAAACCTAGATAAGACTAAAAGGGTTATGAAAGAATCTCATGATACGCCTCTGTCCATCCATCCTGGTAGTACAAAGATGTACCAGGATATTCTTCAAAGATTCTAGTGGTCTAATATGAAGCAGGACATTGCTCGTTATGTTGCTGAGTGTGACGTTTGCCGTCGTATCAAAGCAGAGCATCAAAGGCCTGCTGGAACTCTGTAACCTATCTCTATTCCTGAATGGACATGGGACCATGTTGAAATGGACTTCGTCACTGGATTTCCCAAATCGCAGAAAGGTAATGATGCTATTCTTGTCGTCATTGACCGGCTTTCTAAAGTTGCACACTTTCTGGCGGTCAAAGAGACAATCACTGCTAGTCAGCTTGCTACTCTCTACATGTCCAGAATTGTTTCACTTCATGGTATTCCACTGGTTATCAGTTCAGACCGTGGCAGCTTATTCACTTCAAGATTTTGGGCAAGTTTCCAAGAAGCTATGGGAACTCATCTGTCGTTCAGTACGGCGTTTCATCCTCAGTCGCAAGGACAGGTTGAACGTGTCAACCAAGTTCTCGAACATATGCTTCGAGCTTGTGTAATTTCATTCGGCAAGAAATGGGAGGAATCTCTTCCATATGCCGAGTTCTCTTATAATAATAGCTATCAAGCTAGTCTGAAGATGTCCCCCTTCGAAGTGCTATATGGACGAAAGTGTCGAACGCCTCTGAACTGGTCAGAAACTGGGGAACATCCACTCTTCGATCTGGATATTATCCAACAGGCCGAAGAACAAGTTCGCATTATTCGCGAGAATCTCAAGACTGCTCAGTCACGTCAGAAAAGTCAGTATGACCGTCATCACAAAGACATGGTCTATCAACCTGGCGAAAAGGCTTATCTTTGAGTTACACCAATGAAGGGTGCTCACCGCTTCGGGATCAAGGGCAAGCTAGCTCCTCGCTATATTGGCCCATTCACTATTCTCGAAAGGCGTGGAAAAGTGGCATATCAACTAGAGCTTCCGCCGAACCTTTCTCAGGTTCACGATGTGTTCCACGTATCACAGCTCCGCCGTTGCTTCAAGGATCCAATCCGAGCAGTTGATCATGAAGTGCTCGAATTGCAATAGGACCTCTCCTATAAAGAGCATCTGGTCCACATTCTCGACCAAGCTGAACGCCGCACACGTCAGAAGGCGATCAAGTTCCTCAAAGTCCAGTGGTCGAATCACTCTGAAGATGAAGCCACTTGGGAACGCGAGGACCGCCTGCGTGATGAATACCCCGCACTGTTTTCTTCTACCTCCTAAATCTCGGGACGAGATTTCTTGTAGTGGAGGAGATTTGTAACGCCCGGATAATTAGGCTACAGTAAAACTCTCCTAATGATGCCATGTCATCTTTGATTACTGTTGCTAAACTTTCGTTAGTTCAAACCAATTCAAAAATCAATTCAAAAAAATTGCAAACAACAAAAGTTTTTAAAAGTTGAAACAAAAATGTTCGGACAGTGCCAAAAGTGGCATAGGTAATTATGGTGTAGAAGACACAATTTTACAAAATACCTAAATGCCCTAAACTAAATAAAACAGAAAAGAAAAAGAAATAAAAGAAAATAAAATACAAAAGCAGAAGACAAAAAAACCCGGCCCCTTGGGCTTCAGCCCACCAAGCCACAACCGACTAGGCCACCGGCCCAAATGGGCAAAGGCCCAGCCGGCCACTTCCCCACTCTCTCTTATCCACTCCCTCCCCGAAACCCTAACCACCTGTCGCCCCGCACCCCACTTCTTCCCCTCCCCCATCGCTCTCTCCTTCCCCCCGATCCAGATCTGGATCGGGAAGGGGAACGACCCACCCTGCCTCCCTGACGACGCCTGCCGCCGCCGGACCTCCACCCCGTCGAACATCGCCCCCTGCCTCCTCCCAGGCGCCCCCCACTCGACTCGATCGGGGAGGGGCCAGATCCCGCGCCGCCCCAACGCGCCTCGACGCCGACGCCCATCCCCTGCGTCTTCGCCCGTCGTCGCCGGACTGCCGCCGCCTCGTCCTCTCCCTCGTCGGACCTCCCCGACCTCCGTCGAGCCCGCTGCCCTTGACCCCTGCATCGTAAAGTGAGGGCCACGCCCTCTCCTCTCTTCCCTGTCTCGTGCATGCCACGGCACCGTTCCCGACCGTGCTCCTCGCGCCCATCACCGCGCCCTTCCCATTGTCTGCTCGCACGCGCCGCTGGCTGCGACGACGTGCCGCCGTGGACCTGCTGCTGCTCCCTCGCGCTTGCCCGCAGCCGCCATCGCTGCTCCTGCCGCTGCTCAAGCCCGCCTGGCCACGGACGCCCCACGCCGCCCACGCCTACTGTCGGCCGAGGGCGCGCCCGGCTCCCCTCGTCCCTGCCCGTGGCCGCCTTGGCCAAAGCCACGCTCGGCCCAACGTTTCCCCTCGCCCCCTGCACCCTGCTCCCCGCACCCGCCTCGTCTTTGTCCGGCCGCGCCATCACCGCCCTAGCGCACGC
>NC_041392.1:97399432-97416096 GCF_002162155.2 Triticum dicoccoides
CTGTCGTGCCCGGCCGGCGAGCCGCGCCGCGACCACACGCCCGACGCCGGCCCTCCGGCGCACACACGCGCCCGCCCCGTCACCTCGGGTCCGCCCCGATGGGTGCCTGCGCCCGTAACTAGCGGCGCCCCTGCGCCCGCAAACCCGTCGCCCGCAAGCCCCCCTGGGGCCTATGACAGTGGGCCCCCATGCCCAGAACGTTTTAAAAAAAGGTTTAAAATGAATAATTAATTAATATTGATTAATTAAACTAATTAATCCATATTAGATTAACATAATCAATTAACTAAACCCTAATTAACCTAATAGAGTATGACAGGTGGGTCCCACTGGACCCACGCGTCAGTTTGACCCAGTCAACCCCTGTTGACTGCTGACGTTAGCATGACATCATGCTGATGTCATAAATCCAATTTTGAATTAAATTAAATAATTAATTAAATTCTAGAAATTAATAAAATCTTTAGAAAATCATATATTTTAATCCGTAACTCAAATTAAATTATTTTCAACATGAAAGTTGCTCAGAACGACGAGACGAATCCGGATATACAACCCGTTCGTCCGCCATGCATCCCTAGCATAGCAAACACGCAACTTTCCCCCTCTGGTTCATCTGTCCGAAAACGCAAAACACTGGGAATACTTTCCCGGATGTTTTCCCCCTTCACTGGTACCACCTCGTACCGCGTTAGGACACACCTAGCATCACGCTTTGTCATGTCATGCATCGTCATGCATTTGTTTGCATTATATTTATTGTTTCTTCCCCTCTTCTCTCGCTAGACACCGAGACCGACGCCGCTGCTACCCAGTACAACTACGGTGTTGACGACCCCTCTCTCTTGCCAGAGAAACCAAGCAAGCCCCCCCCCCCCTTGATCACCAGATATCGCCTACTCTTCTCTATACTGCTTGCATTAGAGTAGTGTAGCATGTTACTGCTTACCGTTAATCCTATTCTGATGCATAGTTTGTCCTTGCTACTACTGTTATTACCTTTACCTGCTATCCTAATGCTTAGTATAGGATGCTAGTGTTCCATCAGTGGCCCTACACTCTTGTCCGACTGCCATGCTATACTACTGGGCCGTGATCACTTCGGGAGGTGATCACGGGCATATGCTATATACTTTATACTGAACATTACTTATGATATTGTTCGGAGTTGGGGGCTGAAGGGGCAGGTGGCTCCATCCCGGTAGAGGTGGGCCTGGGTTCCCGACGGCCCCCGACTGTTACTTTGAGGTGAAGCAACAGGGCAGGTTGAGACCACCTAGGAGAGAGGTGGGCCTGGCCCTGGTTGGCGTTCGCGGATACTTAACATGTTTAACGAGATCTTGGTATTTGATCTGAGTCTGGCCACTGGCCTATACGCACTAACCATCTACGCGGAGACAGTTATGAGCACTCGACGTCGTGGTATCAGCCGAAGCCTTCGTGAGGCGGAGTCCGAAAAGAAAAAGAAACCAGGCGGAGTCCGAGTCGGCGGCGGCGGCGCTGTACTGGCACGGGAAAAATATATTATATAGGAGTAGCAAGTCATATGGCTTGTGTTACCGATATACGTGGTTGCATATGAATCGTTGGATATGTCAATCTAATGGCCTACATTGCAGGGATTCACTGGGCCATTTCTCCGTGCTGCCAGTCTGCCACTCTCAGATGTAGTTGTACTTTCTAGGATGTGCATGTGACTCTTCTTGCGTTCTTTGTAGCCAAGCCACTATCCAGAATTTTCCAGCAGACTCCGGTGATGCATGCAGGAGTACAGTAGCATGAGGAGTACTAGCAGTAGCAACTAGCAAGTACGCATCATGACGAGAGAGAGAGAGAGAAAGCATGTGATGGTGTAGCCTGGGTAAAGGCGCACAAGCTAAAACAGAATTAAAAAGTGGCAAACAGTGAAAATGTAATATATATGTACATTTAAATAGCTTTTACTTTCTCTTATAAATTTATTTAAAAAATATTTATTACCCTTGTTTTCTTAGACCATGTTCCGGATGCAGGAAAAATGGAGGAAAACCGAAGAGAACTCCTTCTGAAGGAATCGCTAGCTTTTAGCTTTTAGGTCGTTCGGTACAAAGCAATGTGCATCTACCGATCCTGTGGAAAGGTTTACGTGCCCGTGTTTTCACGGGAAAAATGAACATCCAGTCCTAGCTCTTTTTCTCACACTGGCCGAGGCAACGCAAGGAAAAGCTGCTGAACCCTGCACCTTGGGGCCCATGTGCGGGTTTTTTTTATGGAAGGGCCCATGTCAGTGTCGATACGTACATGTCAGGACCCACATCCAGAAGGATGGATGTGAGGAGTTGATCTGTTTAAAAATCGCTACAGGGAGCCATGTGAGTTGATTTCCCTCGGTTTCCTTTCCTTCGTTCCGAACGCCTGGTCTGCATGTCTATACAGATTTTTCCTTTCCAATGTTATGCATTGCTATTCCATTACATTTCCTTTGTTTCACTCCAACCCTGTGTTTTGCTTCCCTTTGTTCCGAACACAGCCTTAGTTTTTATCAACAATTCTGTGAAAAAACTCTGATCTGCAAAACAGACAGAATTAATGTTTAAATTATTATTTTATTTCTAACGATAAATAACTTGCAAACAGTACTCTCTCTGTTGCTCAATCTAATATTTCCTCTGAATCCATAGTAAGTATCGTAGTTTTGAACTGAAGTTAAACTTAAACTTTATTAAGACAAATTTGAGGACGAACCTGGTATCCTTTTTCTTATGGTATTCTATATTGTGTAAATTCGGTATTACATGGATATATTTATTAAATCATGCAAAGTTTTATAATTAATAATTAATTAGTTCAAATCATGATACTACTTAATTTCTTTTGTGAAATATGATACTACTTAAAATTACCCACATGTATGTGTGTTAATAACTATCTCTACACGTGCATGGCACGTGCTATTTACTAGTACTATTTAGCTCGTGGATCGATAGTTTGTGACCACGAACGCACCACCCAGCTCCCCGCATGCACATTTTTGGCCCAACCCATTCGCTTTTCCCCCAGTTTTGGGTAGGTTACATAATATTTTGTCGCAGGTTTTTTATGCTTTTAATTTTCATTTTCAATATTTCCTTTTCCATTTTCGTCTTTCTTTATCTTTTTTTATGTTAGTCGTTTCTTTTCTTTTTTCCTTTTATTTCTTTCATTTGTCCATTTTGTGGTCATCATTCAAATTTGTGTTTTTTAAAAAGCATGAACACTTTCTGATATTTACGATATTGTAAAAAAATAATAATTCATGAATATCTTTCGAATTATGAACATTTTTTAATATGCAAACATTTTCTAAATTCATGGATTTTTTTTAAATTGTGAACATTATTTGGAATGCGGAATGGGCAAACATTTAATGAATTGACGAACATTGTTTTTGGAATTTGTTTTTCTGAAATAACGTACAATTTTCTAATTTCTGAACGTTTTTTTTTACAAATTTGTGAACATTTTCTTTGAATCCCGTGAACCTTTTGTGAATCGATGAACAATTTTGGAAATTATGGAATATTTTTTGAAATTCACAAACACTTTTTGATTTTGATGAACATTTTTTGATTTGAATCAATGAATATTTTTCTTATTGCATGACTTTTTTTTAAAATTTTGTGAACCTTAAACTTTGATCAATTACTCGAATACGTTTTTCAAAATCGTGAATAATTTTTTATTTTTCAAACTTTATTTCGGCTCGAGGCCACAAGCACACGCTGGACGCAGCGCTCGCCTCAGGTCCTTCCCTGCGTGCAGCAGCTTCGCCCAACGCCCCAAGCGCACGCAGGACGCACCGCAACCCCGGCTCAGGCGAGCTGCCACTGGCCACTGCCGCATACCATGTGCCATGACATGAGCCTATGCCCAGTCTTCCCATAGATCACAGTTGCTGACCTGCCTTTGCACTGCACCACACCAGGGATAGTGATCATCACTCCATTTTCGGCTCTCACTTCTCACCGGTGTCATGCCTCCTCAATACGTTTCATGGCGCAGGCCATTATTGCATTACTTGACTCTTGGAGCAGCTCCAGCTTTTCTTTTCTGGAACGAAGCACCTCCAGCTTTTATCTATTTCAACGAAGCAGCTCCAGCATTATCTCCAGACACTCGTCCCATCCGTCCTGGCCAAAAATGGAAAGATGAAAGAGAAGTTCCCGGTGACCTCTGGCCCCTGCCCTCTATCATGGAGACCCCATCTGGGATTGAATTCAAGTGTGCTAAACCATAGGCTTCGATTTTAATCTTTATTTGCTAAATCATACGCATCTGGAATGTTTTTCAACTTCTAGGTATTTATAAAGGTGGCCTACTCACTTTGTGCTTGCTTCCCGTCACTTTGTGAAGTACATTTGTTATCTTTTTCTTTTTGAAAAATCAAAGTCAATTTGTGAAGTTTGACCCATTTAAAAAGAACGCTCACTTTCATGAAATTATAGTAACCGTATTTTGTTTTTGTGTTTATTTTTTCTATTTTTCACTATTATGGTTTCTTTTGTGCAGTTGCGCTTCTTCAATTGTGTAGTGTCGATGCACCATCCTCCTCTAAAAAAAAGCCTAGGGTTCAGCGCCGCCGACGGTTCGGCTCATGTCAGATGGCCTTAGGGCTATGGTGGCGCTGTGGATCCCGGCCTTTGCCGATGGGAGGTCTCTGTTTTTAGATATTTCTTCGAGTTTTGTTAGGGTTTGTGTTATGCTTAGAAAGACGAGACGATGCCGGCTCCTTGAAGATGGAACAAGGTTTCTCCGCGCCTCGGCCCCGCCCCGATGGTACGTCTAGCATCGTCGATGGGCGTGTGAAGGTGTGTAGCGCATCTGTCTTTGGTGGATTTGTTTGGATCTGGTCGTCGTTTGTTGACGTTCATATGTCTTCATGTTCTATTCTTTTGATCTATGGCCATTGTTGTTCTTGTTCATTGGTTCTACGAGGCCTTCGCACAGCGACTTCCTGACTGTCTACTACAACAAGTTTTGCCCGGCTCCCGTGAGGGAGGGGTGACGGTTACGGCGCGCTTTCGGCTCGCTTCTGTGCTTGTACTCACCGTTAGATGGTCTACGAATCTAGATGTATTTTTTATTATTTTTGTTGTTCGTTCTACTACCATAAAGAGGAATAGATCGGAATTTATCCCACAAAAAATGTGTAGTCGCATTTTCATTATTTTTACTTGTTTTTGTTTTTTTGGCATATTTGTTGCGATTCTATTTTTATTTTGCAATTGCACTTTAGCTTTGTGGTAAAAAGTTACTTAAACTTCAAAAAAATTCACTTACATTTGTCCTAGACATTCCCTAGTTACATCACCTATAAATTATGATGTCGATTGATGTTTTAGATGGAGTGCACATAAATGCACATATGAAATCCTTTTAAACCGATTGTAGAAGGAGGATTCGTAAGAAATGGGACAATCCAGAAGTTCTCATGCACATTCACATGTCTCTGTTTTCGTTTTCCTGTTAGCCCCTTGCGGCAGTGTTATGTGGAATTTTTTCAGCTTTCATTTCTTCGTTCCGTTATCCTTTGATAGTGGAATCCAGTTCCTTTTTGAGAAAAAAGATGCACATGCCCCGTCTTAGTCTTTTTCTTGTTCAGTGACAAAAAAACTCGCGAACTAGCTACATGTACTGCTGCTCCTTGGATATTTTGTGTGTGATCGATTCGAGTACTTTCTTTCTTTATGAAACCACAACGATGGATTATTTATTAGCAAAGAGAGTTACTCAAAAAAATTTAGCAAAGAAACAGTTGGAGACTTTTGGGAGAGGAAATGTCGGCCCATTTATAAGAGAAACTAACATGAAAACTACACGGACTTAGCTAATTAAGGAAAATCATATGAAAAATGCACGTAAAACCAGATAACTAAGCTTAAAGCACCACTAAACAAAATGAATACTATGACAAACCAATCCGACAGAATAGACGTTCACAGACAAAGCACATCTTCAAGCACCGTGAGCCTCATCAACCCCCCACCATCCATCACACCCTTGACCCAATGACTCGTCATTGTGGCCGCACCGCCGTGAGTGCTTTCTGATCCACCAAAGCAATCCTAACCATTAAAGCATTATACAATGAGAGATGCTTAGGGGAGATGCTTAGAGAAATAAATCAGACTTTTCTTCAGCACCGGTGCTTATTTATACAGGATAGACGTTTAACTAAGCGCATCTCTTGTAGAAATAGGCACCGGTGCTTCCGAAAAAACCGTTTTATTTTTTTAAGCATCTCTCCAAACACCTTCCATTGTACAAGGTCTAATAGAGCTTTGACACTCTCTGAGTGCTCACCTATACATATGTGAGACATAATCCCTACAGGGCATTTGTGCAAGAAACGACCCCTAGTTAAGCTCATCGGAGCACACATTGGAATCCAGCAATGTGATATGTCAGGCTGTCAATTCATCTATTGTCCCGAAGAGAACAAGGGGGTTTTCAACTAATACATTTGTTTTCTATACGCAATCCATTTTGAAACCATACATCTCGAAATTATAATTATTGAAGCGATAAATAAAACCAAAGTACTATGGCACCTACACACAAATTTGTCATAGGTTCATGATTCACATATATAGTATTTTCACATGATCCTTTTTGTTAACACTAAACACTCACACCATTTCTTTTCACATTTCAGATGATTGCTTCCGCAATGAGTCGTAAATTTTAGTTTCTCATTCTCTTCCTTTTTTTTCTTGAATTTTTCCATTTCTCATTCCCTACCTTATAATCTCTGTTGTTACTTGTGAGGAACTATAAGCTTTAGGGACTGACTAGTCCTCACTCGACTGAAAATAATTTTTGGGTCAATCACTTGGTTTTAAGCCGTTAGATGCCAAATGAATGGCTAGATCGCTTTCTTTATTCTCCCGCCCAACCTTCTTCCTTGAAACCGCCCCACATACCACCGGTCTCCGTCGCCCGTCCTCCACTCAGCCGCCGCCCCGACCATCCCTCTAACCTCGACAGTGAATAGATTTTTTCGGCAAACCTGACCCCTCCCCTCTCCCCCTAAGATAGACACCGGGCGAGCCTGACATCTAAGATAGACGCCAGGCAAGCCTGGCACCCTAAGGTAGAAACTGGGTGAGTCTGCCGCCCTAAGATAGACACCCGGTGAGCCTACCAGGACCAGGGGGCTTCTCCGGCGAGCCGATGGCCGCTCCTTCCTCCGGCTGCTGCTTTCTTCATGTGAAAAATCGACTGACCCAAATATTATTCCTAGGTAATTAGAAATTTTATATAGAAACGCCTCATAAAACACCTAGAAACATCCCGGGAAAAATAAAGACCAACCACCAAAGTCCAAAAGAGTCATTGCACTTTGTACGCACATTTCCATCTTTCCGCTGCGCACCGCCCCTGCCACACGACAACAGGAGTGAGTGCAGGTGACGCGCGCGATGCCTTCCTCCTCCGTCGACCCGGACAACGGCGTCGCCACCGCCGCCGAGATCGACGACGCCGAAGCTGTGCTGCCGTCGAGGCCCACCGGCGACGAGCGCCTCGTGTCCTCCCTGCGCACGCAGGCAGACGTCGACAACCTCCGCAAGAAGCACGGCATCCCGAGCGTGTACGCCGCGCGCCCCGCCGGCGACGACCGCCGCGCCTGCACGCGGCCGCCGCCGGGGTCCATCTGCGTCTACGCGCACGCCCTGGAGGCCGGGATGCGCGTCCCGCTGCCCAGCTTCTTCTGCGAGGTGCTCGTCCACTTCGGCATCGCGCCGGCCCAGCTCATGCCCAACGCGTGGCGAGCCATGGCGGGATTCCTCGCGCTCTGCAACTCCGCCGGCGTGCCGCCGTCGCTGGCCGTGTTCCGGCGCTTCTTCCTGCTCTCCATCGTCAACAAGAAGCACAAAGGCTGGTACTGTTTCCGAGCCAGGGACAGCTCCGGCGCCGGCTTGCGCTTCACGGGGATGCCAGGGACACCCATGGACTGGAAGAAATTGTTTTTCTTCCTCTCTTCGCGGGAGTCGTGGCCTTGCCCCGTGGAGTGGGGCGAGCCGTCCATGAGCTCCTTCGTAAATCCGGCCCTCACCAGCGAGGAAAATAAATCCGCGGCGAAGCTATTGCGCGCTTACGGCGGCGCCGCCGTTGATATCAAGACATGTCTGTGCGATGGCAACCGTGCGGCCATCGCCATGATCCCCGCCGCATCTCCGACGCCGCCTTCTTCTACTACTACTAGTGTCAATTTCAGTTCCAAAGGTAACTGAACATCGAATTCCCTCTGATTCCCCTGTTTATTTCGAGCGCTCATCTTGCTGTTGAGTGCTATCTAGGTATGGATCCCTCCGTCTACGACATGATGAGGACTATGCTCGCGGAGAAGGCGGCCGCGCAAGCGTCGGCGTCGGCGAGGAAGGCGAAAGCCGAGCCGTGCAGCAACGCGCCAGCGCCGCCTCCTTTGTGCGGGAAGAAGAGGGGTCTGGAGGAAGCCAACGGCGAGGACAGTTCAGCTCATTCTTTGCTGAACACGCCGTTGTCCGGCATGTGTTCGCCGCCGCCGGGCTTCCCTGGGAAGCCACGGCACTTCCCCAGCAGGCACGACGGAGACGCCACGGGCTGGGAGGCTGCACGGGAGCTGCTGCAGGGCGCCGTGGCGCCGCTGCAGGAGCCCGCGTTCGCGGCGAAGGAGCCCTCCGACGTCGTGAGGTCAAGCTACGCTGCGATTCTGCGGGTATGTCTTGCTGGCAAATGCAACGGCGAATTATTCATCGGGCTGCCCGGAGTCCAATCGACCGCACTGACTGTTTGCAGGCGGCGAACTACGCGTCGTACTCCCTGGGCTACGCGCTGGAGCTGGAGAAGAAGCTGGCGGCGCGGGACGCGGAGGTCGCGGCGCTGCGGGAGCAGCTGGGGGCGGCGAAGGCGGAGCTCGCCGCAGTGCAGCGCGCGGCAGAAACCGACGCAGAACGGGGGAAGGCAAATGCGGAGCTCGCCGCCGAGGAGCGCGTGCGGCGGCGCGCGGAGCACGCGCTGGTGGGGTACGAGCGCTGGCGAGGTAGTAGGAGAGCGGCGCCGAGGACATGGGGCGCGCTCCGGCCGCCTGATTAGCTCGTTGATTGATTTATTTTTTCTCTAACGTTGCCGACGCATTTCGTGCTCACGTTCACCTGATGATGGCCAGATGACTCGTCGGCGCATGTCACGGCCTCCGGTGCTCCGACTACCACGACTGCAACCACCCAGCAGATGAGCAATGGCCGGCACAAGAGAGCGTGTGCATCCACCAAGTATGACAAGAAGCAGTGGGTTCTGTAGCCAGGATGAGTAGAGCCGGTGGATGAACTCAACTGAATATTAGAGAACTCTGATGTTTTTTATGTTCTTTAATATTTTTTATCTCTGTCCATTTTCAGTCCAAAGTTTCACTACGTTTAACTGTTTCTTGCTTATCACTACTCCTACCACATATACTCCCTCCTTTCCGGTTTATAAGGCTTATCTCAAAATTTTAGTTTTTTTCATTTTATAAGACTCAATTTGATTGTTTCACATCACATGTTCAGATTCCAAGATGCATTAAATCATTGCATGCAAGAATTAAGAGAAAATTGACCAATGCATGTACTTTATGCATGCATGTATTTGCAATTAATGAATTCAGAAACATACTTTTTTGAGGAAAACAAACGCATTAATTAGGTGATTTTGCAAACTACAAAAAAGTATTTCACTACTCATCATTTATCTTGTTGAAGAGATTTTTGAACTGAGTCCTATAAATCGAAAAGGAGAGGATACTTTTTTTTTCCTTTACAAAAGAAAGATAATCACCAGCCTCTTGTTGATTGATGCACACAGACTTAGATGAAGAGTTTGAAATTTTACAAATGACCCAACAAAACGGCATGGCAACTACCCGTATGCTATAAGGCTGGTCATAGTGGGAGTAACTTATACTAGTGTCATGCATATGCGAAAAGTCCATTCTGCACCCGAGCTCATATGCTCCCGCATGAACAGTAAAATCGAAAAAAAATCGAAAAAATTGAAAAAATCCCAATTTTTTTAGAGAAACATTGATAAAAGTTCTAAGTGCCTGCAAAAATTCATTATGAAATCACATTCCTGTAAGGCGTGGCAAAAAAAACAAATTCAGTGCTTCAAAATGCATTTGAAAGTAGCTTTTTCAGAGTACTATTTTTTTTTGCCATGCCTTCTAGGAATGTGATTTCATGACGAATTTTTGCAGGCACTTAGAACTTTTGTCAATGTTTCTCTCAAAAAAATTGGAATTTTTTGAATTTTTTTTTGATTTTTTTTCGATTTTACTGTTCATGCGGGAGCATATGAGCTCGGGTGCAGATTAGCCGCGTCCCATGTATATGACACTACTCTAAATTACAACTTTCATAGTGCAAAGTAACATAGTACTAGTGTCATATATGGCTTCATTTATTAGCTTGTAGACTCATCTTTTCTCGGAAAGCGCTATGTTACAGTAACATATTATATTACTCTAAACACCTCTCTCCTCATTAACTACGTGACACATAAGCAAAATTGTCTTGAAAAGCGCTATGTTACTAGCTAAGTTACTCCAAGTATGACCAGCCTAATACACCTAGTTTCCTAGCACCGGCCGTAACCCATATAGGTTGACCTCGTGCACGACATGCTGGAGTACAATAGGCGGCAGGCCGGCGGCGCACTCTTGTGCCGAATTTATTGCGAAGTTTGTGTCAAATTTTCTCCGTTTTTATTTACTATATATATATTAAATTTGACTGAAGACAAACTTCGTAAACTTTAACCAAGTTATAGAAAACAATATAAATAATTACCATAACAAATATGTATGATGTCAAAGTAAATTAATCTAATGGTATTGATTTGTTAACGTATATGTCAATTTGCTTATAATTTTTATCAAAGTTTATGAAGCTAGACTTTGACCAAAGCTAACACGTGGATTATATAAAGACCGAGGGAGTACAAAGAAAAGAACAGCACGCCAGCCCACCGGCTACACAAGAGGGATTTACCATGCCCACACTTGTGTAGCACAAATACTACTGCTATATTGTCACCAAACCGGTTGAACATAGCAAGCTCGTGATACGGTTCCCAGTGTCTGCATCAGAGACCAGAGAATCTTCCAAAGTATCACTTATATAGAACATTTTAATCCTCGCTGTAATTCTATTTTAAGGCGTGGTCTACTATTTTTATTTTGTGTTCATTCATGAAAAATATAGTCAAACTTTTCTAAATTTTCAAGCATAGTTAAAGCCTTTTAACTTCACTTTATTTTTTGTTTTTCTTTATTTTGTTTGATCATTTTTAGTTCAAAGGGACGAGTCAGCCTAATTGAGCCCAAGTACAAAATAAAACCTTACACAAGATAACATTCCATTTGTTTATCGAGAGGACTAAACTCAGATGATATCTAGTTTTTTTTACACAAAGAGTATTTGACTAGTTTTTTTTTTTGAGGATAGAGTATTTTTCTGTGAGGTAAACCAAACTTTATTGACTGGTGTTTCGGCTTATACAGGAATAACATTAACCCCATTAAGGTGCGGTAGAATGGTGGCCACCGTGAGAAAGTTTTTTTATTTATTAGAGTTTTTTTAAATGTTAGTGAGATTTTTTTTTCTTTTCAAGAGAAGTTTTTTAGGATTTTTTTTTTTGAGATGATATGATGTCCACGTGATGCGAGAATGTTTTTTTTAATTTTGAGACAAAGATAAGGTGCGCACAGCTTCCTCTTAAGCGGCTCGCAATGGCGGGCCCTGGGGTACACCCAGCCACAAGTGGCGCCTTGCCCCTAAGGAAGCACAAAATTTAACTAAATTATGAGCATCAACATTCATATGTCGACCTTCAAAGATAAAATTACATCTGGTAAGTGCCCCAACGCATTTTAGGAATGGCTCCCGAAAATCACGCCCCCACCCCTCAGGAGGCGACCGCCTGGCGATTGACCGCCGGCACAACCCCACCCCCGCCGGAGGCCTACGCCGGCCCCCCAACCCAGAGAGAGTGGGAGCCTACATCCCCACGGCACCGCGAGCTCGTCGAGGAAGACCCGCTGGGTCTCCACGAGATCCGGAAGAAGATGGGAGTAGCGATCCGCCTGCTGGTTCATCGGAGGATGAGAGAATTATAGGAGAGCCAGGTGGGAAGGAAGCTACCGGTGTAGGGGCTACCGGGGAACTGGCGGGCGCGAATGAGAGCACTCGTCAGGAGGAATGACGATCCTCTGTTGGAACTGTCGGGGATTGGGCCACCCCGGAACAGTTCGAGAACTGGTGTGCCTAGTGCGCACATACCGCCCCACTATCGTGTTCATCTCAGAGACGCGGCAGTGCGAAGAGAGCGTGAAAAGAATAAGAGAAAGAATAGGCCTCAAACATTGTATCACCCATGATGGGTTGGGCAAAGGTGCCAGCATCGCCCTGTTTTGGAACGATAGTATTGAAATAAATCTGCTCTCTTATGGACCGCGGTACATTGATGTTCACGTGCGTAATGATCCAAATGGCCCTCTGTGGAGAGGTACCTTCGTTTATGGTGAGCCAAGAGCCCACCAGAGACACCATATGTGGAGTTTGCTGAAAAGAATCAAAGATAGGTCAGTAGAACCATGGATGGTGATGGGGGATTTCAATGAAACTATGTGGCAGGGAGAACATTTCTCTGCTGCCAAAAGATCTAAAAGGAACATGAGCAACTTCAGAGAGGTGTTGGGGTGGTGTGACTTGCATGATCTTGGGTTCAAAGGCCCGGAGTGGACCTTTGACAACAAACAGAGTGGTAGGAAGAAGGTTAGAGCGAGACTGGACAGAGGCGTGGCATCACCTAGCTGGTGTGATATATTTCCCCAAGCTCAGATCCAACACATAGTCACTTCAAGATTTGATCACTTTCCCCTACTGCTCACTCTTGTGGAGGAACAATCTATGAACAAGAAGAAGAGTTACAGGTATGAAATGATGTGGGAAAGAGTTCATTCCTTGGAGCCTACTGTCCGGGAGGCATGGGGTATTAAAGGAGCGGCCATCAACCTATCCGATGTCGCACAGAAGCTTAAAAATGTCCAAAGCTCGCTAACAGCCTGGGCCAGGAAGGACTTTGGTTCTGTGACCTCGAGTATTAGAAGGAAGAGATACCGCCTGAAGGTATTAATGGAGCCCCCGAACCTTGGAGAGAACGAGCCTCAAATCAAGAAATTGAACGAGGAAATTGATGAGCTACTAGTCAGAGAGGAGGTAATGTGGAGACAGCGTTCGCGGGCTACATGGATCAGAGAAGGTGATCAGAACACACGGTATTTTCACCAAAAAGCAACCTGGAGACAGAAAAAGAACTTAATCAAAAAGTTAAGGAATAATGAGGGAATTTGGGTAGAGAAAAAGGAGGTGTTGAACACCATGGCTACAGAGTTCTTCAAAGAGCTGTACACAAAGGAAAAAGATGTGGCTCCGTTCGAGTTAATTGATCTTCTGCCATGTACAATAACAGAGGCAATGAACAGTAGTCTGATAAAGGAGTTTACAGAGAAGGAGATTGGAGACGCCCTCTTCCAGATCGGCCCTCTAAAAGCGCCAGGACCAGACGGCTTCCCGGCTCGTTTTTTTCAACGTAACTGGGAGACTTTGAAGAAGGATGTGATTGCGGCAGTGCAAAAAAATTTCATGAATGGGATCATGCCTGAAGGTATAAATGACACATCCATTGTTCTGATCCCTAAAGGCAAGAATCCGCAGAGTTTGAAAGGTTTCCACCCAATAAGTCTATGCAACGTCATTTATAAGGTGATTTCCAAATGCTTGGTAAACCGCTTGAGGCCTCTGTTGGACGACTTGATATCAGAAACACAGAGCGCTTTCATCCCGGGGAGGATGATCACTGATAACGTTATCATAGCTTTTGAATGTTTTCATAAGATTCAGCATAGCAAGAACCCACATAATACGCACTGTGCGTATAAGTTGGACCTAGCCAAAGCATATGACAGAGTGGATTGGGACTTCCTTGAAGGTGCAATGGAGAACATGGGTTTCCACTCACTCTGGATTAGTTGGATAATGAGTTGTGTTAAATCTGTTCGCTTCTCGGTAAAACTGAACGGGGAAGTGTTGGAGTCGTTTATGCCCTCTAGAGGCCTCAGGCAAGGGGATCCGCTCAGCCCTTACTTATTCCTCTTTGTTGCAGATGGACTTGCTACAATATTCAATAGAGAGGTCCAGGGTGGGAATATTTCACCTGTTAAGGTGGCCCGGAGTAGTCCGGGGATCTCGAATCTACTGTTTGCGGATGACAGTTTGGTGTTTTTTAAGGCCTCATGCGACCAAGCCAGGGCAGTCAAGAAAGCTCTCACTCTGTTCCAAAAATGCACGGGTCAACTTTTGAGTAGTAGCAAATGCTCGATGCTTTTTAGTGAACATTGCCCGAGCAGTTTGCAGAATGAGATTAAGGACATTCTCGCTTGCGAACCGCTACTTTTGAAAGTAAGTACTTGGGGCTCCCAACACCAGAAGGAAGGATGAAGGATTCGAATTTTCAACCCATCATGGATAGATTTCTGAAGAGGTGTAACGAAGGGTTTCGAAGGCACATGTCTTTCGCTGCTAAGGAGGTGCATGTTAAATCGATAGTACAAGCACTACCCACTTTCGCTATGGGGGTTTTTAAATTCTCAGTGGGTTTCTGTGAGAAGTATGAGAGACTCATCAGAGAATTCTGGTGGGGGGAAGAGGAAGGGCAGAGAAAGGTCCATTGGATGGCATGGGATCGTATGATACAACCAAAGAGAGCGGGAGGTATAGGTTTCCGAGACATGCAAATTTTCAATCAAGCTCTCCTTGCGAGACAGAGCAGGCGTCTCCTCAAAAAACCGAACAGCTTGTGCGCGAGAGTCCTAAAATCGAAATACTACCCAAAGGGTGAGCTTCTTGACACTGTGTTTGCTTCAGATGCTTCCCAAGCGTGGAGGGGTATAGAGCATGGTCTTGAGCTTCTGAAAAAGGGCCTAATATGGAGAGTGGGCAATGGTAAGAGAATCCAAATCCAGAGGGACCAATGGGTGCCCAGGAAAAGTGGCCTAAATATCACGGTCTTCAAGAGGCGATCAAGGTTAAGATGGGTGAACCAGCTCATTAAACCAGGAAGCAATGAATGGGACAAGAACTTAATCTATCAAATGTTCCACAGCTATGATGCAGAAGAAATATGTAAAGTTAAAATTCCTGTAAAAGAAGTGGATGACTGTGTAGCATGGCATATGGAGAAATCTGGCATTTTCTCCGTCCGTAGTGCGTATAAGCTTGGTGCAAACCTCAAGCAGCAAGGTAGCTATAGGGCATCTTCTTCGGTAAACGAGGCGGATAACAGAAGCATCTGGGATCTTATTTGGAAAGCAAAGGTCCGTGAAAAGATAAGAATCTTTGCTTGGAGAGTGGCCACCAAAACCCTCCCCACAAAAGAAAATAAGTGGAAGAGAACACTCGGGCTGGACAACATCTGCAATATTTGTGGGAGAGAAATGGAAGATGAATATCATGCGGTTATAAACTGCACAAAAGCCAGAGCACTGAGGGAGGAAATGAGGAGACAATGGGAGCTACCAACTGAAGATCAATTTCACTACACATGCATTGACTGGTTACAGAACCTACTGTGTAACGGCGATGCTGAGGCACAGAGGAAAATACTGCTGCTGCTATGGTGAGCATGGTGGCTCCATGAAGACTGCGTTCATGCAGAGGGCAACGCCACTATCAGCCAATCTGCTCAATTCCTTTCTAAATACGCAGAAGAAATCAGGTTTGGTGGAGTAGAGCTCACGGAATGTAAGGCTGTTCCAGACCTAGTCGGCCGACGGGACTCTCCGGGAGATGTGCGACGTGCAGAAATAAAGAAAGGGAAACAAATTAGGGATTTGGGCCAGTGCAGCGGCCAGTGGGTCAGAGCTGTAGATGCAAATCATGCAGGCAATTTTATGGCGTTGAACGACTCCACACATACAGCTAAGAGGAAGTGGGATCCGCCCCCTGAGGGCATCTGGAAACTGAACACAGATGCAGCGTTCCTATCGTCCAATGGGGACACAGCTGCGGGATTTATTGCCAGAACGCACCTGGGGATAGTCGCCATTGCGGGTGGGCAGCGTCTACAACCATGCAATAATTCAGAGGAAGCCGAGATTGCTGCTATTTCGCATGGGCTGTCAGCTCTAAGTGCATACTACAGGGGACCAATTTGGGTTGAATCGGACTATGCATCCGTCATAGCGATACTGAACAATAAGGAGAGTAATCAGACTGCGCTCTTCCCCCTGGTCACGGATGTTTGGCACTTCAAAACAGTGTTCCAAGAGGTGCTTTTCATTGCCGTGAAAAGATCCAGCAATAGGATGGCTCATGAGCTAGCTGCTCTTGTCAGAAGACAGGGAAACTACCTATCTACCGGAGAGGTTCCTCCGAGCCTTAGAAGCATCCTCTTGGAGGATTGTAACAGTATCCACTCTGTCGTTTAAGATGTTGCTGGGTTGATTCTAAAAAAAAATTACATCTGGTAAGTTGTGTAGACTAGGCCTGGATCCTTGAGAATAGTGTATTTGACTAGTTGATTCGGCGAATCTTATTTGCGGTGGAGCGAGGTGGACCGGCCCATTT
>NC_041392.1:97416468-97448728 GCF_002162155.2 Triticum dicoccoides
TGTTCTTCACTCGAACATGTTTTGTGTTCTTTTGTAAGTGGTTTTTTGTTCGGTACTTTTTTTGTTTCAAACACTTCAAAACCAAATTATTTATTTTGTTATTTTCCAAGAAAATGTTCCTATTTTTTTTAAAAAAGTTATAAATTAGTTAAATGTTAAATTTTGTTCATAAATTCAAAATTTCACACTTAAAAATATGTTCCACAATTTGAAGAAAAATGTTCGCATTTTTTCAGATATTTAAATATTTGTTCAAAATTGTTTGGATTTAAAACAATACTCAATATGTATTATAAAATTATTTATCATATATTTTCAGTATGTATTTATAAGAAATGTTCACTGTATATTAGAAAAATCTTCATGTAAACTAAAGAAATGTTGGAAAGATTGTTCGAAATGTTTAAAAATAGTTTGAAGAACTCAAAATTGGCCGAAATATTTTAAAAATGTTCTTGTTCCAAAAAGTCCGCATTTTAATATGTAAAACCAACTAAAGAGGCTGAAAAAATTCGCTACAGTACGCTGCTACGTACAGTGTTATCTCACTGTTGGACCAGCCCAATTAGGATGACCTCTGCGAAAGCTCAACTATTGGACGCCAAAGGGCGTCAAAAAGGGGCACTCAGTTGATTTGTGGACTGCTGCTTCGAATTTGCTGATACTGACACCTTAGGGCTCGTCTGATTTGTAGGATTTGCACACGATTTTTTGTAGGATTTAGATCTTCTGGAAACTTTCCTTCGATGTTGTTCGATTTACAGTATTGTGTTCCATAGTTCAGTTTCACAGGAAAAACAAAATGAGGTCAAACTTCATGGAAAATTCCTGGCGGGAAGAAAACGCGTGTGTGCGCGCGCCGGTGCCTCGCTCATGAGTTCCTGTGGATTTCCTGTATAACAAGCAAATAACCATTGTGTGAGAATTCCTCTGTTTTGCAATCGGTGGGATTTCACTGGACATGGCATCCCATTCCTCTAGTTTTCATGTCCCTACACTTTACCAATACTGCATATCAAACGAGGCCTTAGACGGCAAGGTAAATATTACGGTAAATCATTCAGGTATGTAGATCAGCCATATCAAAATCAATCATCACTAGATGATGTTTATAACTATATTTTTTTGCAACTATTAATGGCTTAAAATATCAGTAAGAGTCAAAATAAATTAACTTTCAAACTATATGTTTAAAATCCTTTAGTGGTGAGAAAGTGAAGATTATGCTATAGATGAGGACATGTTTTAGCAAATAAAGTAAACATAGAGAATTGGGGTAAGGTGATTAGCTAAAACGAACCGATGCATCACGCTCCCAAATTTTGCACGTGTGACACATGTTCCTTAAGGAATCAAGTTTTCCACCACACTTGTTAGAGCTTGATCGACAAGGGAGACTGTGAAGGAGCAATCTTTTAGCCACAAATGCAAAGCAATCCCGGACGTCACACCTGCGAAGCTCTGTACATCTCATTTGCCACTTTTTTTGATAAGTCCTGCTGCCAGCATCATTTTGTTTTCCTCCTTTATCTGCGAAATAGCCTAACTTGTTATTTAGTGACATACTTAATTTTTTATCAGTGCAATTGGATCACTAATCGTTTTCTTTTCAAACACAACATCATTTCTACATCTCCAAATAGCCCAAAAGATAGCAGAAATGCCAACCAGTGCCAATTTTTTTTTTGCTATTCCAGAAAAAGCTTTTTAACCAATTACCATTTTTTTGCTATCGAATTTGTTACTTCTTTTGAAAAGGGAGGATGATCCCCGGCCTCTGCATCAGAGTGATGCATGCAGCCAAGAGTACTTGAGTCATTGACCGAGCTTGACTAGTGCCGCGAGAGTTCAGATGGCAACGTGTGCAACTAAATCGGTGCCTACTTCAGTTCAGTAGTTTGGATGATCACCATTTGATAAGTAAAATAATTGCTAAGTGGGGGAATGTATAACACAAAAAATATGATTATGTGATATTTACTCTGTTAATATTCATTTTCATCCCCGCCCCCCCTCCCCCCTCAAAAATTTTTTCATTTTCATTTTCTCTTAATGCAGAGAGATGCCTATGGCTTTTGTATGCCCCCTGCACGCAGCGAAAGGAGACTCAAATGAGAGAAAGGGAGCTGAGAAGTGGCAGCCCAGTCCTCGCTCCTGTTTCAGAGCCAGAGGAAAGTCCATTGTCGTTTTTCCCACTCCGAAAGTCTTGTGTCGTTTGGTTGGCCCACGGCTGCTTTCTTCTCTTTTGTTTTCGCTCTCTCGCCAGTTTCATGCCTAGTACAGTACTAGCAGGCGCAGCGTATCACTGGATCAACAGCAACCCAATCTTTTGCTTCGGCTGCTAGCTCTGTCTACCTGACACTGCCCACGCTAGGACAAATGTAGGCGCTTTGTGTGCGGTGAAAAATGCCAAAACTGACCCTTTGGCCAAAGTTCAGAACAAAATGATCTTATTTTAAAAATATTTTACAAAATGGCCCTACTTGCATGACGCCCGCACCTGGGGCGCCATGGTAAACAACATGATCCCCTGATCAAAGGCGTCATACGAGTCGCCGATGACTTGCCATGTTGGCAGGGCATGGCCCCATAGCGCCCCAGGCCAGGGCGCCATGGTCAGCAGCATGACGCCCCTGCCCAAGGCGCCAGGCTCCTCTGTTCCCCATCACAAACCCTCTCTTTTCCCCTTCTCCACCCCAGCCGCCCCACTCATGACCCTCCCTAATGCCCATAAAATTTCATGGACCGGAGCTCCAAATCAGTGATTTATCCTCCCCTTCGACCCCTCAAGGTATTCTCCATCATTCTTCCTGTTTTTATTGGTTGAAATTCCGCATTGTGGCGATTTGGGGAAACCCTAGGTCATCCAATTTTGCTATTTTTGTTGATGCATTTTGGTGTTTATGATTGTAGATGGCGAGGACCGTAAATGTGCATCATGTGGACTTTGTTTCCTTTGAGAAGGGAGACGCGGAGTATGGTGACCCAAAAAAAAAGCCGGTGGTGATGGTATTTCCCGCAAGTCCTAGCCTTGAGGAGGTTGTGGTTGATCTTCAAAGAAGGTTGAATTGGATGGAAGAAAGTGATGGAGTAGACTTAATTGGAAGGTATAATATTGGTTATGGGCAACATATTCGTTGGAACATAATGCCTCTTGACTCCGAGTTTCATTGGGAAGCATATAAGGAGAGTGTGTTAACCCAAAGTATACATATTGATATGTAATCATTTAAATTTAACTCAAATACAATTCAATAATATTAGAAAACATGTAAAAACTGAAAACTAGTTGGCGTGAAGGCATGACTTGGTCATAGTAGCACATGGAAAAAAGATGGGGTCATTTCTCGCAAGTCAAAAAATGACATTTTGGCCTATGTTCGGTACGGTCTTCTCGACAAGTGGTCTTTTTTTTAGTTTGGAGGAATGATCTCATCTTTATGTTTTATTTCTCATAATGTTTTTTTAAAAAGAATTAAGAGGTTTGCACATAATTTACACGACGCACACATACCCGGCCATGAGCCTTACATGAGCTAACCAACATAATGAAACGTCGGCTTGTAGCTGTAGAATCAAAAAGAAAAATGCAACGCAGTGATTCCATCTCTGTTTTCTTTCAGAGACCATGGGCAACGAGTAGCTGGCTAGTACAAGTGTGACTTGACGGCCGTTTTAAAGAATGTTCTGCAATGGTGGTTATCGTGTTGGTTGGGTAAAAAAACAAAAAGCTTTTGTCAGATTTATCTTTGCTTCTCTGCAAGGCTGCAACCAATGAACCAAAGGCAGTTCTGTTCATTCAAACAAGAAGAAGACCAACTTGTCTGCAAGATTGCACCATGCTTTCTTTTCGGTCTCACCAACTCAACTCATGCGTGGGGAGGCAGGAGAAAGCTAGGGATCGGGAGATCAAAAAGGAGGAATCGATGAGGCAGCGCACGATGGCGTAGCTCCTGCCATTGCCTCTTTTTTTTGCGGGTGAGCTCTTGGCCTTGCCTGTGTGACGAATGTATGCTGGACAGTGATTATTTATTTTTATTATTTTTGAGCTGCCAATGGTTATTTATGCTAACCACTCTAGCAAGTCAATTCATGGTATAATTTATTGACATTTTTTCGATAGATCGTACCATTGCTTGCAACTATTACCATTTAAAATGCCGATAAATATTTTGGACGCAAGTTTTAATGCCAAATGAGGGCTTACTTTTGTTGAACTATGATATTAGCGATGCTGCTGATAAAATATTTATCATATATCGGAGAGTGGGGTCTGGAAGATGAAATTTGAGGTTATGTCAGAAATTACTCTTTCGTAGGTGACTGGGAAATAACCGTTTCTGTTTCTAAATCACCACTAATAATCATCTGATGTAAACAAGAGATTCATACGAGTGTAGAATTGGATTTATTTTTTCTAGAACATGAACCAAATTGATCATCCCTGCAAAAAAAGAACCAAATTGATGAAAATACCTTGAACATACGTCCACAAATTTTGACTGGGAAATAAAACATTTTAATTGACTGAGCTACCGTTACTCTGTATTAATATAAGGGTTCAATGTTTCAAAATTTTGGGATACTGCTTGAGTTGCTCTCTGCAATACTACATGCACTAACCTTAATTTTCCCAATGGATTTGTCGGAACTGGTTGCGTCCGCGGGAAATACCCAATGGTTCCTGGGTAATTTTTTTTCGATAAAGGACTTTTCATTGAATAGATATATCAAGGTGATACAATCGTATTGAAAGAAAGCCCGGCCTCTGCATAGCTAGATGCACACAGCCAAAAAGTCCAGAGCATCCTAAAAATAAGTTCTTGGGTACATATGTACCCTATATGGGGTTTTATTCTTAATAGTTAAACAAAAAGTCAAAATAGTTAAGAAACTATTTTTAGAATAAAGTTGACTTACTTGCGCACTAGTATACACATTTTCACAAAAAAGAAAACTATTTTGACTTCACAGCGAAAAAGACAAAATTTATTTGCTATTATAGGTCACTATTCATGCTATTTTGACCCAAATTTGTCTTTTTTGAAAAGAAGTCAAAGAGGAATTTTATGTTTTTGTCACTTTTCTCACTAGTGAAAGATCGTGGATGTCGCCTAGGGGGGGGTGAATAGGCGTTTTAAAATAATTACGGTTTAGGCTTGAACAAATGCGGAATAAACCTAGCGGTTAATTTGCCAAGCACAAAACCTAAAACAACTAGGCTCACCTATGTGCACCAACAACTTATGCTAAGAAAGATAAGCAACTATGTGATAGCAAGATATATGACAAGAAACAATATGGCTATCACAAAGTAAAGTGCATAAGTAAAGGGCTCGGGTAAGAGATAACCGAGGCACGAGGAGACGACGATGTATCCCGAAGTTCACACCCTTGCGGATACTAATCTCCGTTTGGAGCGGTGTGGAGGCACAATGCTCCCCAAGAAGCCACTAGGGCCACCGTAATCTCCTCACGCTCTCGCACAATGCAAGATGCCGTGATTCCACTAAGGGACCCTTGAGGGCGGTCACCGAACCCGTACAAATGGCAACCCTTGGGGGCGGTCACCGAACCCGTACACTTTGGCAACCTTTGTGGGCGGTCACCGAACCCGTACACTTTGGCAACCTTTGGGGGCGGTCACCGGTACCCGTACACTTTGGCAACCTTTGTGGGCGGTCACCGAACCCGTACACTTTGGCAACCTTTGGGGGCGGTCACCGGTACCCGTACATTTTGGCAACCCTTGGGGGCGGTCACCGGTACCCGTCAAATTGCTCGGGGCGATCTCCACAACCTAATTGGAGACCCCGACGCTTGCCCGGAGCTTTGCACCACAATGATTGAGCTCCGAATACCAACAACCGTCTAGGGCGCCCAAGCACCCAAGAGGAACAAGCTCAAGGGTACCAAGCACCCAAGAGTAATAAGCTTCTCAACTTGTAACTTCCACGTATCACGTGGAGAACTCAAACTGATGCACCAAATGCAATGGCAAGGGCACACGGAGTGCCCAAGTCCTTCTCTCTCAAATCCCACCGAAGCAACTAATGCTAGGGAGGAAAATGAGAGGAAGAATAAGAAAGAGAACACCAAGAACTCCAAGATCTAGATCCAAGGGGTTCCCCTCACATAGAGGAGAAAGTGATTGGTGGAAATGTGGATCTAGATCTCCTCTCTCTTTTCCCTCAAAAACTAGCAAGAATCCATGAAGGGATTGAGAGTTAGCAAGCTCGAAGAAGGTCAACAATGGGGAAGAACACGAGCTCAAAGGATAAGGTTCAATGGGGAAGAAGACCCCCTTTTATAGGAGGGGGAAAATCCAACCGTTATGTGCTCAGCCCGCACACGAGCGGTACTACCGCTCCATGAGCAGTACTACCGCTCAGGCGGAATAAACAGGGAAAAGGAGCAACAAAACATGAACCTCGGGGCGGTAGTACCGTAGGAGACAGCGGTACTACCGCTGGGTTAGGCGGTACTACCGCACCCTTCGGCGGTACTGCCGCGCAGAACGAAGGGTAAAGGGAAAGAGGGAATCGGGCGGTACTACCGCGGAGGAAGGGCGGTACTGCCGCTAAGGAGCGGTACTACCGCACTACTGCCGCAGCGAGGTACCGCACAATCCGACACAGAAAAAGACCCCTCGAATCGACGCGGTAGGGACCTGGTAAGCCAACGGTAGTACTGCTGCGGAGTCACCGCCGGTACTACCGCTGCGGAGCGGTACTGCCGCTTGTGACTCCTCAGCGGTACTACCGCTGGGTACCACGGTACTACCGCTCGGACGCTGACAAAAACCACACTCAAGAAAACCAGAACTGCCATAACTTCTGCATATGACCTCCGAATTGAGCAAACTCAAGCTTATTGAAAACAAGACGATGAGTAGTATCAAAACAGCGACAAAAAGAGGAGTGAAACCTCCAACCGAGAAGAACCGGCAAAACCTCCAACATCGAAAACATCATAGAAGATGCAAGCGAACTCCGTTTTCGATGAACTCAAGCTTGTCAACAAGATGACCGTAAGCTCTAAGACTCACAAAGAGAACCAAACAAGAACCAAGAAAGATGATGCAAGGATGCAATAGTTTGAGCTCTCAACGAACGATACGATCAAGCTACTCATTGAGAGCCCCCCTTGATAGTATGGCAATCGATCATATAACCCGGTCTCCCAACTACCATCATGAGACCGATAAAATAGAAAACCTATCAAGGGCAAACCTTTGCCTTGCACATGGTCCACTTGAGCTAGATGATGACGATCTTGACTCCCTCAAATTGGACCACCTTTCTTGATTGTGTTGGCTCGATGAAGACTAGTTGATTGCTCCCCCATACTCCACTATGGGTGAGCCTTTCTTCCGCACATCTTCACAAGTTCATTGTCACCACAATGGACGGCAAGCTTCAAGCATTTGATCTCTTCGTGATGCTCCACTTGAACTTGCACCGCAACCTTTCTTGATTGTGTTGAGTCGATGAAGACTAGTTGATTGCTCCCCCACACTCTACTATGGGCGAGCTACTCTTCCGCACATCTTCACCAGTCCATTGTCACCACAAAGGACAACAAGCTTTAAGCATTTGATCTCTTGGTGGTGCTCCACTTGAACTTGCACACCGCAACCTAACCCCACAAAGAACCCTCACGAAGACCATGGGTTAGTACACAAAGCGTAATTGACAATGCTTACCATACCATGGGATCACTTGATCCCTCTCGGTACATCTTCTACGCTTTGTGGGTTGATCATCTTGATTCACTCTTTAACTTAGTCTTGATCAACCTCTCACAAGACCAATTTTTAGGTAATTCCTTGAATAGCACCTTGGTCGACACAAACTCTAATTGAAACCAACACATGTACTCCAAGAAAAGCATATGGACAAAACCTACAAATATAACTCAAGGCAACCATTAGTCCATAGAGATTGTCATCAATTACCAAAACCAAACATGGGGGCACCGCATGTTCTATAAACTAGTACAATAGAAGGTCAAGTTTTTATCTAAAATATTTTTAGAAATTTTTTACTTTTTGTTGAATTACTAAATTATTTTGGAATATAGGGTACATATGTACCTAGGAACCAAAAGTTCCCCTCCTTGCGTCCGCACCCTATTTTGAGAACATATATACATCCCAAAGTTTCAATTTTTTTTTGAAAAACTCATGGATGTGTCACAAGTTATTGAAGGAAATATGCCCTAGAGGCAATAATAAAGTTATTATTTATTTCCTTATAATCATGATAAATGTTTATTATTCATGCTAGAATTGTATTAACCGGAAACATAATACATGTGTGAATACATAGACAAACAAAGTGTCACTAGTATGCCTCTACTTGACTAGCTTGTTAATCAAAGATGGTTATGTTTCCTAACCATGAACGATGAGTTGTTATTTGATTAACGAGGTCACATCATTAGTTGAATGATCTGATTGACATGACCCATTCCATTAGCTTAGCACCCGATCGTTTAGTATGTTGTTATTGCTTTCTTCATGACTTATACATGTTCCTATAACTATGAGATTATGCAACTCCCGTTTGCCGGAGGAACACTTTGGGTGCTACCAAACGTCACAACGTAACTGGATGATTATAAAGGAGCATTACAGGTGTCTCCAAAGGTAGATGTTGGGTTGGCGTATTTCGAGATTAGGATTTGTCACTCCGATTGTCGGAGAGGTATCTCTGGGCCCTCTCGGTAATGCACATCACATAAGCCTTGCAAGCATTGCAACTAATGAGTTAGTTGCGAGATGATGTATTACAGAACGAGTAAAGAGACTTGCCGGTAACGAGATTGAACTAGGTATTGGATACCGACGATCGAATCTCGGGCAAGTAACATACCGATGACAAAGGGAACAACGTATGTTGTTATGCGGTCTGACCGATAAAGATCTTCGTAGAATATGTAGGAGCCAATATGGGCATCCAGGTCCCGCTATTGGTTATTGACCGGAGACGTGTCTCGGTCATGTCTACATTGTTCTCGAACCCGTAGGGTCCGCACGCTTAAGGTTACGATGACAGTTATATTATGAGTTTATGCATTTTGATGTACCGAAGGTTGTTCAGAGTCCCGGATGTGATCACGGACATGAAGAGGAGTCTCGAAATGGTCGAGACGTAAAGATTGATATATTGGAAGCCTATGTTTGGATATCGGAAGTGTTCCGGGTGAAATCGGGATTTTACCGGAGTACCGGGAGGTTACCGGAACCCCCCGGGAACCATATGGGCCTAGATGGGCTTTAGTGGAAAGGAGAAAGGGGCAGCCCAAGGTGGCCGCGCGCCTCCCCCCTCCCCCTAGTCCTATTAGGACTAGGAGAGGTGGCCGGCCCCCCTTCTCTCTCTTTCCCCCTCGGGGAATCCTAGTCCAACTAGGATTGGGGGGGGGGGAGTCCTACTCCCGGGAGGAGAAGGACTCCTCCTGCGCCCTCCTCCTGGCCGGCGCCCCCTCCCCCTTGGCTCCTTTATATACCGAGGCAGAGGCACCCCAGAAACACACAAGTTGATCCACGTGATCTATTCCTTAGCCGTGTGCGGTGCCCCCTGCCACCATATTCCTCGATAATACTGTAGCGGAGTTTAGGCGAAGCCCTGCTGCTGTAGTGCATCAAGATCGTCACCACGCCGTCGTGCTGACGGAACTCTTCCCCGACACTTTGCTGAATCGGAGTCCGGGGATCGTCATCGAGCTGAACGTGTGCTCGAACTCGGAGGTGCCGTAGTTTCGGTACTTGATCGGTTGGATCGCGAAGACGTACGACTACTTCCTCTACGTTGTGTCAACGCTTCCGCAGTCGGTCTGCGTGGGTACGTAGAGAACACTCTCCCCTCTCGTTGCTATGCATCACATGATCTTGCGTGTGCGTAGGAATTTTTTTGAAATTACTACGAAACCCAACAGTGGTATCAGAGCCTAGGTTATTTATGTTGATGTTATATGCACGAGTAGAACACAAGTGAGTTGTGGGCGATATAAGTCATACTGCCTACCAGCATGTCATACTTTGGTTCGGCGGCATTGTTGGACGAGACGACCCGGACCAACCTTACGCGTACGCTTACGCGAGACCGGTTCCCCCGACGTGCTTTGCACATAGGTGGCTTGCGGGCGACTGTCTCTCCAACTTTAGTTGAACCGAGTATGGCTACGCCCGGTCCTTGCGAAGGTTAAAACGGAGTCTATTTGACAAACTATCGTTGTGGTTTTGATGCGTAGGTGAGATTGGTTCTTGCTTAAGCCCGTAGCAGCCACGTAAAACTTGCAACAACAAAGTAGAGGACGTCTAACTTGTTTTTGCAGGGCATGTTGTGATGAGATATGGTCAAGACATGATGCTGAATTTTATTGTATGAGATGATCATGTTTTGTAACCGAGTTATCGGCAACTAGCAGGAGCCTTATGGTTGTTGTTTTATTGTATGCAATGAAATCGCGATGTAATGCTTTACTTTATTGCTAAACAGTAGTAATAGTCGTGGAAGCATAAGCCTGGCGAGACGACAACGATGCTACGATGGAGATCAAGGTGTCACGCCGGTGACGATGGTGATCACGACGATGCTTCGGAGATGGAGATCACAAGCACAAGATGATGATGGCCATATCATATCACTTATATTGATTGCATGTGAAGTTTATCCTTTTATGCATCTTATCTTGCTTTGATTGACGGTAGCATTGTAAGATGATCTCTCACTAAATTATCAAGAAGTGTTCTCCCTGAGTATGCACCGTTGCGAAAGTTCTTCGTGCTGAGACACCACGTGATGATCGGGTGTGATAGGTTCTACGTTCAAATACAACGGGTGCAAAACAGTTGCACACGCGGAATACTCAGGTTATACTTGACGAGCCAAGCATATACAGATATGGCCTCGGAACACGGAGACCGAAAGGTCGAGCGTGAATCATATAGTAGATATGATCAACATAACGATGTTCACCATTGAAAACTACTCCATCTCACGTGATGATCGGTTATGGTTTAGTTGATTTGGATCACGTAATCAGTTAGAGGATTAGAGGGATGTCTATCTAAGTGGGAGTTCTTTAATTAATTTGATTAACTGAACTTAAATTTATCATGAAACTTAGTACCTGATTAGTATCTTGCTTGTTTATGTTTGATTGTAGATAGATGGCTCGTGCTGTTGTTCCATTGAATTTTAATGCGTTCCTTGAGAAAGCAAAGTTGAAAGATGATGGTAGCAATTACACGGACTGGGTCCATAACCTGAGGATTATCCTCATTGATGCACAGAAGAATTACGTCCTGGAAGCACCGCTGGGTGCCAGGCCTGCTGCAGGAGCAACGCCGGATGTTATGAACGTCTGGTAGAGCAAAGCTGATGACTACTCGATAGTTCAGTGTGCCATGCTTTACGGCTTAGAATCGGGACTTCAACGACATTTTGAACGTCATGGAGCATATGAGATGTTCCAAGAGTTGAAGTTAATATTTCAAGCAAATGCCCGAATTGAGAGATATGAAGTCTCCAATAAGTTCTATAGCTGCAAGATGGAGGAGAATAGTTCTGTCAGTGAGCATATACTCAAAATGTCTGGGTATAATAATCACTTGATTCAATTGGGAGTTAATCTTCCAGATGATTGCGTCGTTGACAGAATTCTTCAATCACTGCCACCAAGCTACAAGAGCTTCATGATGAACTATAATATGCAAGGGATGAACAAGACTATTCCCGAGCTCTTCGCAATGCTGAAAGCTGCGGAGGTAGAAATCAAGAAAGAGCATCAAGTGTTGATGGTCAACAAGACCACCAGTTTCAAGAAAAAGGGCAAAGGGAAGAAGAAGGGGAACTTCAAAAAGAACGGCAAGCAAGTTGCTACTCAAGAGAAGAAACCCAAACCTGGACCTAAGCCTGAAACTGAGTGTTTCTATTGCAAGCAGACTGGTCACTGGAAGCGGAACTGCCCCAAGTATTTGGCGGATAAGAAGGATGGCAAGGTGAACAAAGGTATATGTGATATACATGTTATTGATGTGTACCTTACTAATGCTCACAGTAGCACCTGGGTATTTGATACTGGTTCTGTTGCTAATATTTGCAACTCAAAACAGGGACTACGGATCAAGCGAAGATTGGTTAAGGACGAGGTGACGATGCGCGTGGGAAACGGTTCCAAAGTCGATGTGATCGCAGTCGGCACACTACCTCTACATCTACCTTCGGGATAAGTATTAGACCTAAATAATTGTTATTTGGTGCCAGCGTTAAGCATGAACATTATATCTGGATCTTGTTTGATGCGAGACGGTTATTCATTTAAATCAGAGAATAATGGTTGTTCTATTTATATGAGTAATATCTTTTATGGTCATGCACCCTTGAAGAGTGGTCTATTCTTGTTGAATCTCGATAGTAGTAACACACATATTCATAATGTTGAAGCCAAAAGATGCAGAGTTGATAATGAGAGTGCAACTTATTTGTGGCACTGTCGTTTAGGTCATATCGGTGTAAAGCGCATGAAGAAACTCCATTCTGATGGACTTTTGGAACCACTTGATTATGAATCACTTGGTACTTGCGAACCGTGCCTTATGGGCAAGATGACCAAAACACCGTTCTCCGGTACTATGGAGAGAGCAACAGATTTGTTGGAAATCATACATACAGATGTATGTGGTGCGATGAATATTGAGGCTCGTGGCGGATATCGTTATTTTCTCACCTTCACAGATGATTTAAGCAGATATGGGTATATCTACTTAATGAAACATAAGTCTGAAACATTTGAAAAGTTCAAGGAATTTCAGAGTGAAGTTGAAAATCATCGTAACAAGAAAATAAAGTTTCTACGATCTGATCGTGGAGGAGAATATTTGAGTTACGAGTTTGGTGTACATTTGAAAAATTGTGGAATAGTTTCGCAACTCACGCCACCCGGAACACCACAGCATAATGGTGTGTCCGAACGTCGTAATCGTACTTTACTAGATATGGTGCGATCTATGATGTCTCTTACTGATTTACTGCTATCATTTTGGGGATACGCTCTAGAGACAGCCGCATTCACGTTAAATAGGGCACCATAAAAATCCATTGAGACGACGCCTTATGAACTGTGGTTTGGCAAGAAACCAAAGTTGTCCTTTCTGAAAGTTTGGGGCTGCGATGCTTAAGTGAAAAAGCTTCAACCTGAGAAGCTCGAACCCAAATCGGAGAAATGTGTCTTCATAGGATATCCAAAGGAAACTATTGGATACACCTTCTATCACAGATCCGAAGGCAACACTTTTGTTGCTAAATTCGGAAACTTTCTAGAGAAGGAGTTTCTCTCGAAAGAAGTGAGTGGGAGGAAAGTAGAACTTGACGAGGTAACTGTACCTGCTCCCTTATTGGAAAGTAGTACATCACAAAAAACTGTTTCAGTGACACCTACACCAGTTAGTGAGGAAGCTAATGATAATGATCATGAAACTTCAGATCAAGATACTGCTGAACCTCGTAGATCAACCAGAGTAAGATCTGCACCAGAGTGGTACGGTAATCCTGTTCTGGAAGTCATGCTACTAGATCATGATGAACCTGCGAACTATGAAGAAGCGATGGTGAGACCAGATTCCACAAAATGGCTTGAAGCCATGAAATCTGAGATGGGATCCATGTATGAGAACAAAGTATGGACTTTGGTTGACTTGCCCGATGATCGGCAAGCAATTGAGAATAAATGGATCTTCAAGAAGAAGACTGACACTGACGGTAATGTTACTGTCTACAAAGCTCGACTTGTCGCAAAAGGTTTTCGACAAGTTCAAGGGGTTGACTACGATGAGACCTTCTCACCCGTAGCGATGCTTAAGTCTGTCCGAATCATGTTAGCAATTGCCGCATTTTATGATTATAAAATTTGGCAAATGGATGTCAAAACTACATTCCTGAATGGATTTCTGGAAGAAGAGTTGTATATGATGCAACCAGAAGGTTTTGTCGATCCAAAAGGAGCTAACAAAGTGTGCAAGCTCCAGCGATCCATTTATGGACTGGTGCAAGCCTCTCGGAGTTGGAATAAACGCTTTGATAGTGTGATCAAAGCATTTGGTTTTATACAGACTTTCGGAGAAGCCTGTATTTACAAGAAAGTGAGTGGGAGCTCTGTAGCATTTCTGATATTATATGTGGATGACATATTACTGATTGGAAATGAAATAGAATTTCTGGATAGCATAAAGGGATACTTGAATAAGAGTTTTTCAATGAAAGACCTCGGTGAAGCTGCTTACATATTAGGCATAAAGATCTATAGAGATAGATCAAGACGCTTAATTGGACTTTCACAAACAATATACCTTGACAAAATTTTGAAGAAGTTCAAAATGGGTCAAGCAAAGAAAGGATTCTTGCCTGTATTACAAGGTGTGAAATTGAGTAAGACTCAATGCCCGACCACTGCAGAAGATAGAGAGAATATGAAAGATGTTCCCTATGCATCAGCGATAGGATCTATCATGTATGCAATGCTGTGTACCAGACCTGATGTGTGCCTTGCTATAAGTCTAGCAGGGAGGTACCAAAGTAATCCAGGAGTGGATCACTGGACAGTGGTCAAGAACATCCTGAAATACCTGAAAAGGACTAAGGATATGTTTCTCGTATATGGAGGTGACAAAGAGCTCGTCGTAAATGGTTACGTTGATGCAAGCTTTGACACTGATCCGGACGATTCTAAATCGCAAACCGGATACGTGTTTACATTAAACGGTGGAGCTGTCAGTTGGTGCAGTTCTAAACAAAGCGTCGTAGCGGGATCTACATGTGAAGCGGAGTACATAGCTGCTTCGGAAGCAGCGAACGAAGGAGTCTGGATGAAGGAGTTCATATCCAATCTAGGTGTCATACCTAGTGCATCGGGTCCAATCAAAATCTTTTGTGACAATACTGGTGCAATTGCCTTGGCAAAGGAATCCAGATTTCACAAGAGAACCAAGCACATCAAGAGACGCTTCAATTCCATCCGGGATCTAGTCCAGGTGGGAGACATAGAGATTTGCAAGATACATACGGATCTGAATGTTGCAGACCCGTTGACTAAGCCTCTCCCACGAGCAAAACATGATCAGCACCAAGGCTCCATGGGTGTTAGAATCATTACAGTGTAATCTAGATTATTGACTCTAGTGCAAGTGGGAGACTGAAGGAAATATGCCCTAGAGGCAATAATAAAGTTATTATTTATTTCCTTATAATCATGATAAATGTTTATTATTCATGCTAGAATTGTATTAACCGGAAACATAATACATGTGTGAATACATAGACAAACAAAGTGTCACTAGTATGCCTCTACTTGACTAGCTCGTTAATCAAAGATGGTTATGTTTCCTAACCATGAACAATGAGTTGTTATTTGATTAACGAGGTCACATCATTAGTTGAATGATCTGATTGACATGACCCATTCCATTAGCTTAGCACCCGATCATTTAGTATGTTGCTATTGCTTTCTTCATGACTTATACATGTTCCTATAACTATGAGATTATGCAACTCCCATTTGCAGGAGGAACACTTTGGGTGCTACCAAACGTCACAACATAACTGGGTGATTATAAAGGAGCATTACAGGTGTCTCCAAAGGTAGATGTTGGGTTGGCGTATTTCGAGATTAGGATTTGTCACTCCGATTGTCAGAGAGGTATCTCTGGGCCCTCTCAGTAATGCACATCACATAAGCCTTGCAAGCATTGCAACTAATGAGTTAGTTGCGAGATGATGTATTACAGAACGAGTAAAGAGACTTGCCGGTAACGAGATTGAACAAGGTATTGGATACCGACGATCGAATCTCGGGCAAGTAACATACCGATGACAAAGGGAACAACGTATGTTGTTATGCGGTCTGACCGATAAAGATCTTTGTAGAATATGTAGGAGCCAATATGGGCATCCAGGTCCCGCTATTGGTTATTGACCGGAGACGTGTCTCGGTCATGTCTACATTGTTCTCGAACCCGTAGGGTCCGCACGCTTAAGGTTACGATGACAGTTATATTATGAGTTTATGCATTTTGATGTACCGAAGGTTGTTCGGAGTCCCGGATGTGATCACGGACATGACGAGGAGTCTCGAAATGGTCGAGATATAAAGATTGATATGTTGGAAGCCTATGTTTGGATATCAGAAGTGTTCCGGGTGAAATCGGGATTTTACCGGAGTACCGGGTGGTTACCGGAACCCCCCGGGAACCATATGGGCCTAGATGGGCTTTAGTGGAAAGGAGAAAGGGGCAGCCCAAGGTGGCCACGCGCCTCCCCCCTCCCCCTAGTCCTATTAGGACTAGGAGAGGTGGCCGCCCCCCCTTCTCTCTCTTTCCCCCTCAGGGAATCCTAGTCCAACTAGGATTGGGGGGGGGGGGAGTCCTACTCCCGGAAGGAGAAGGACTCCTCCTGCGCCCTCCTCCTGGCTGGCGCCCCCCTCCCCCTTGGCTCCTTTATATACTGAGGCAGAGGCACCCCAGAAACACACAAGTTGATCCACGTGATCTATTCCTTAGCCGTGTGCGGTGCCCCCTGCCACCATATTCCTCGATAATACTGTAGCGGAGTTTAGGCGAAGCCCTGCTGCTGTAGTGCATCAAGATCGTCACCACGCCGTCGTGCTGACGGAACTCTTCCCCGACACTTTGCTGGATCGGAGTCCGGGGATCGTCATCCAGCTGAACGTGTGCTCGAACTCGGAGGTGTCGTAGTTTCGGTACTTGATCGGTTGGATCGCGAAGACGTACGACTACTTCCTCTACATTGTGTCAACGCTTCCGCAGTCGGTCTGCGTGGGTACGTAGACAACACTCTCCCCTCTCGTTGCTATGCATCACATGATCTTGCGTGTGCGTAGGAAATTTTTTGAAATTACTACGAAACCCAACAGTTATAACATAAAGCTTCTTGCCAGAAGTTTCACAAAACCATTCGTACATGTAGGTGATTATAAACATGCTTAAAAAACAAAACAGTAGTATGACATGCACACACTATTTTTGCATGTATGTTTACAAGGCTTGAAATCTTTATTGCATGTTGTCAAACCGGCCACCGTACGTGTTGTTCTCAGTCTTGCCACCTCTCATTCTTGGCCCATTCATCAACTTGATATCAAGAACGCCTTCTAACATGGTGAGCTTGGCGAGACGGTTTATTGCACGCAGCCTGCTGGATTCATCGACACCTCTCACCCCAACCATGTTTGCCTCGAAACAAGCTCCTCGCACTTGGTTCGTGAGGTTCAAATCCTTCATTCTTTCTTTACGGTTTATTTATTCCAAATGTGACACATCCCTCTTTATTTATCGACATGGCTCATCCATTGCATATCTCCTACTCTATGTAGATGACATTATTCTTACTGCTAACAATTCAGTCACACTAAGTTCCATCATCACATCTCTACGCTCCGAGTTTGCCATGTCTGACCTTGGTGATATACATCACTTTTTTGGTGTTAATGTTATTCGCTCTCCCACCGGCTTGTTTGTATCCCAACAGCAGTACGCACTCGAGATATTGGACCGCGCCAACATGGTTCACCGCAACCCGATTCCCACCCCCGTGGATACTAAATCCAAACTTTCCTCCATGGATGGCGATCCCGTATCCGGTCCTACTCTTTATAGGAGTCTTACTTGGGCCCTACATATCGTACCATCACTCGACCGGACATATCATATGTTGTTCAGGGCCAGTTCTTTTGGGCGATTCTACCAGAATCACCCCCCTCCCCAGCTTCTCCCAGAATCACTACTCCATATATTTTTTACAATCCTAGCTAATTAGACCTTAACTAGATAGGATTGTAAAAAAATATAGAGTGACGATTCTGGGAGAAGCTGGGGAGGGGGGTGATTCTGGGAGAATCGCCGAAAAGAACTGGCCCCCAGCAGGCTTGCCTATTTATGCATGACCCTCGTACCTTCCATCTACAACTCGTCAAAAGAATCCTACACTATGTAAGGGCACCTCGCACTTTGGGCTTCAACTTTACAAGTCCACGTCCTCTGATCTCGTGGCCTATTCTGACGCTGATTGGGTCGGATGCCCCGACACCAGGAAGTCCACATCCGGCTTTTGTGTTTTTCTTGGGTCTAATCTCATCTCCTGGCCCTCAAAAGACAACCCACTATATCACGATCGAGCGCAGAAGCAGAATACAAGGTCGTCGCGAATTGCGTTGCAGAAACTACGTCGGTGCGCCAACTACTTCAGGAACTCCATCGCCCTCCAGCGCGCGCCATCATTGTCTAATGTGATAATATCAGCGCCACCTACCTCTCCCCCAATCCGTTTCAACACCAGTGCAAGAAGCATGTCGAAATCGACCTCCACTTTGTGCGGGTCGTGTCGCCTTGGGAGAGGCAAGAGTTCTGCATGTACCCTGTGGATTGCAATTTGCTTTTTTTTGAACATCAGTACGGACACAAGCGCTCATATGCACGCGCATATACTCATCCTACCCATATGAGCACCTCCGAAAGACTGAGCCGACATATCATCTTGTGATTTACGAAGTCATCGTAGGCACCTCGTCGTCGACGGGAACGTCTCCTCCCACTGAATGCGCATCGCCGGAAATCCTAAAATAAATGCGAGCATCAGAATTTAAAACCTGATGGGCTGGGATACCACTGTCCCTTAACCATCCAATCGCGGATTGCATTTTTCTGATGTGTTCACTTAAGGATTGGGGCATAGTATGTGTGTAACTGTAACAGCACTGCATGTATCTGTTGTAAGTTCCTCCTCTTCTTTAGCCACCTCTCCATGTCAAAGGGCCTGCGTGCCTCTGATCACGGGAGTAGTTACTGCTATGAATAACATAGTAGTGTGCACAGATCTCTCTTCTAGCTAGCACGACCACCAACTCGCACCATGCCTTCCGTCGACCCGGAACATGGCGAGGTCACCACAGAAGAAATCCTCGCCCCCGACGTTGCCATGCCAACGAGAGGCACGGGCGCCGAGGGCTTCGCCTCCTTCCTGCGCACCCAGGGCGAGGTCGACGCGCTCTGCGACAAGTACGGCGTGCCCAAGGATCAGTACACCGCGCGCCCTGCCGACGACCTGCGCGCGAACTCACGGCCGCCACCGGGTGCCATCTGCGTGTACGCGCGCGCACTGGAGGCCGGCATGCGCGTCCCGCTGGACGGCTTCTTCCGCGACGTCCTCGCCCACTTCGGCATCGCGCCGGCGCAGCTCACGCCCAACGGGTGGCGCGTCATGGAGGGCTTCCTGGAGCTCTGCCGCTCCGCCGACGTGCCTCCGTCGCTCGCGGTGTTCCGGCGCTTCTTCCACCTCTCCGTCTACGACCGAAAGCACAGGAAAGGGTGGTACTTTTTCGTGTCCAGGGGGGGGCAGCTCGGGCCTGCGCTTCACGGGGATGCCCAACCGGAATTCCAAATCCATCGTGGGCTGGAAACACGACTTCTTCTTCCTCTCGTCGCCGGCGCCGTGGCATTGAGCGGTGGACTGGGGCGAGCCGCCCAGGTGCTCCTTCGGAATCCCGGCGCTCACCGTTGAGGAAAACGAATCGGCGGTGAAGCTGCTGGCTGCTCACGGTGGCGCCGCTGTTGATCTCAGGGACCTGCTCCCTGCTACGTGCCCATGGCAGCGCCGCTATCCCTGCAAAACCAACCTTGCTGGCGCCATGATAACCGCAGCATCCCCGCCGCCGCCGCCTTCTACAACTCGTACTACTTCCTGTTCGAAAGGTATGGATCCCTCTGCCCACGACATGATGAAGATTATGCCGGCGGGGAAGGCGGCCGCGTCGGCGTCGGCGAAGAAGAGGACCTGGGAGGAAGCCAACGGCGTGGAGGAGGTTCCGCCTCTTTCAGTTCTGCCCTCAGTGCACTCGCCACCGCCACAGCACTTCCCCAGCAGACAAAACGGACACACCACAGACTGGGAGGCTGCACGGGAGCTGCTGCAGGGCGCCACCGAGCGGCCGCTGGAGCGCGTGTTCGCGGCGAACGAGCCATCAGATGCCATGGGAAATCGGGTTGCCGACGACGCAGCGATTCGTCAGGTATTGCCAGCGAATACCATGGGAAAGCGTTACATTGACGCAGTCCAATCGATCTTATTGTTGTGTTCAGCATGCGAACTATGCGCTGGAGCTGGAGAAGAAGCTGGTGGCCAGGGAGCGCGAGGCCGCGGCGCTGCGGAAGCAGTTCGAGGAGGCGAAGAACGAGCTCGCCGTGGTAAAGAGAGCGGCGGACGCGGAGCGGGAGAAGGCTAAGTCCGAGCTGGTGAAGACGAAGGCCGAGGTCGCCGCGTCTCTGGCGGATGTGGTGAAGATGAAGGGCGAGCTCACCGCGGCAGAGGCCGAGGCGGTGAGGACGAAGGCCGAACTAGCCGCGGCCGAGGCGGCCGAGTTCCGGGATGGCGCGCCCGGTATTAGCGACGGCGGAGGTACTTGCAACGTTGGAGGGCAATGGTGTTGCTGCTCGCCTGCTCGAGGGGTAGGCCGATGTGAACGACGCATGTTGGAGGTGCCTGACGAGGCAGCGGTTGTTGGACTTGGAATTGACGTGAGTGGAGTGGCAACAACAGTTGTTCATCTTGGAGGTATGATTTTTTCAGCAGATGGCAAGATCTTCTGGACAAAAACAGAGACAGTGCAGGCAACAATCTTACTGTATCTTCTCCCTAGCCTTTTTTCCAGTCAAACTGAAGGCTATACACATCTGCATTAACAGCAACCATGTTTCAGTCAACTGAATGCTCATCAAGTATGGCGAATCTTAATTTGCAGCATGCACGTTTTACTTTGTTGTCATGGATAATATACCTACATTTTGCCATGCAATTTTAACCATCTATTTTTGTCATGTCAAAATTTACTTTATTTTTGCCATGGCAAAACTTTAGCTACATTGCCATGACAAATTTATATTAACATACATGGCAATTTTTTCTCTACTTTGCCGTGTCAATTTTTACTTTATTTTGCCATGGCAAAATATTACCTTCATTTGTCATGGCAAATTTACATTCAACTACATGGCAAATTTAATCTAACATATATGGCAAATTTTACTCCAATTGCTCATGGCAAATACACCTTTTTTGGACCATGCCAAATTTACTTTATCTAACCATGCCAAATTACCTGTATTATTGCCATAGCAAAACAAAGAAGAGAACAAAAATTTCCCATGTCAATTTTACTTCATTTTGCCATGACAAAACTTTACCTTCAACAGGAGCATTAGGAGGCTCACGTCAACCTAAGTATTAGCCACTTGGGTTGGTTCAACAGGAGCATTAGGAGGCTCAAAAACATGGCAAACTTGCCATGGCAACTTTGCCATGTTCGAAAACATGGAAAAGTTATAGATATTCAAAACATGGCAACTTAGCATGTTTCAAAAACATGGCAACTTTGCCATGTTCAAAAACATGCAAAGTTATAGATGTTCAGAAACATGGCAACTTAGCATGTTTCAAAAACATGGCAAACTTAAGATGTTTTTGGCAAATCGTACATGGCAATTGTAGTTCACATGGCATGGCAAAAATACTTTTATTCACGGCCAAAAGTGGGATTTTTCTATGTTTTTCTTGCCATGGCAACTTTACTTTTTAATGACATGGCAAATTTTACTCTAGTTTTTTGACATGGAAAATTTATTGTATAGAGCATGGCAATTTTTTATTTAAATATGATGGCAAATTGACATTTCCAGAACATGAATTTTTTAATATGTAACATGGCAAATATACTTGTGTAGCCATGGCAACTTTTAATTTATTTCAATGGCAAAATTACTCCATTTTTTGCATAGTCAAATTTAATCCATTTTTGCCATGATATACTTTTTAATAACATGGCAAATTTTACTTTATTTTTGCCATGTCAAATTTACTGTAAAGAGCATGGCAATTTTTAATTTAAATATGGTGGCAAATTTACAATTTTCGGAACTTGGCAAATTTTACTATATACATGGTAAATATACTTGTGTTTCCATGGGAATTTTTAATTTTTTCCATGACAAAAATACTTTTATTTACATACATGGCAAATTTTATTTTAATTTGCCATGGCAAATTTTCCTGCTTTTTACATTGTGTATTTGAAAGATGGTAAAGTTAAGAAATTTTCGATCGATTGATATGACATTGCTCAGAATTTTTTTATACACACCCAATGGCAATTTTTTGTAGAAATCTTTTTTCTTCTATCCTATATGTCCAATTTTTTTGTTTTTTTCTATTTTTTCATAATTTCATGGCATACTTTCCACACTCAGTTGTAATGAAGTGTGTATGAACATTATGGCAAATCATGTAAATATAAGTACCCTTTTTTCATGATTATATGGTAGTTTTGTTCATTAGAGCATGGCAACTTTTTTAGCGTAGTATGGATTTTCTAGATTATTTTCTAGGAGAGTTTTCTTGGTCCAGTGCATTTTTAGGCCTCTTTTTGTTTCTATCTATTTTTTGGGAGACGCAGTAGCAGTTTGTGGGCCAATAGAAAATGCAACTCTTTGTTTTTTTAATTCTTCAATTCATTGGCGTTTTTGGGCCTGTCCGTTGGAGCCATTGGGCTGACCCGCTGAGGGCGAGCGGTAGGTCGTTCGCGAGGGATGGAGATCGTAACGAACAAAATTGTTCGTTCGGTCCTCTCTCCTGATCGAACAAAACGTTCGGTCTGATCCCTCCCCTCCCCGAACATTCGGGTGTTATCGTGGTCCTTATTTTTTTGGAAATCACATTGCTCGTCGATCGTTTTTGGACATGGATTTTTCCTAACTCTATGCGCGCGCAACTCGAATCGCTGCTGCTCATCAAGCGTGGTGTCCAATTGATGAGGCCCACCACTCTGTCAGCCATGCAATGCATGGTACAACCCTTTATATTCTTTGTCACAAGGGCTGCATTGATGACGTTCTGGGGAGGCAATACTGAAGTAGATTTCTTTTGAGGTAATATCACTAGAAGTCATACAACTTGCGCTCAATGTTCAGTTTGGTTACAAAACTTGTAAAATACAGAATTGTGGTCACATAACTTGTCATCTTGTGTGAATACGGTCACTTTGTCCGTATCGGGACGTATCCCGTGCTTATATGGCATGCCAGCTGGGCTGTGGCCTACTGTCAGCGAATGAAAAAAATTGGTGCAACATGCCCGCGCATCTTTTTGCAGAAACAACCCTCACTCTATATTTAAACACACAAAAGACCCCATCAGCACGTATGGATCCGAACAAGTGAGAAATAAGAAGGCAACAGGTGGGGATTCGAACTCAAGACTTTCCATATACGCAAACACTAGAGAACCACCATAATAAAGACAATTCCATGCTTTCAAAGAGATACATTTGCTTTTAGACTGGTTCCGTTTTACCAGGTTCGGCCACAAATATACGTTTACAGAAAAACTATTTTTGCCAGAAACTGTCAATTGTAATTCAAATTATAAAACGCTTCAAAAGGTATAATGTTTAAACCAAAATGTAACAAACTTGTTCTTGAGCAAGATCCTTTTTTCCGAGTTTTTTTGGAAGGGGCTGCAAAATCCGGTTTTTGAAATATCTCAGCAATCCCGGGTTTTTTCGCCCGAAATTTTGAATTCATTTTTAGTGTCTAAATATATTTAGTTTAAAAGTCAGCCTGACTCGTTTCTTATAGAAAGTCATGAACCCAATTCATTGTTTGCGGCACTGAGAGCAATATTTTAACTAACACAATTTTTTAAATTGAGCGTGAATAATACATTTTTTCCAAAAAGAGGGTCTGATATAGTATGCCTATCTAAGGATTTAAGTTACGTCCATGTATTTTTAGACTAGCTTCTCTTGTTTAAATTCAAAAATTTTGGCCTCTAATAATTTTTCTCTTAATAGAAATTCATTCCAAAAAATTTGGATACGAGTAGTCGTCATTATTGCAAAAATAGAAAATTCAGTGTCTCTCTTTATGAACACAAATAGTTGCTTGGTGCAGTGGTTAGCTCACGCGCGCCCATGTTCAAGGTAGATCAACTCTGTCAGGCACCTTTTCTGGAAAAATTATCCACGTGCGGGTGAAGAACCCATGGTTGACCGACGGACAGGCGGGCCCTGCATAGATTAGCCTAACATGTTGTTAGTGTCCCACTGACTTGTGGCCCCAATCCTAAATTATCCAGTTAGACTCTAACCTTAACCAGTTAGTGGCATTTGGGCCCATTTATCTGATTGACCAAGAAAAGTTGACAGCGTTGACCACAATCCTATTGCACCTGTCATTCACTTGAGGCTTATATGTGTATAATTAAATATTTATTAGTCGATGGCCTCCTTTAAAAAAATTAATAGTGCACTTCTAAGGTCGACATGCGCTGGTGAGGTGGATTTACATGCCAGTGTATTATTAGGTGATAGTGGGTTCAAAACCATCAGCTGGAGGCTTTTTTATTTTATTTGAGGAACTTTAAGGGTAATTAAATATCAAGGGGCTTATATGTAAAAGTGCATTACGCTAACATGCGTGCCACGCGGGCGGCGGATACGCGTGCAGACAGCCAGAGTGATCGTATTTGTACCGAAACACAAGTTAGATGACCAAAAAACATATTTTTTAAGTTTTAATACCAAACTACACATCCGACGCAAGTTATGTGACTACCAGTGATATTACCTCATTTCTTTGTAGTTGCGTGCCTAACCTACGTGGATGCTAATTAAGATCTGGCATACAAATTGATATTCTGGAGATTCCTTTTTTTAACCCATCATGAACTAAAAATCACACTGTGTATATAAATTTCTTCTGATTTTTATGACAAAGTTTAGACAACGTGTTAACAAAGTTCTTCGGTTCCGGATAAAATTTCTAGGGAAGTTCTTTAATATTTCTAATAAAGTGCAAACCGACTATTCAGAAAGTTTCAAAAACGCAATTATGGTTTTAAAGATATAAACCATCTAAATTGTCAAGACAAAATGAAAAATGATGAAATTAGAAGAGAGAAGGAAGATAAAGTACACATGCATGTCTTGATGTAAGACACGCATGTGTCATTGCGTGTGCAGGAAAAGAGAGGGAAAAGAGCCAGGCACATGCAAGGTGCTCGCATCCACATGAAACGGCAACGATGATGATTCACGTTGCGCGCGCAAAATGTTAGGATTGGCCATATTTGATCGTTTTCCTCTATGCGATCGAGTAACGTAGAGTTGCATACCAATTCTATGTAGCTGCAGGTTCGTCAGATACACAATGCAGCAGCCATTGCTACGTGGCTTTGTTGTTTCACGCTCAGGAGACAATCGACTACCGTGGGCAAATGAAACAAAAATGTTTTGCTTGATGTGTGTTCAGCAGACATTTATGAAGCTGCAACAACGACAGCGCTTATGCATTATTTTCTTTTTGAAGGCATCGCTTTTGAAGGCCTTTTATGTTTTCAGAATGCTGTCTTTGGTGCTGGTTGTGTGCTGATGCTGAGAGGAGTTGATCACTTTACCGAGGCCAATTTTTTTTCAGGTTGTGTGTATCTTAGATGTCTTTATGATTTTTTGTTGATGCACAGGTTGGATGTAATTGGTATCTCCGCAATATTAATATATTTCTTTTTAAAAAAATCTATGAAGCTGCAAACATCTTAGTACTTGTTTACTACTACCTGACGAAGATAGTGCCTATTTAACTTGTGGTGTATAGGCACCTGGTCTCAAGTCAAAGTATTTAGATCGGCATTTTAAAGTTGGGACCACCTGTGTGACAGGTGCCTGATTTTTTCTGGTTTTAGCCATTTTTTTCCTATGAACAATCACTGTATGACCATCACAGTTTATATATTGACAGGTATATTTACTTGCACACACGTACATCGAAATTATATGATTAATGGAAGGAGACAAAAAAGGGAATTAAGGATTTTTTCTTAATTAATCACATGATAAGTACGCCGGTCATATCGGATTCCAACAATATTCTTACACTATGGACTTTAAGATGGTGGAACTAAGATCGACACAACGACCCGGTTAAACAAAAATTGTTGCGGTAAAAAAAAACAAATACAAAAATGAAAACAAAAACAGAAGCCTTGGGAGGAATGAATTACATTGGTATTATCCTAAAGAAGAAAGAAAATGAAAGAAAAACTTGGTAATGTGAATGTTCATACTCATTTCTATAAACTTTCGGATGTATATTCGCAGAATAGGGGTGCAGACGCAACCAATTTCGATACATCCATTGTGGGACGGAGGAAGCAAGTATCTAAAATCACTCATTTAACATTAAAAATCACATCCAAAAGATTAATCGACATGAATAGACATACGTCGTGCTCCGCCTCGCTGACCCACCACCCACGCAGTAGTTTAAATCGCACGAAGCAATAATTTTCACCCAACCGACCCGATGCAACATCCATCGCCTCACCGAGAGCCGGTACTTTTTTCTCGTCGCATCTTTTCTCTCGAAGCCCCCGATCGATCCCTATTCTCCTGCCTCCCCACGCACGCATGAGTTGGGTTGGTGAGAGCGAAAAGAAAGCGAGGAGCAGCCAGCCAGCTTACCCGGTCGTGTTTCCAACATGGCCAGTCGTTGGAAAGTCTTTTGTCGTTGCTTCCTCCGTCGCCTGTTTCCGCCACAGTCTGCCGCACCACGGCTGCTTTCTTTTCTTCCGTTTCCGTTCTCTCGCCCGCTCCATGGATCACAAGTGGTACAGTACTAGTAAAATGCAACGCAGTGATTCTTGCATGTTTCCGAGACCATGCGCATGCATGAGCAACGAGCCAACGAGGCTGCTCCGTTGCCGCTCGGATCGTGAGGCCGTTTTGAACCATGTGCAGAGAAAACAGATTCGTGTTCAGAAAAAAAGAAGAAGCAGCAGAATAAGAAAGAAAACAGCTTTTGTCAGGCAACCAAAGGCAGGCAGTTCTGTTCGTTCAAAAAAGGAAAAAAGACCAGCTTCCTCTGCGACACTGCACCACGCTGGCTGCTCCTCGCTTTCTTTTCGCTCTCACCAACTCAACTCATCCATGCGTGGGGACTGGGGAGGCAGGAGAAAAGGGATCGATCGGGGGCTTCGGGACAAAACATGCGGCGAGACAGAGTATATGCAAAAAAAAAATAGTAATTCAACATCAAACATGATCAAGTATTGTAGTCGTATAAAAAGATTCATCGGAGAATGACTTGTGTTGCATCCTAGGTCGAAGATTTGGCAAAAAACGCTATATACAAGTACTATACACGCTATATTGTCGTCGTAAACTTCTCTTTTTTGCCCTGAAGTCGAAATGAGTCATTTCTTGTCCAAACTTTTTATACGAGTAGAATACCTGATCATGTTTGATTCCAAAGAAGATTTATAATTTTTTAAACTTTTTGTGAATTACTAATTTTTTTGGCGCATATAGGGTGCGCCAGAACCCGAGAGCACCAAGTTCCCGTCCCTCTCAGTGAGGCGATGGATACTGCATTGGGTAGGTTGGGTGAAAATTATTGCTTCGTGCGATTTTAACTACTGCGTGGATCAGCGAGGCAGAGCTCGACGGTGTAGCCTCCATAGCTCATGCCCTAGCTTGTGTGATGTATGTCGAATAATATTTTGGATGTGATTTTTAATACTTACTCTTTGGTCCCTCAAGTTTCCCAAAAGTATAGACTCGATGCCACAGAATTTTTTGGTAGACATTTGATCCTTCAACTCTCAAAACCAGATAAGTTCGGTCCAAAACTAGATTTTGAGTACGTTGACCAAGTTTGATCGATGAACAGTAAAATCAAAAAATAGCAAAAAAATCTGAAATTTTGTGACAACCAAGATGCTTGGGTGCGCTAAGTGCGTGTAAATGTTTGTGGTCAAATAACATCCGAGGAGCTCTACAAAAAGAACAATTTTTGACATTTTTTTGAGGCAAAATTTGATATTTTTTGCCACAAGCTCCACGAATGTCGAAACACCACATAAATTTTCACGCACCTAATCATCTTGGTTGCCACAAAATTTCATTTTTTTCTATATTTTTTTAGATTTACTATTAATCGGTGAAAACACGATCAAAATCTGGTTTTGGACGAAACTTTTCCGTTTTGAGACTTGTAGGACCAAATGTCTACCAAAAGATCTTGAGGGACCAAGTCTATATTTTTGGGGAACTTGACAGACCAAAAACTTACTTTTCTCTTTATAGATTGTTGTGAATCAAAGAGGCCCATAAATGTTATGTTTTGACACGTTTTTTCCCTTCTAAATTCTTCTACTATTGCATATAGTAAGCATCTTCTAATTCACTATGCTCCTTAACATAGAAGCTCTCCCATTCAATCGAAGTGTTCAATTTTGAATCTGGCTCACAACTTTGTCTGGCTCAACGATTTCTCAAGAATCCCTCTGATTCAAATGAGGTGTTCAATTTTGAATTTGGTTCACGATTCTATTTAATTTCCTACGCTACCTAACTTTGGAGCTCTCCCATTTAATAGAAGTGTCAAATATTGAATTTGGTTCATAATTTTGACCTGATCAATGACTTCTAAGGAGCACTCTCATTCAATCTGAGGTTTTCAATTTTGGATTTGGTCACAATTCTGAATGGATAAGCGACTTTTCCAATCAATCGACAACAACAGGCCTATAAAAACACATAAATCATGCCTACCTTCTCACCACCTAGAAAAAAGCATCAATATTTGACAATATAAAATCAATATATTACATGCGGCCATTAGTACAAGGAACTCCCTATATAAGTATGAAAATTGATTAGAAGATAACATTAAACCATAGTGCCAAGAAGACGCCCCAAAACACGGCATTACAAAGAAAACACTACATGATCTTCCCCAAATGCCAATCCAAATAATAAAAGAAACATGAAATCCCAACAACATCGATAGCTTAGGAAGCACGCCTAGTCCTCCTAGTACAAACTCACATCTTACATAGTCACTAAGGTTCTTGTTTCTCATTTCAGTTTTATTAAGTCTCGCTCGACTGAAACTTCGTTATGTCTCAGTCGATGCTATATTCCTTTTTTTAGAACGAAGGTTCAAGAAGATCCCGGTTTTGAATTAACAAAGCCATCGACCGATTAGAATTACATGACTGCAACTTACAACGAGAAAGAAAGAAAAGCAGAATTGAAGATTCAATGTGCTCAATAGAACAACTTGAAGGCAGTGAGCACACAACACCAATACCATCGAACGCCACTATGCCGAAACTAGCTAATCTACTAAGGCGACGGGAGGAGGGCACCACCATGCATGTTTTGTGTCGCCGACTGCCACCAAAGGACCAAACAGGGGCTACACACGATCTGATTCCGCCGCCGCAAAGGGCATCTACCCTTTCACCCAAGCTCGACGGGTGCCGCCCCAGTGGCCGACGGAGTAGTTCACCCTAAAACCCAAATCAAAGTGCCCAAGCTGCCAAAGGAGAGGCACGAGGAACATACCCACATGAAATGGAGAACCGACCACCCAATCACTGTCGTCGACAGCAGCATGGTAGAAAACCATATGAGAGTTGTCGAACGAAGGCGCTGAAACCCGGGAGAAGGCCAAAAGGATGCAACACCATGCACCGGTCAAGGATAGGAATCACCAAAGCCAAAGGCCTACCACCCACACCGAGGAAGGGACACCAATCCCCTCACACCAGCGGCTGGAACTCTCGCGCACCTGGACAAGAGCAGGTTGCCGAAGATGAGATAAGGACACCATATGCCATCGTTGAATCAGGCCCAACTCCACCACCACTCAAGCAGTCCCTGGACGACACTTTCAGGAAGGAACATGCCACCAAAATGCCCTTATCATCAGGAAAAGAGGACCTGAGGTTTTCATCTGAGCTCATGGGCGGGGTGGAAGGAAAGGGGATCCCATTGAAGCCTTCAGCAAGGGAAACGATGCCCAAAGGCAACGTCTTTGGTGTGGCCGCCGCGCCGGCCAGGGGTTTCCCCCGGATCAGCCCCAACCCATCAAATCCGCGCAGTCGATGTCTGATAATTGGCAACCAAAGCCGCCAGGGACCGGGATCGGCGCAAATCGGAGTAGATCGAAGTTGAGGACGCCTCTTCTACATGGCACAGGCGACCTACGAGGGGTAGCATCTTCAAGTATCGATTTTTTTTTGCCGCGCCTTTTAAAAATGTGATTTCATAATGAAATTTTGCCAGATCTTAGAACATCTGGCAAAACAATATTATATATACTTTTTATATTTTTATTTATTTTACTCTTCATCCAAGCTTCGAGAAACTTCACTTCCGTTTGTCTCATCCTTTTCTTTGGAGACCAGCCAACGAAGCCCAAATCGGCCTCAAGCCTGAAAGATTCTCGGTCAAGATATAGTCAAAAGGGGTCATTGCAGTCTGCAGGAACGGAGGAGACGCCGCCGGCTGGCAGCAGCACCGACGCGCACCATGCCTACCTCCTCCTCCGTCAACCCGGAACATGGCGTCGTCACCGCGGCCGAACTCCTCTCCGCCTACGCCGCCGTGCCGTCGAGGGCCACGGGCGCCGAGGGCTTCGCCTCGTCCCTGCGCACCCAGGACGAGGTCGACGCGCTCTGCGAGAAGTACGGCGTACCCAAGGAGTTCACCGCGCGCCCCGCAGGCGACCTGCGCGCGAACTCGACGCCGCCGCCGGGGGCCATCTGCGTGTACGCGAGGGCGCTCAAGGCCGGGATGCGCGTCCCGCTGCACCGCTTCTTCCGCGAGGTGCTCGCCCACTTCGGCATCGCGCCGGCGCAGCTCTCGCCCAACGGGTGGCGCGCCATGGCGGGCTTCCACGCGCTCTGCGACTCCGCTGGGGTGCCGCCGTCGCTCGCGGTGTTCCGGCGTTTCTTCGTGATGTGCAGTCTCTGCCAGGAGCACGAAAAAGGCTGGTACTCATTCCGGCCCAGGCGGGACAGCTCCGGCTTGTGCTTCAGGGGTTTGCCGAACCGGATGCCAACTCCATCAAGTGGAAACACGAGTTCTTCTTCCTCTCGTCGCCGGAGCCGTGGCCCTGCGCCGTGGAGTGGCGCGAGCGGTCCAACCGCTCCTCCTGCAACCCGGTGCTCACCGTTGAGGAAAGCCAGTCGATGCTGAAGCTGCTAAGTGCTCATGGTGGCGCCGCTGTTGATCTCAGGAACCTGCTCCCTCCTACGTGCTCAAGGCCCCGCAGCCGCCTTACTGCCGCATCCCTGCCGCCGCCGCCTTCCTCAACTCGTATTATTCTGTTCCAAATCCCTCTGATTCCCCTGTTTCATCGAGCCCTTAGGATGGTGTTGCGTGCTATCTAGGTACGGATCCCTCCGTCCATGACACAAGCGGGGAGCAGGGGGAGAAGACGGCCGCGCAAGCGTCGGCGTCGGCGTCGGCGAAGAAGAGGACTTGGGAGGAAGCCGACGGCGGGGAGGAGGTTTCGCCTCTTTCAGTGTTGTCCAGCGTGCGCTCGCCACCGCCACAGCATTTCCCCTGCAGGCACGACGGAGACACCACGAAGGCTGCACGGGAGCTGATGCACCTGCGTTGCTCCGTTGCGCAGCCGCAGGAGCGCGCGTTTGCGGCGAACGAGCCTTCCGACGGCGCAGCGATTCGGCAGGTATTGCCAGCAAATGCCATGGGAAATCGTTCGATCGGTAGGTGCTTGTCGGGAGTCCTCGATCATCTTGTTTGTGTTCAGGCCTGGGAGCGCGAAGCCGCGGCGCTGCGGGAGCAGCTGGAGGGGGCGAAGAACGAGCTCGCCGCGAAGGTGGCGGAGCTGGAGGAGACCAAAGCAGAGCTCGCCGCAGCGAAGCAAGCAGCGGAGGCGGAGGTGGTGAAGACGAAGGCCCAGCTCGCCGCGTCTCTGACGGATGTGGTGAAGACGAAGGCCGAGCTCGCCGCCGCCAAGCGAGAGGCAGAGGCGGAGGCGGTGAAGATGAAGGCCGAACTCGCCGCGGCCGTGGCGGAGGCGGTGAAGACGAAGGCCGAGATGGCCGCCGCGAAGCGTGCCACGGAGACAGAGACGGCTAAGGCGAACGCCGAACTCGCCGCGGCGAACCGGGCCGTGGAGGCGGAGCTGGTGAAGGCGAAGGCCAAGCTCGCCGTGGCGGAGGCGGAGCTGGTGAAGGCGAAGGCCAAGCTCGCCGCGGCGGAGGCGGAGCTGGAGAGCGCCAAGGTGCAGGAGCTTCTGGCCTCCGAAGAGAACGCCCGGCGGCGCGCGGAGCCGCGCTGGAGGGGTACGAGCGCTGGCGAGGCCGTCACGCTCCGGCTGGTC
>NC_041392.1:97449002-97492304 GCF_002162155.2 Triticum dicoccoides
TTGATGTGTGTTCAGCAGACATCTATGAAGCTGCAAACATATTAGTAGTGCTTGTGTTTTATATAAGACATTTTATAAGCTAAACTAGCTTACAAAAGTGTTTTATATTTTGAGACGGAAATAATACATATTTAACTTGTGTATACATAAACTTGGCACCTGGTCTCAAGTGCAAATATTTAGACGGCATTTTAAACTTGGTAGCACCTATGTGACAGGTGGCTTATTGTTTTTTTTTTTCTGGTTTCAGCCATTTTTCCCCTTTCAACAATCACTCTATAACCATCACAGTGTATATATTGACAGGTATATTTACTTGCACACATGTACATCGTAATTATATGATTAATGGAAGGAGAAAAGGGGAATTAAAGGATTCCAAACTTTTATTTTTAGCAACCATTAGTAATTATTTTAATTTGCATTGGTCATATTGGATTCCTACAATATTCTTATACTATGGACTTTAAGGTGTGGGACTAAGATCAACACAAGGACCTGGTTAAACAAATTTCTTGCGGTTAAAAAAATTAAACAGATACAAAGACAAAAACAAATTTTTTTCCTTCAAAATCAATAGTTGGTTGGCAGTGATACATCCTTTAAAATCTAGGAGGTGACGTGATGTAGAAGTTTGCTACTGGAGTCATCGACCGAGACTGACCGGTGCGCCGAGACTTCAGGTGCCAAATGTTGTCCACATGTTTACAGTCTGATCAACTCTTACTTTAGTTCAGTAGTTTGGGTGATCTAAGTTCATATTATCGACAAGTCGGGACCTTTGATAAAACTAAAGAAATGGTTCAATGAGGACATCGTTTTGGTGCTAAGGTGCATCGCCCCTGCATGAACAGTATATTCAGACATGTTTTTCGGAGAAAAATGATATTTTTTTTACACCAAAGATGCTCGAGTGTGCTAGGAGTGTGCAAAATTTCATGGACAAATAACATTCCAGGAGCTCTCACAAAAAAAACAAAATTGACTCTCAAAGAACTTTGAAAAAAATTATTTTGGAGACCCCTTTTCTTGTCTACGCCTCCTCGAATGTGATTTCGCCACAAAAAAAAATGCACACCCCAACACACTCGAGCATCTTTGGTGCGAAAACATTTCATGATTTTTTTGTTTATGTTTGCTGGTTTTTCGAATTTGCTGTTTGTAAGCCTAGGCTCATCTATGGATTATCATGGTTTAGTGGAGAAATATTTATATCACAAAAGATATGAACGTGTGATATTTGGTCCGTTAATTTCCATTTTTGATATATCTGTGTTGGGTGCTCTCTTATGTTTCTACGTGGATGATCATAGGCACGCACAAAATTAAGTGTTATTAGGAATAATTTGAAAGTCCTCTTCTACTCCTGAGCTCAAATGAGCTCGGGGTGAAGAGTAAAATAAGAAGAAAAAAAGTTTCATCACGAAAGAACATTCGACGAAGTCATGGCAGAAAAAGAAACAACACTCCAAAATGCATTCAAAAATAGCATTTTTGGAGCATCGGTTTTTTCCAAAGACTTCAACGAATGCTCTTTCGTGACGAAATTTGGCAGGCACACAAAACATTTGTCAAAGTTGATCTTAGAAAAAGATCAGACTTTTGTACATTTTTTTCAAATTTATTGTTCACCAGAGAGCATTTGAGCGTAGGCTGAATTCATGAAAGCTTATTAAAATGTGTAGTTAGGTAAGTTGTTGTACCACTTTTACGGGATTTTCACGGTTATGTATATGTATGATATTGTTACCGCACTGCAATATTTTTATGTATTGTGGGAGTAATTAGCTCTTTATATTTATCTAGCCTCGCCACATATCCCTGCATCAACAGGAAACAAATACTTTCTCCGTTCCGAATTACTTGTTGCAGGTATGGATGTATCTAGATGTATTTTAGTTTTAGATACATCTATTTCTATGACGAGTAATTTGGAACGGAGGGAGTATTTTGCAACGAAATGTTTGCGCCTTGGAGGCTGCCTTTCGGCGCACACACATGTCCCAGAAAACGCAGGTGCATCCCCAGCCAGAACCACGGTCGCACCACACATGGTCAGCAGGCATCGGGTTTGCACAGAATTCACACCCACAAGCATCACATGAGCCAACCATTAACATGAAGCGCAGGCAGGCTTGTACTACGTAGCAGCAGCAGTGAAAACGTAAATGCCAACGAGCGAGACTTGAGAGGAAGCGGATGCCTCTTCGTTCATCCATGGTGGTCCGTGGTCGTGCTAAAAACAAGCAGCCTTTGTGAGGCCAACCCGTCACGTGTTGGCTCCTCTCCAAGAAAAGTTACAGTAGTTTTCTCCCTGTGCTTTTTGCAGGTCTATCGGTTGTACTACTAGATACTCTCTTCGTTCCTAATATTTGTCTTTCTAGACATTTTAAATGACTATTATATACGGATGTATGTAGGCATATTTTAGAGTGTAGATTCACTTATTTTATTTTTTATGTAGTCACTTGTTGAAATGCCTAGAAATACAAGTATTTAGGAACGGACGGAGTACATGCGTGTTGCCCGACCGTCCTTTTGCAGGCACACCGCATGCAGGTCCTCCCTTTCTTTTTGTTCTCGCCAACGCAGGTCCATCGGTTCGCCAGCACGTTCCTTTCCCATCCAAGGTACAAGGAAAAAGGAAGAAAAGATGCAGAAATTGTGTTAGCAGACAGACCACCCATTCTCCATCACAAGGAGAATGGAGTCCCCTAAACCCAACTTGAGATGCAGAACATGTCTGTAAGCTAGAGAAGTTTTAACATGCTCCGTCTTACCTCACCGAGGGTAAGAGGGGAAGGTAAGAGCATCTATGTTCACACCCATCAAACCCACTAACTGGTACATTTTATGCACCGGTAAAGCAGAAAAGTTATTTTGCTTCTATCATGATCTTTCAATTTCATGTTCATTTTACTAATTATCATGAACGACAAAATATAGTCAAAAATTACAAGCTTAGAGCATCTCTAACCGATCCCTAAAAAGCTTCGCAGGAGTATAATTTCACTTTTCTTCCTCTAAATTGCCCCTAAACTATCCATTATAACGATTAGAGGAGTAAACTTTATCTTTTTATGGCCGCCCTGACTTCTAAACATACCCGGTCGCGCACCCTTGAAGTAAAATTTCCCACGCCTCCCTCGAATACACCCTCCCCACCCTGCACAACATCCACTCCGACGCCAACCTAGTTGCCTCCACCGGCCACCACACACCATCGCCGACCCCCGTAGCACACCCCGCACTCCTCGTCGCCGGTTGATTTAGTCGCTCAGTCACGGGCGCCCAAATTGATGGATCTACGTATGTCGCTAGATTCGAGGTCACCGTCGTCGCCCGCGCAGCCACCTCGACCGCTCCGCGCCGCCTCTCAGTATGTCCTCCTCTCACCACTCACATCTTAACCATCAACCAACAGCTGGCACCCCCTCCCCGATCGGCTGGGCTCGGCCATTGACAACAGCTCATCAGTGTACCTCTAACGGTCATCAAGTGTGATCACTGCTGGCGGTTAGTGTTGCACCTCGTCTCAAGCATGTCGAAACATCCCGAATGGTTTTTCTACAAGTGTGAAAAAGACAGAGTGAGTTCCATTTTGTATGGTTGTTTTTCAGATTCATCCCGATTTGAAACTCATTGTTTGCTCAAAAATGTAAGTAGGAAAGATGGAACTTTTGATGTTGGAAGAAGAGTACATTGATCTATTGATAGCGATAAATTTGCTAGATGCCGAAAATTAAATGAGCTTGACATTCTTTTACTCCACTATAAGTTTAGGAGATCGGTTAGAAACGTCAATTTTTTAGGGGAGCAAATACTCTTTGCTAGAGGATACCTGGCCATACCTTGCACTAAATTATAGGGATCGGTTAGAGATGCTCTTAGATCCTGAAAAGCCTAGATTATTTTTGATTTCTTAAAAAAATTAAGATGAAATCACATTGAATACAATTAGAGGACAAACATAAACCAATAAGTATGTTTTCTTTACATGTTCTTTATTTAATGAAGTTCACAGTTCAATAAAACAAAGTTTGCCATTGTACATGACCATGCAAGTGTGCATTTTTTTCCAATGTTAGTATTATCACTGGGAGAACAAAATCATTCATATCTTCTATGACCTCGCAACATTTGTGTATATAAACCACATCACTTAAGGGCCTCAATCACATAAATTAGGAATGGAATAATTTCCTCTACTCGGTCTCGCCCTCTATGGACGTAATGTTTATTTTTTCAATTTTGGTTTGTCTAACAGTTAACAAATATGGCTTATACCTATTATGGTTGATCTATTACCTTGTGGGAGGTAGTAGGCCATCACATTCAATCTATGTCACTCGATCAAAAATAATGAAGGATCCATAATAGTTGGGACCATCTTAAAATTTTTATGAAAGCTATTGCACTGCGGACGTGCATGGTCAATTCAAATTTATAGTGTTAACATTTTTTGCAGGAAACACTGTAGCCTATTAATTCATGTTAACCAAATGGCATTTTTTGTAGAAAATATGTTAGTTGCAACTACTAATTATAATACCAATTAGTATTATGGATGTGAGTTATATTGCTAAAGAAGTGCTTGCTTGTGTTGCAGATATTATATTAGTTATAAAATATTAATCAAGTATAGGAGAGCTTGTATGATGAATGTATGCTATCCAATACACTACAAGAAACATGTTAATTCATGACAAGTTCCTGGTGACCTTCCCAAATCCGGCACGGTCGATGACGGTTTTGTTTTATCCATCACGGAATCCGTCATCCATCGGCAGGATGCGAATATGCCCAGAAACCCAACGGAGCCCATAGTTTTTTTCCCGGACATTGTATATTTTCAATTTTAATGAAAAAATGAAATCAAGACTTGATCCCAATACCTCTTGGGTTAAGATACTAGCGCGTGACAACTATGCTACCTGCAAGACTAATGGAGCACTTGGACGTTTTCTTTCTAATAACACATCTAGAGTAGAAGTTTTAGTAAAAGAAAAGTGTGCCATGGATCAGATCGTGCACCTGTCACCTAGTTGAATAGTTCAATACCAATTGATCAAGAAATCATGGTGTGACAGATTGCGAACATGAAGCTTTGCCCTCGTACACAACAACTATATATATGTAATATGTGACTCCAAATTTTAATTCATGTTTACTAAAAGAGTATGAATATAATTTGTTAATTCATCTATATGGGGATCAACATAGTCTAACTTATTTTCTAGAACTGCCATGGTCCGCCACGAGAAGCTTTGTTTTTAACATTGTCCAAACCGTGACGGACTGCTGCTGTTTTTTTTAAGGAAACGGTTGCCCCTGCCTATGTGGCGATCCTGTGTGAGGGAAAACTCGAGCTGTGATTGGTTGACCAAACCCTCCCACCGATCGCGGATCTGAACCATCTGCTCCTTTGAGATCCGACGGCTAGCAAACCTCCCCCTCTTTCTCATCTTTTCTTCAGCCCGGACTCGAACAACAGCCACCACAGCACCCCACCTCCTTCCTTCCTCATCCTCTCATGGCGCCAACCCGCCGTACCCACCTCCTCCACTCCTGGATCCTCTCCGTTATCCACACATCCTCCCGTTTCGACGACTGCCCTGAATGCCCAGCTACCCCTCAACCGGCGCCTGCCTGCACTCCCACCGTGCCGTCATAGTGTCCTCTCCTTTGGCCGGATCCCGCGGAGATCTGCGAGTCCACGGCAACTATTGGCGGATCACGGCGAGACCATGGGCGTCCTCCCTCCCTACACGTTTACGGCAACCACCACCATCCCCTTCCCTCACCTCTAGGCTCCCCTGCCCCTTTCTCTTCCCACGGGCCCGATCTAGTCCCTGCGGCGTTGGTCTGGTCGATGCAGGTCGCTGCAGGGAGCGAGCAACCCCTTCGTTGGTGTGCTGAACTGCGGGGATGCACCGTGCTGGGACGCTGCAGTCCTTCGTCGCCACGAGCCCCGGATCCGTCGCCTAACGCAGTCGGATTCTCCGTCGACCACAAAAAAATAGGATTATCTGTCGACCCCGACAGGCTTTTGTTAGGATGATCTCCACCGCGTGGGCCCAACGGCCCACCGGGCCCTTAGATCCGTGCCCTGATCGGGGGCGCTCAACCCACTATGGGTGACGGGCCCCTGTCACCTGCACTATATAAAGAGGTGGGGGCCGGCGGCTCGCATCACAAGGTTTGACACAACGCCGCACACCTCACCTAAATCCCCTACCGATCTAGGGTTAGTGCAGTGCTGATGGGAAGCTCCGCCACCACTACTCTCTGCCACCACCGCCGCCATCCACCATGGCCGGCAATTGGAGCTCCTCGAGCCACAAGGAGAAGGTAGGTTCGCCGGATTAATCTACCCTACCCGATCCACAGATCCATCAATGGTATCAGCCAGATTGGGTTAGATTTTTTCGGTTGAAAAGAAACAGAGAAATCAAAGCAAAAGAAATCCCCTCCCCAAAGAACCCTAGAACAGGGCAGAGAATGAATCACCGGAGACGGGCCTTGGGCTCGCCGGCAAAGATGCGCCGCCACAAGGCCGCGCCGGTTCCTCTCGATCCGAACGGGCATCGGCAAGCCGAGCCGTTCGGACGAAGAACAACCCCGCGAGGGGCAAAGTACACCGCAGCCAAGCCCATTCGACGGCGGCGCGCTTACCGCTAGGGAAAACGCGAAACTGGCAAAGGGGATGTCCACGGCGCTGCCGTAGAGTGCTCTGCCGTCACAGAAAACGAAGGGGAGCAGAAGAGATCCTCATCCGCGTCAAATCTCTCTCTCTCTCTGTTGCACAGAAGGTGGAGAAAGGGGAAAGAAAAGGGAAGGGGCTCGCGGCGCGGTGACAGATCGACATCGTCGCCGGCGGCTGGCGCAGCCCTAACCCGCCGCCACTCCAGCGCCGTAGCGCGCAGTGGAGAAGAGGAAGGCTAAGCCACGTCTCTCTCTCTCTCTCTCTCTCTCTCTGTTAAAGGAAGGCGGAGGGAGGATCAAAGGGCGAAGAAAAAAAAGAGAGAGCAGCCCGCGCGGCAAGGTGGTCGGCCGTCGCCGGCGGCTGGCGTGGGCGGCCGGGGCGCTGCCCCTGTTTCGCCGTTGCAGTCGCTCGGAGGGAGACGGAGCAGAGAGACGGGAGAGGGAGATCAGGCGAACGAGACGAATGGGGCGCTAGGTTTCGATCAGGAGGAACCCTCCCATTTTCTTCGAGCGAAATCGGCGCTGGACCGTCCGATCCTGATCGACGGTCACTGATGAAACCCTAGCGCTTGGGCTTTTGGCCGGGAGACAGGCCAGAGAGCCGTGCCCCGCGCTGGGCCTTATGGCTGAAAGATTGCTGGGCTGAGAGCCTGCAGACCAGGCCAGGGAGGCGCGCGGTCGCGCCAGGCCTTTGGGCCGAAAGAGGAGGAAGCCCAGCAGCGCACGCTGGGCTGCCGGTTTTATTTGTTTTCTGTCCAGTTTCTGGGAAATACAATACAATTTTTTTTCTATTCAAATTATTCAGAGAAATTTTTTGTCTAGAAAATAGAAAAGTAAACAGAAAAAGTTTCTGAAAATGAAATAGAATTTTTTCAGAAAACGATATGTTCATGAATTTATAAAGAAAATAATAAAGTTCATAAATTTTTATTTAGTCAAAGAAAAGTTTCTGTAAACAGTAAAAAGTTCATGAATTTTTTATTCATGTTTTTTCCGCTGCGTAAATAATTAATAGTACTCTTTTACAAAGAAAGAAAAAGTATTATCCTCCAATTAAATTGGAACCAACGGGAAAATTTAATTGGATGAACAGTTTTTTGAGAGAAGTTTTTTCACTTCTGGGTGAAATAAGATGCAGATAGTTTTCGATATGATAAAAGAAATATATTTATTTTAAAGTTAAAATATGGCATTGTTATTTTCTGACCAACGTTGATGATAACAGTACTATAATTCTATGAGTCTTATGTTTAAAGCTTAAATCTCTGATAAATTTTTGTATCAAAGTGACCAATTTTCAGAGCATTTGATAAAGATTGAGAAATGTGTATTAAAAGTTTTCCGCTGCAATAAAGCTGATGATGATGATTATTTCTTCGCAAAGTTGTTTAATAGAAATACTATCATCACATTGTTTATGAGTTATATGCATTATTTCCATTTCCGCCCAACGGTGATATGGAATTAATGTAGAAGAATGAGTTTTATTCTAATTCTACCACAACGGTGATTTAGAGTATAAAAAGGAAGTTTTACAAAAGTTTAATGTGCATATTTTTTAACTAGACCAACGTAGGGTTATTATTATGCTCATTATTGTTGATTATTGGCTATGTTTTCTCAGAATAAAAGTTTTTCATGCTTTCATCCGTGAAAGCGAATGGCTGGGTACTTGTGACCCGAAAGATGACCACGAAAGGTCATAACGTGAGGGAGTATGTTCTCTCTAAAGAATGGCTTCAAAAGAAAAGAATTCTTGGATATTAATCCAAGAGCAGAAAACAGATAGATCATTGAGAGTCTTGGTTGACGAATGTCTTTCATGTATTCTATATGAAGAAGATTTTTCAGTCAACATGATTTGAGATGAAACAAGCAACATGCGTGTTTAATTTGACCAACGTCGGATTAAGCATGTGTGTCAAAGAGCGTTCGAATTTATTTCTGAATTTGATGATGGCATATGCGGTCAAAAGAGCCAATTCTGGCATTCATGTTCCTTACAGGGAATTACCTGCATAGCGGGAAATAGGATTATGATAAAACCCACATGGCGGGGAAAGTCTGGGAAAATACCTGCGTAACTGGGTAAAGTTGCCATAGTATTATGTCAAAAATCCTATATGTCAGGAGAAATTCTGGCAAAGGACTTATCCTGTATGACAGGAGAAAGATATGATGACTCATGTGCTTAATGTGTCTCACTCTAGGAGAAAAGTATGGAGTAGCTATTATGCTTTCCTAGTATCGACCGTACATCTTATGTGTAATGGTCATTAAGCACTCAATAAATCCAAAGAGATTAAAAGTTACAGATGAACCTAAAGATAAGAATGATATGCAAGTGTGACTTGCAAAAGTACTAATGATAAAGAACTCTGTTGAGTTTCTGAAATGAAATGAGGAAAAAGTACTCCCATACTAGTTAAAAGATAACTTCATTTTGTATGAAGAGATAACTTCATTTCATATGAAGTAATCTGATGAATGAAGTAGATAATCGAAGTTTCCTCAATTCACAAGAGTTATCAATGATTTTCAAAATTGTGGCAGAAAAGTTCTTGCCACATTTCGAGGGGGAGAAAGAAATATGAGATAAATTAAGATTGATGAAAATCCCCTATACTTTAGATAACGTGATGAAGAATGTGATCGTCTGGGGGAGTACGACGGTCATAATCATACCCCTAAAGAAAAGAAATAGTTGTATTTTTGGATCTTTTACAGTCCCAAAAGCAGAGTAAGGAATACTAAGACGGTGCTTAAAGTGCCATAAAGAAGAAAGTTTTAAAAGAACAAACCCAAATTATAAAGTTTAAAGATATGCCATTTTCAGTGAAGATGGAGTAATCTGGGGGAGCATGTTGTATGACCTATACAACACATCCCCATATGAGAGAAGTGCCAGTACATGAGACACTGATGGTCTCAAGGAATGAGAAAATCAGATACTTCTGATTACTATAAAGTCTATATTAGTGAAATTCAAATGGAGGTTGACCCCACCTCATTTAAAGCGCTCATTAGAGCTTTGAGAAGTGTCTGCTTATCTAAATGATAAGAGACTATGTGAGATGAAATGAAATTGGTGAATCCCGACGATGTTCCTCTAAATGATAAGAGACTATGTGAGATGAAATAAAATTGGTGAATCCCGAAGATGTTCGGGACTGATGAGTAATTTCCAATGGAGCCAAAACAGTAGGTTGTAAAGATTCTACAAGGACAATGTGACTCCAAAGGAAATATGTAAAGGTGTAAAACACGACTTAAATCGAAAGGTTTTTGCGCGTTTTGCACTGAATAAATTACAATGAGTGTTGGTAGCACATCATGACCTGAGTTACATTAGATGAAAGATATCATGATCTGAGTTACATCAGATGAAAGTAAAGAACACAGGGGATACTGCCTAAAGAAGTCTTTTATGGACTAAAGCAATCAAATGTTGTTTTGGGTTAAAGAAAATGAGAGGACAATTGTATTCGTGCAAAGTTATAGAATGGGAAATTCATTTCCTAATCCTGTGCATGTGGATGACATCCTACTTGCTAGTGGTGATGTCAACCTACTGCAGGAGGAGAAAAGAAGTTCTTATCCTCAAAGTTCAAAAGAATGTTATCGGTAGAGTGTCTCTCATTATAAGTATCGAGATTCACAAAGAAAAGAATGAAAGGGGTATTAGGGATGTCGAATGGACATGCTAAGAAAGGTCTCTAAAGTATGCATGCAAGAAAACCTACGCCTGTTCTTATAGTCAAGGGTAATAGAACTAGAAACTATGGTGTTCCAAAAGTTGATGAGAAAAGATTGAAAACGGATATGGTACCATATGCTTCGGTTGTTGGAAGCTCAATACATTACCCTGACACAGTTCACATATCCGGGTTGTTTTGGCAATGTCCAGTCCATATATAGATCACTGGAATGGAGTCAAAGATATCAGCCTCAAGCTGAAAGAAATAAGTGCTCTCAAAAGATTGTGAGTACAAAGACATGACTTGTGAAATGTATAGCGAAATCCACAATTGTCGTTAACTTTCATACTTGGAGGTTTTTGTGTGGAAAAGCTCCAAAGAATGAAACAATTATCATCAATGTGATGCAAAGATATGTTATAGCTTGATATGAGGCTGAAGGACAGGCAAAATGGTTAAGGAGACCTGTACCAGGAGTTGATAATGGTTGACAACAGCGATAACCATGTTAAGTAATTCACTCCTGTGACAATGAGTCAAGTGTGGTGCCAAACACAATGACACAAAGTTGTACGTTGTTAAGGAGAAAGTCCGGAATTATGTTGAAATTCTTGGAGCATAAAAGCAACAGACAAGTGTTTGCAGATCTGCTTATTAAAGGCTTACCGCCCAGTGTGTTCGAAGAACACACAGTCGACATGGGTTTCATGGTATAGTCTAAAATTTTCCGGACAATAAAAGGGCCCAAGGTTAAAGAATTTGTTTCAAAACAGAGAGGTACGTTGTGGCTCTCTGATTCTATCGGCAATTGAGCTGTGACGATGAAACATGTTCTATGTATTGATCTGTTATGAAATGAGTAAAGTAAAAGTATAAGGTCAAAAGTAAAAGTTGAGATCAAGGGGGAGAATGTTAGGATGATCTCCACCGCGTGGGCCCAACGGCCCACCGGGCCCTTAGATCCGCGCCCTGATCGGGGGCGCTCAACCCACTATGGGTGACGGGCCCCTGTCACCTGCACTATATAAAGAGGTGGGGGCCGATGGCTCACATCACGAGGTTCGACACAACGCCGCACACCCCACCTAAATCCCCTACCGATCTAGGGTTAGTGTAGTGCTGATGGGAAGCTCCGCCACCACTACTCTCTGCCACCACCGCCGCCATCCACCATGGCCGGCAACTGGAGCTCCTCGAGCCACAAGGAGAAGGTAGGTTCGCCGGATTAATCTACCCTACCCGATCCACAGATCCATCAGCTTTGAGTCGCTCGCCCCATCAGGTTCCCCTTCCTCTCTACTTTCAATTTTTTCTGAGGTTGTCCTCAGGTTTGTCGATGTGCAGGCAATGTCGAGCACGGGTTGAGGCGAGATATTGGTGGATAAGGTTCTATCTCTGATGATGTCGGCGGCGTTGGCCGGATCTGCGTCCAGAAATCCACGGACTGACCACGCCCTTGACAGAATTAGCATACGGTGTTTGTATTTTTAGTTTCTTGTGTTTTGCTGGTCCTTGACAAATGTATTGTCCGGAAATATCTGTACTTTTAAGTTTTTCTTTTCATGTAATTATGTGTGCTGTGTGTATGTATGTATTGCTTTTATTTAATGATATGAGCATATATCTTTTGGAAATTTTATACTGGTTTAGATTTGTGTTTTTTAGTGGTGGCTCAGAGTTTGCGTGGATGAGGAGAAATGAGATGGGTTAATTCCTCAGATTGAAACTAGTGGGCCTTGGATAGACCTAAAATTTAACGGGCCAAAATTCTTGTTGGACCGATTACTTCATGGGCCGCCACGTCACATCCATGTCAGCTTTTGATGTGGCACACAAGTTAATTCTGTTATCAGCATGTCCGTTAAGTGCCATCCATGACGGTCAAGAATTCGTCATGCAGTGTGTGGTGGTCAAATTATGACGTGATATACATGAAAGATTTTTAATCCGTCATGCATTGCCTTCCATGATGGTTTTGCATATGTCTGTGACGGATTCAAACTGTCATGTATTAACAGAATTCTTGTAGTGATAATTATTTGGGTCTGTCTAGAGCACATCTAGATGTGCTCTAGATATTGCACATCTAAAATGACTTAATCAAGCATAAATAGAAAAAGGAAAAACAATACTCACACGAATCTCCACGTAAGATCAGTGATATATGATTTAGATGTGTGATACTTATCGCACATCTAGGTGTGCTTTAGCAAAACTGTAATTGTTTATGGTAACCACTCTAACATTTTAACGCATGGTAACTTAGTGACATTTTGAATAGCTCATATCTTACTTGCAACTATTAATTATAATGTCAACAAATATTTTGGATGTGAGTTTTAATGCTTAAATGAGTGCTTACTTGTGTTGAAATATGATATTATTGATGTTAGTGACAAAATATTAATCAAATATAGATGAGTCGAATATGGGAGATGAAATTTTAGGTTATGTGAGAAATTACTATTTCTAAGGTAACTGAGAAGTATCTATTACTAATTTTGTATCACCACTTAAGAACCATTTGATGCAAATAGTATAATAGAATATATATATATTTTTGAACAAGAACCAAATTGATGAAAATACCTTGACCGTATGGCTACAAATATCAATTCAGAATATATTTTTATATTAAGCTACAGTTACTCCTAAGAGGAACTCCAACGGGCCGACCCAAACGAACGGCGCATTTGTCTGCCTTTTGTCCGTTTGGGTCGACCGCCCGCCCGGCATCCGCCCTCTTTTGCATTTGGGTCGGAAGTGCGCCCAACGTGCCGACCCATTTCATGTCCGCACTCAATTTTAAGAAAAGGCCCGCGGCCACAGATCATGTCATCGGCCATAGATCATGCCGGCACCATGCCAGTGCCGGCATACATTGCCGGCTTCGAAAAATATCACCGCAGTTCATGCTGGCGCACTCGCCAGCGGCCGGCACAGATGCCAGCACACAAAAAGGGATGGGACTTGAGTTCATCCACGTCATCGCGGCCTTGTGGTCATGCCAGCACACAAGCCTTCATACAAAAAAGGAAGGCGCTTGCGGCCACGAGATCACTCGTCGGTGAACTTGAGCATGTCAGCCTACATCTTCTCGAACCACGGCCTCTTCCTTGGCTACACAATGTTGAGATCCACCTTCATGATCTCCGCCCCGGTCATCATGCTCGCGAGAGCCACTTCTTTCACCTTGGTCTTGGCGTTGGCGGTCTCGATCTTTAGCATCTTGGCTTGCTTCTCCGCGTTCATATCAAGCCTCCTCCTTTGGCTTGGGCGCGGAGGCGGTCTTGCGCCGGGCACGAGGCTTGCCTTTGCCGAAGGGGGCGGCCGTCTTGCTAGACGAGGCGAGAGAGGTGAGGCCGGCGGCAGCGTCGAGGTCGAGGTCGTCGTCCATGACGGGTGTGGGGCGGGAGCGCGCGCGAGCGAGAGGGTTTTTGAGGGAAATGGGAGGAAATGGTGGTGGCTGCCTGTGACACCCCCGATTTGACCGTACACTAATCATACACGTAAACGTGTACGATCAAGATCAGGGACTCACGGGAAGATATCACAACACAACTCTACAAATAAAATAAGTCATACAAGCATCATATTACAAGCCAGGGGCCTCGAAGGCTCGAATACAAGAGCTCGATCATAGACGAGTCAGCGGAAGCAACAATATCTGAGTAAAGACATAAATTAAACAAGTTTGCCTTAAGAAGGCTAGCACAAACTGGGATACAGATCGAAAGAGGCGCATGCCTCCTGTCTGGGATCCTCCTAAACTACTCCTGGTCGTCGTCAGCGGGCTGCACGTAGTAGTAGGCACCTCCCGAGTAGTAGTAGTCGTCGTCGATGGTGGCGTCTGGCTCCTGGGCTCCACGTCTGTTCGCAGAAATCGGGTATAGAAAGGGAGAAAAGAGGGAGCAAAGCAACCGTGAGTACTCATCCAAAGTACTCGCAAGCAAGGAGCTACACTACATATGTATGCATTGGTATCAAATGGATTAAGGGTATCATATGTGGACTGAACTGCAGAATGCCGGAATAAGAGGGGGATAGCTGGTCCTATCGTAGACTACGCTTCTGGCCACCTCCATCTTGTAGCAGGAGAAAAGAGTAGATGGTAAGTTCACCAAGTAGCATCGTGTAGCATAATCCTAACCGATGATCCTCCCCTCGTCGCCCTATGAGAGAGCGATCACTGGTTGTATCTGGCACTTGGAAGGGTGTGTTTTATTAAGTATCCGGTTCTAGTTGTCATAAGGTCAAGGTACAACTCCAAGTCGTCCTGTTACCGAAGATCGCGGCTATTCGAATAGATTAACTTCCCTACAGGGGTGCACCACATTTCCCAACACGCTCGATCCCCTTTGTCCAGACACACTTTTCTGGGTCATGCCCAGCCTGGGAAGATCAACACGTCATAGCCCTACCTAGGCACAACAGAGAGGTCAGCACGCCGGTCTAAATCCTATGGCGCAGGGGTCTGGGCCCATCGCCCCTTGCACACCTGCACGTTGCGTACGCGGCTGGAAGCAGAACTAGCCCCCTTAATACAAGAGCAGGCTTACGGTCCAATCCGGCGTGCGCCGCTCAATCGCTAACGTCACGAAGGCTTCGGCTGATACCACGACGTCGAGTGCCCATAACTGTCCCCATGTAGATGGTAGTGCGTATAGGCCAGTGGCCAGACTCAGATCAAATACCAAGATCTAGTTAAACATGTTATCTTGAAATAACCGTGAATGCCGACCAGGGCCAGGTCCACCTCTCTCCTAGGTGGTCTCAACCTGCCCTGTCGCTTCGCCACAAAGATCCACTCAGAGGGCCGTCGGGACAAACGTCCTTTCGGACCCAATTCGTGAATCACTCGCGGGTACTCCTACGAGCCGACCCGTCTTTAGTCACCACAAGTATCATATATTATGTATATAAGTATATACCCGTGACCACCTCCCAAGTGATCACGACCCGATAGTATAGCATGGCAGACAGACAAGAATGTAGGGCCACTGATGATAATCTAGCATCCTATACTAAGCATTTAGGATTGCAGGTAAGGTATCAACAGTTGTAGCAACAATGACAGGCTATGCATCAGAATAGGATTAACGGAAAGCAGTAACATGCTACACTACTCTAATGCAAGCAGTAGAGAGAAGAGTAGGCGATATCTGGTGATCAAAGGGGGGGCTTGCCTGGTTGCTCTGGCAAGAGAGAGGGGTCGTCAACTCCGCAGTCATACTGGGTAGCGGCGGCGTCGGTCTCGGTGTCTAACGAGAGAAAAGGGGAAGAAACAATAAATATAATGCAAACAGATGCATGACGATGCATGACATGACTAAGCGTGATGCTAGGGGTGCCCAATCGCGGTAGTAGGTGATACCGGCGAAGGAGGGAAACATCCGGGAAAGTATCCCAGAAGTTTCACGTTTTTGGACAGACGAACCGGAGGGGCAAAGTTGCGAGTTTGCTATGCTAGGGATGTGTGGCGGACGAACGGGCTGCGTATCCGGATTCGTCTCGTCGTTCTGAGCAACTTTCATGTACAAAGTTTTTTCATCCGAGTACGGTTTATTTTATATTAATTTTAAAATATTTAAATTAATTTTAGAATTTATTTAATTAATTTAAACCAACATTATCCAGAATAGTGTTTACTGACGTCATCATGATGTCAGCAGTTGACCTGGTCAACCTGACAAGTGGGTCCCGCATGTCATTGCCTAACTAACTAACTAACTGTTTAGTTAGATTAATTAGCAGGTTAATTTGGTTTAATAGTTAGTTAACAGAATCAATTAAGTTAATTAATTAGTTAATTAATTTTATTATTAATTATTTATTATATATATATATATTTTAAATTCTTTTTTAATCGTTCTGTGGGTGGGGCCCATATGTCATAGGCCCTAAGGGGGCTTAACGGGCGCTGGGCTAATGGGCGTGGGCACCGGCCGGGACAGACCCGGGCACGGCCAACACGCATGGCCACGGCGAGCAGCCGTACCCGATGGGGTGCCGGCGGCCAGTGCCGCGCGGGAGGGGCACGACCAGAGGCGGTGTAGAGCCCCCCGGGGTGCGCGAAGGAGGCGGGAGGGGGCGCGCGGGGCGCTAGCACGGCTATTGCCGGAGGCGCGGGGCAGCAGCAGTGGCCGGCAGGAGGCGACGGGGGCGCGACCATGGGTTGCGAGCGGGAGCGAGGCAGCTGCGGGGCGTGGCCGACGAACGGCGTCAGGGGCGGCAGCGGGAGCCACGGTCGATGGCGGGCGCGAGCGACGCATGAGGGCGCGGTGAGTGCGGCGGCGTAGGCGAGCGGCAGCGCCGCATAGTAAGGCAGCAGCGGAGCTGCGGGAGGCGGACACGGCTAGGGCGCCAGACTGGGCAGCGGGAGCAGTCGGGTGTCGGGGCGGTGCGCGGATGGGCACCGGCGTCGAACAGCAGGAGCGACGGCACGAAGCGGGCCGGGCACAGCCTGTGCGACGGTGTGCGCGTGCGGGACTACGCATGGGTGCGGTGACCGGGCGAGTAGAGGGGGTAGGTCACGGGGTAATGTAGGGAACTGGCAGTGGGCGTCGAGGAGGAGGAGGGGGACGAGGTCGATGACGAAGAGGACGGCGGGGCAGCTCCGACGAGATGGCTCCGGCGACGGGATCTGGGGAGTCGCGGCGTCGCGACGTCGGGCGTGCGGCGAGGGGAACCGCTGTCCCCGATCCAGATCGGGACCGAGAGGTGGGGGCGCGAGGGGATAGTGGGGGATCAGGAGGAGAAGTGGGACGGCTAGGGTTTCGGTCGGGTGGACCATGGGGTTAATGGGGGGAGTGGGTGGCCGGTTGGGCCGGCCAGGCAGCCTGGTGGCCAGCTGGGCCACAACCCAGCAGGGAGGGGTTGCCTCTCTTTCCTTTTTTGTTAGTTTTGTCTTTTGTATTTTCTTTTATTTATTTCTCTTTTTCTGTTTTATTTAATTTAGGGCATTTAAGTATATTCTAAACATGTGCTTTCTTCACTACAATTACCTATGTAATATTTGGCACCGTCCGAACATTTTTGTTCTAATGTTTGAAAACTTTGTTGTCTGCCATGTTTAGAATTTGAATTTTGAACCGGTTCCGAACTAACGTGAGATTATCAACACTAACCATGGTGACGTGGCATGATTAGCGGGGGATTACTGTAGCACGATTATCCGGGCATTACAAAACTCCTCCACTACAAGAAATCTCGTCCCGAGATTTAGGAGGTAGAAGGAAACAGTGCGGGGTATTCCTCACGCAGGTGGTCCTCGCGTTCCCAAGTGGCTTCATCTTCAGAATGGTGCGACCACTGGACTTTGAGGAACTTGATCGCCTTCTGACGTGTGCGGCGTTCAGCTTGGTCGAGAATGCGGACCGGATGCTCTTTATAGGAGAGGTCCTGTTGCAATTCGAGCACTTCATGATCCACTGCCCGGATTGGATCCTTGAAGCAACGGCGGAGCTGTGACACGTGGAACACATCGTGAACCTGGGAAAGGTTCGGCGGAAGCTCCAGTTGATATGCCACTTTTTCACGCCTTTCGAGAATAGTGAAGGGACCGATATAGCGAGGAGCTAGCTTGCCCTTGTTCCCGAAGCGGTGAGCACCCTTCATTGGTGTAGCTCGAAGATAAGCCTTTTCTCCAGGTTGATAGACCATGTCTTGGTGATGACGGTCATACGGACTTTTCTGACGTGACTGAGCAGTCTTGAGATTCTCACGAATAATGCGGACTTGTTCTTCGGCCTGTTGGATAATATCTGGACCGAAGAGTGGACGTTTCCTAGTTTCTGACTAGTTCAGAGGGGTCCGACACTTTCGTCCATATAGCACTTCGAAGGGGGACACCTTCAGACTAGCTTGATAGCTATTATTATAAGAGAACTCGACATATGGAAGAGATTCCTCCCATTTCTTGCCGAAGGAAACTACACAAGCTCGAAGCATGTCTTTGAGAAGTTGGTTGACACGCTCAACCTGCCCTTGCGACTGAGGATGAAAAGCAGTACTGAATGACAGATGAGTTCCCATAGCTTCTTGGAAACTTGCCCACAATCTTGAAATGAATAAGCTGCCACGGTCTGAACTGATAACCAGTGGAATACCGTGAAGTGAAACAATCCTGGACATGTAGAGAGTTGCAAGCTGACTAGCAGTGATTGTTTCTTTGACCGCTAGAAAATGTACAACTTTAGAAAGCCGGTCAATGACGACAAGAATGGCATCATTACCTTTATGCAATTTGGGAAATCCAGTGATGAAGTCCATTTCAACATGGTCTCATTTCCATTCAGGAATAGAGATAGGTTGCAGAGTTCCAGCAGGCCTTTGATGTTCAGCTTTGATACGACGGCAAACGTCACACTCAGCAACATAACGAGCAATGTCCTGCTTCATATTAGACCACCAGAATCTCTGACGGATGTCCTGGTACATCTTTGTACTATCGGGATGAATAGACAAAGGCGTATCATGAGCTTCTTTCATAACCTTTTTATTCTGATCCAGGTTTTTCCTTGAACGTGGTACCACTAGGCGGCCTTTGAAGTACAAGGCGCCATCATCGGCGATAGTGAAGAATGAGGGCTTTCCTTCTGCTAGATGGTGTTTAATCTTATGGACCTCAGAGTCATAACCTTGAATAGTCTGTATACCATCTACGAGATCTGGTACGACAGCCAGGGTATTTAGAGAACCCTTAGTAACAACACGAAGATTCATCTTCTGAAACTCTAGGGGAGGGGGAGCGAGTGCTCCAGGAGGAACAATATGAAGGTTTAGCTTTCTAAATTCTTCGACAAGTGAGGGCTGAACTTTGTGAACCTGGAGGTGGTTGCAGTAAGACTTGTGGCTCAAGGCATCAGCCATTACATTAGCCTTGCCGGGGGTACAGGATATACCCACGTCAAAGTCTGCAACAGTCTCCATCCATCTTTGCTGACGGAGGTTCAAATCTGGCTGAGTAAACAGATACTTCAGACTTTGGTGGTCGGTGAAGATCTCGCAACGATTACCGAGAAGGTAATGTCACCACTGCTTCAGTGCTTGAATGACAGCAGCAAGCTCGTGGTCGTGGACTGGGTAGTTTTCTTCATGAGGGCGCAGTTGACGAGAGGCATAAGCAATCACTCTACGCTCTTGCATTAGGACACAGCCTAATCCTTGATGGGAAGCATCGCAGTAAATGAGGAAGTCCTTCTTAGTATCAGGTGGAGCAAGCACTAGGGCAGAAGTCAACTTGTCTTTGAGTGCCTGGAAACTTTCCTGACACTTGTCTCTCCATTCGAACTTGACACCCTTATGCAACAGATTAGTCAGAGGCCTGGCAATCTTGTAGAAGTTTTCGACGAATCAACGGCAATAGCTGGCGAGATGGAGAAAACTTCGGACTTGCTTGACATTCTTCGGAGGAGTCCAATCGAGAATAGCCTGAACTCATTCAGGGTTGACGGCAATACCATCCTTGGAGATGACTGTTGGAAATATGCCCTAGAGGCAATAATAAAATGGTTATTATTATATTTCCTTGTTCATGATAATTGTCTATTGTTCATGCTATAATTGTGTTATCCGGAAATCGTAATACATGTGTGAATACATAGACCACAACATGTCCCTAGTGAGCATCTAGTTGACTAGCTCGTTGATCAATAGATGGTTACAGTTTCCTGACCATGGACATTGGATGTCATTGATAACGGGATCGCATCATTAGGAGAATGATGTGATGGACAAGACCTAATCCTAAGCATAGCACAAGGTCGTGTAGTTCGTCTGCTAAAGCTTTTCCAAAGTGTCAAGTATCATTTCCTTAGACCATGAGATTGTGCAACTCCCGGATACCGTAGGAGTGCTTTGGGTGTACCAAACGTCACAACATAACTGGGTGGCTATAAAGGTGCACTACAGGTATCTCCGAAAGTGTTTATTGGGTTGGCATGAATCGAGACTGGGATTTGTCACTCCGTATGACGGAGAGGTATCTCTGGGCCCACTCGGTAATGCATCATCATAATGAGCTCAGTGTGACTAAGTAGTTGGTCACGGGATCATGCATTACAACACGAGTAAAGTGACTTGCCGGTAACGAGATTGAACGAGGTATTGGGATACCGATGATCGAATCTCGGGCAAGTAACGTACCGATTGACAAAGGGAATTGTATACGGGATTGCTTGAATCCTCGACATCGTGGTTCATCCGATGAGATCATCGTGGAACATGTGGGAGCCAACATGGGTATCCAGATCCCGCTGTTGGTTATTGGCCGGAGAGTTGTCTCGGTCATGTCTGCATGGTTCCCGAACCTGTAGGGTCTACACACTTAAGGTTCGATGATGCTAGGGTTATTAGGAAGACTTGTATGTGATTACCGAATGTTGTTCGGAGTCCCGGATGAGATCTCGGACGTCATGAGGAGTTCCGGAATGGTCCGGAGGTGAAGATTTATATGTAGGAAGTTGTCATACGGTCACCAGAAAGGTTCGGGGGCATATCGGTATTGTACCGGGGCCACCGGAGGGGTTTCAGGGGTCCACCGGGAGGGGCCACCTCTCTCGGAGGGCCTAATGGGCCGTAGAGGAAAGGGAACCAACCCTACATGGGCTGGGCGCATCCCCCCTTGGGCCCATGCACCTAGGGTTGGGGGTGAAACCCTAAGGGGGCGCCCCCCTTGCTTGGGGGGCAAGCCCCACTCCCTTGGCCGCCGCCCCCTCTAGATCTCATCTAGAGGGGGCCGTCCCCCTTCCTCCTTCCCCTATATATAGAGGGGCAAGGGGAGGGCTGCATACACCATCCAAGGTGCAGCCCCTCCCCTCCCCAACACCTCTCCTCCTCCGCAAGAGCTTGGCGAAGCCCTGCCGGAGTACTGCAGCTCCACCACCACCACGCCGTCGTGCTGCTGTTGGAGCCCTCTTCCTCAACCTCTCCCTCCTCCTTGCTGGATCAAGGCGCGGGAGACGTCCTCGCTCCGTACATGTGTTGAACACGGATGTGCCGTCTGTTCGGCGCTAGGATCTTCGGTGATTTGGATCACGACGAGTACGACTCCATCAACCCCGTTCTCTTGAACGCTTCCACTCATGATCTACAAGGGTATGTAGATGCACTCCTCTCTCCTTGTTGCTAGATGACTCCATAGATTGATCTTGGTAATGCGTAGAAAATTTTAAATTTCTGCTATGTTCCCCAACAGTGGCATCATGAGCTAGGTCTATGCGTAGTTTCTATGCACGAGTAGAACACAAGTTGTTGTGGGCGTCGATTTTGTCAATTTACTTGCCGTTACTAGTCTTATCTTGATTCGGCGGCATCATGGGATGAAGCGGCCCGGACCGACCTTACACGTACGCTTACGTGAGACTAGTTCCACCGGCTGACATGCACTAGTTGCATAAGGTGGCTAGCGGGTGTCTGTCTCTCCCACGTTAGTCGGATCGGATTTGATGAAAAGGGTCCTTATGAAGGGTAAATAGAAATTGGCATATCACGTTGTGGTTTTGGCGTAGGTAAGAAGCGTTCTTGCTAGAAACCTATAGCAGCCACATAAAAACTTGCAACAACAATTAGAGGACGTCTAACTTGTTTTTGCAGCATATGCCGTGTGATGTGATATGGCTAAAAGGATGTGATGAATGATATATGTGATGTATGAGATTGATCATGTTCTTGTAATAGGAATCATGACTTGCATGTCGATGAGTATGACAACCGGCAGGAGCCATAGGAGTTGTCTTAATTTATTTATGACCTGCGTGTCAACTTATACGTCATGTAATTACTTTACTTTATCGCTAACCGTTAGCCATAGTAGTAGAAGTAATAGTTGACGGGACAACTTCATGAAGACACGATGATGGAGATCATGATGATGGAGATCATGGTGTCATGCCGGTGACGATGATGATCATGGCGCCCCAAAGATGGAGATCAAAAGGAGCAAAATGATATTGGCCATATCATGTCACTATTTGATTGCATGTGATGTTTATCATGTTTTACATCTTATTTGCTTAGAACGACGGTAGCATAAATAAGATGATTCCTCGCAATAATTTCAAGAAAGTGTTCCCCCTAACTGTGCGCCGTTGCTAAGGTCCGTTGTTCCGAATCACCACGTGATGATCGGGTGTGATAGGTTCTAACGTTCGCATACAACGGGTGTAAGCCAGATTTACACACGCAAAACAGTTAGGTTGACTTGACGAGCCTAGCATGTACAGACATGGCCTCGAAACACGGAAGACCGAAAGGTCGAACATGAGTCGTATAGAAGATACGATCAACATGAAGATGTTCACCGATGATGACTAGTCCGTCTCACGTAATGATCGGACACGGCCTAGTTGAATCGGATCATGTATCACTTAGATGACTAGAGGGATGTCTATCTGAGTGGGAGTTCATTAAATAATTTGATTAGATGAACTTAATTATCATGAACTTAGTCTAAAATCTTTACAATATGTCTTGTAGATCAAATGGCCCACGCTAATGTTGTCCTCAACTTCAACGCGTTCCTAGAGAAAACCAAGCTGAAAGACGATGGTAGCAACTATACAGACTGGGTCCGGAACTTGAGGATCATCCTCATAGCTGCCAAGAAAGCATATGTTCTTGAAGCACGACTAGGTGAAGCACCACCCCCAGCAAACCAAGACGTTATGAATGCTTGGCAGTCCCGTGTTGATGATTACTCCCTGGTTCAGTGCGGCATGCTTTACAGCTTAGAACCGGGGCTCCAGAAGCGTTTTGAGCAACACGGAGCATATGAGATGTTCCAAGAGCTGAAAATGGTTTTCCAAGCTCATGCCTGGGTCGAGAGATATGAAGTCTCCGACAAGTTCTATAGTTGTAAGATGGAGGAGAATAGTTCCGTCAGTGAGCACATACTCAAAATGTCTGGGTTGCACAACCGCTTGTCTCAGTTGGGAGTTAATCTCCCGGATGATGCGGTCGTTGATAGAATCCTTCAGTCGCTCCCACCTAGCTACAAGAGCTTTGTGATGAACTTCAATATGCAGGGAATGGAAAAGACCATTCCTGAGGTATATTCAATGCTGAAATCAGCGGAGGTGCAAATCAAAAAGGAACATCAAGTGTTGATGGTGAATAAAACCACTAAGTTCAAGAAAGGCAAGGGTAAAAAGAACTTCAAGAAGGATGGAAAGGGAGTTGCCGCGCCCGGTAAGCAAGCTGTCGGGAAGAAGCCAAAGAATGGACCCAAGCCCGAGACTGAGTGTTTTTATTGCAAGGGAAGTGGTCACTGGAAGCGGAACTGCCCCAAGTACTTAGCGGACAAGAAGGCCGGCAACACCAAAGGTATCTGTGATATACATGTTATTGATGTGTACCTTACCAGTACTCGTAGTAGCTCCTGGGTATTTGATATCGGTGCGGTTGCTCATATTTGTAACTCAAAATAGGAGCTGCGGAATAAGCGGAGACTGGCGAAGGACGAGGTGACGATGCGCGTTGGGAATGGTTCCAAGGTCGATGTGATCGCCATCGGCACGCTACCTCTACATTTACCTACGGGATTAGTTTTAAACCTCAATAATTGTTATTAGTGCCAACTTTGAGCATGAACATTGTATCAGGATCTCGTTTAATACAAGATGGCTACTCATTTAAATCCGATAATAATGGTTGTTCTATTTATATGAGAGATATGTTTTATGGTCATGCCCCGCTGGTCAATGGTTTATTCTTATCTAATCTCGAACGTGATGTTACACATATTCATAGTGTGAATACCAAAAGATGTAAGGTTGATAATGATAGTCCCACATACTTGTGGCACTACCGCCTTGGTCACATTGGTGTCAAACGCATGAAGAAACTCCATGCAGATGGACTTTTGGAGTCTCTTGATTATGAATCATTTAACACGTGCGAACCATGCCTCATGGGAAAAATGACCAAGACTCCGTTCTTCGGAACAATGGAGAGAGCAACCAACTTATTGGAAATCATACATACTGATGGGTGCGGTCCAATGAGTGTTGAGGCTCGCGGTGGCTATCGTTATGTTCTCACCCTCACTGATGACTTGAGTAGATATGGGTATGTCTACTTAATGAACACAAGTCTGAGACCTTTGAAAAGTTCAAGGAATTTCAGAGTGAGGTTGAGAATCAACGTGACAGGAAAATCAAGTTCTTACGATCAGATCGTGGGGGAGAATATTTGAGTCATGAATTTGGCACGCACTTAAGGAAATGTGGAATAGTTTCACAACTCACGCGACCTGGAACACCTCAGCATAATGGTGTGTCCGAACGTCGTAATCGCACTCTATTGGATATGGTGCGATCTATGATGTCTCTTAACGATCTACCGCTGTCATTTTGGGGCTATGCTTTAGAGACTGCCGCATTCACTTTAAATAGGGCTCCATCGAAATCCGTTGAGACGACACCGTATGAATTATGATTTAGGAAGAAACCTAAGCTGTCGTTTCTAAAAGTTTGGGGGTGCGATGCTTACGTGAAGAAACTTCAACCTGAAAAGCTCGAACCCAAATCGGAAAAATGTGTCTTCATAGGATACCCTAAAGAAACTATTGGGTATACCTTCTACCTTAGATCCGAAGGCAAGATCTTTGTTGCCAAGAATAGATCCTTTCTAGAGAAAGAGTTTCTCTCGAAAGAAGTAAGTGGGAGGAAAGTAGAACTTGATGAAGTATTGCCTCTTGAACCGAAGAGTGACGCAACTCAGGAAAATGTTCCTGAGGTGCTTGCACCGACTAGAGAGGAAGTTAATGATGATGATCATGAAACTTTAGATCAAGTTGCTACTGAACTTCGTAGGTCCACAAGGACATGTTCCGCACCAGAGTGGTACGGCAACCCTGTCCTGGAAATCATGTTGTTGGACAATGGTGAACCTTCGAACTATGAAGAAGCGATGGCGGGCCCAGATTCCGACAAATGGCTGGAAGCCATGAAATCCGAGATAGGATCCATGTATGAAAACGAAGTATGGACTTTGACTGACCTGCCCGATGATCGGCGAGCCATAGAAAATAAATGGATCTTTAAGAAGAAGACAGGCGCGGATGGTAATGTGACCATCTATAAGGCTCGGCTTGTCGCTAAGGGTTATCGACAAGTTCAAGGGGTTGACTATGATGAAACTTTCTCACCCGTAGTGAAGCTGAAGTCCGTCCGAATCATGTTAGCAATTGCCGCATTCTATGATTATGAGAAATGGCAAATGGACGTCAAAACGGCATTCCTTAATGGTTTCCTTAAGGAAGAATTGTATATGATGCAGCCAGAAGGTTTTGTCGATCCTAAGAATGCTGACAAGGTGTGCAAGCTCCAACGCTCAATCTATTGCCTGGAGTTGGAACATTCGATTTGATGAGATGATCAAAGCGTTTGGGTTTACGCAGACTTATGGAGAAGCCTGTGTTTACAAGAAAGTGAGTGGGACCTCTGTAGCATTTCTCATATTATATGTGGATGACATACTATTGATGGGAAATGATATAGAATTCTTGGAAAGCATAAAGGCCTACTTGAACAAGTGTTTTTCAATGAAGGATCTTGGAGAAGCTGCTTATATATTAGGCATCAAGATCTATAGAGATAGATCGAGACGCCTCATTGGCCTTTCACAAAGTACGTACCTTGACAAGATATTGAAGAAGTTCAATATAGATCAGTCAAAGAAGGGGTTCTTGCCTGTGTTGCAAGGTACGAGATTGAGCATGGCTCAATGCCCGACCACAACAGAAGATAGATAAAAGATGAATGTCGTCCCCTATGCCTTGGCCATAGGGTCTATTATGTATGCCATGCTGTGTACCAGACCTGATGTAAACCTTGCTGTAAGTTTGGTAGGAAGGTACCAAAGTAATCCCGGCATGGAACACTGGACAGCGGTCAAGAATATCCTGAAGTACCTAAACAGGACTAAGGATATGTTTCTCATTTATGGAGGTAACGAAGAGCTCGTCGTAAAGGGTTACGTCAATGCTAGCTTCGACACAGATCTGGATGACTCCAAGTCACAAACCGGATACGTGTATATTTTGAATGGTGGGGCAGTCAGCTGGTGCAGTTGCAAGAAAAGCGTCGTGGCGGGATCTACAGTGAAGCGGAGTACATGGCAGCCTCGGAGGCAGCACAAGAAGCAATCTGGATGAAGGAGTTCATTACCGACCTAGGAGTTATTCCCAATGTGTCGGGCCCGATGACTCTCTTCTGTGACAACACTCGAGCTATTGCCCTTGCCAAGGAGCCGAGGTTTCACACGAAGACCAGGCATATCAAGCGTCGCTTCAACTCCATTCGTGAAAATGTTCAAAATGGATACATAGATATTTGTAAAGTGCATACAGACCTGAATGTCGCAGATCCGTTGACTAAACCTCTCCCTCGAGCAAAACATGATCAACACCAGAACTCTATGGGTGTTCGATTCATCACAATGTAACTAGATTATTGACTCTAGTGCAAGTGGGAGACTGTTGGAAATATGCCCTAGAGGCAATAATAAAATGGTTATTATTATATTTCCTTATTCATGATAATTGTCTATTGTTCATGCTATAATTGTGTTATCCGGAAATAGTAATACATGTGTGAATACATAGACCACAACATGTCCCTAGTGAGAATCTAGTTGACTAGCTCATTGATCAATAGATGGTTACGGTTTCCTGACCATGGACATTGGATGTCATTGATAACGGGATCACATCATTAGGAGAATGATGTGATGGACAAGACCCAATCCTAAGCATAGCACAAGGTCGTGTAGTTCGTCTGCTAGAGCTTTTCTAAATTGTCAAGTATCATTTCCTTAGACCATGAGATTGTGCAACTCCCGGATACCGTAGGAGTGCTTTGGGTGTACCAAACGTCACAACGTAACTGGGTGGCTATAAAGGTGCACTACAGGTATCTCCGAAAGTGTCTGTTGGGTTGGCATGAATCGAGACTGGGATTTGTCACTCCGTATGATGGAGAGGTATCTCTGGGCCCACTCGGTAATGCATCATCATAATGAGCTTAGTGTGACTAAGTAGTTGGTCACGGGATCATGCATTATGACACGAGTAAAGTGACTTGCCGGTAACAAGATTGAACGAGGTATTGGGATACCGACGATCGAATCTCGGGCAAGTAACGTACCGATTGACAAAGGGAATTGTATGCGGGATTGCTTGAATCCTCGACATCATGGTTCATCCGATGAGATCATCGTGGAACATGTGGGAGCCAACATGGGTATCCAAATCCCATTGTTGGTTATTGGCCGGAGAGTTGTCTCGGTCATGTCTGCATGGTTCCCGAACCCGTAGGGTCTACACACTTAATGTTCGATTATGCTAGGGTTATTAGGAAGACTTGTATGTGATTACCAAATGTTGTTTGGAGTCCCGCATGAGATCCTAGACGTCACGAGGAGTTCCGGAATGGTCCGGAGGTGAAGATTTATATGTAGGAAGTTGTCATACGGTCACCGGAAAGGTTCGGGGGCATATCGGTATTGTACCGGGGCCACCGGAGGGGTTCCGGGGGTCCACCGGGAGGGGCCACCTCTCTCGGAGGGCCTAATGGGCCGTAGAGGAAAGGGAACCAGCCCTACATGGGCTGGGCGCATCCCCCCCTTGGGCCCATGCACCTAGGGTTGGGGGGAAACCCTAAGGGGGGCGCCCCCCTTGCTTGGGGGCCAAGCCCCCCTCCCCTTGACCGCCGCCCCCTCTAGATCTCATCTAGAGGGGGCCGTCCCCCTTCCTCCTTCCCCTATATATAGAGGGGCAAGGGGAGGGCTGCATACACCATCCAAGGTGCAGCCCCTCCCCTCCCCAACACCTCTCCTCCTTCGCAAGAGCTTGGCGAAGCCCTGCCGGAGTACTGCAGCTCCAGCACCACCACGCCGTCGTGTTGTTGTTGGAGCCCTCTTCATCAACCTCTCCCTCCTCCTTGATGGATCAAGGCGCGGGAGACGTCCTCGCTCCGTACGTGTGTTGAACGCGGAGGTGCCGTACGTTCAGCGCTAGGATCTTCAGTGATTTGGATCACGACGAGTGCGACTCTATCAACCCCATTCTCTTGAACTCTTCCGCTCGCGATCTACAAGGGTATGTAGATGCACTCATCTTTCCTCGTTGCTAGATGACTCCATAGATTGATCTTGGTGATGCATAGAAAATTTTAAATTTCTGCTACGTTCCCCAACAATGACATGCCCAAGATAGGTTACTTCAGGGAGCCAGAATTCACACTTGGAATACTTAGCATACAATTGATGCTCTCAAAGCTTTTCCAGCACAAGACGAAGATGTTCAGCATGTTCTTCTTTGTTCTTGGAAAATACAAGGATATCGTCCAAATAAACCACGATGAACTTGTCGAGGTAATCCATGAATATGTAGTTCATCAGCCGAGAGAAGGTGGCGGGAGCATTCGTTAAGCCGAATGACATGACGGTGTACTCGTATGATCCATACCGAGTCTCGAAGGCGGTTTTTGGGATGGCATCTTCACGAACACGGATCTGGTGGTAACCCAACCTCAAGTCGAGTTTGGAGAACACTGAGGAACCAGCCAGTTGATCATAAAGACCACTGATCCAAGGAAGAGGATATTTATTCTGAATGGTAGCTTGGTTTATAGGACGGTAGTCTTGGACTAATCGGTTCGTCCCATCCTTCTTCTTAACAAAGAGAGAAGGTGCTCCCCAAGGAGAGCAACTAGGGCGAATGAAACCTTTGACAAGATATTTGTCGATTTCCTCCTTAAGCTTAATGAGTTCATGCGGCGACATCTTGTAGGGTCGTTTGGCTATAGGGGTGGTGCTGGGTTTCAAGTCGATGCTGAATTCGACAGCTCTAGCAGGGGGAATCCCTGGAAGTTCTTCCGGAAAGACGTCTTGGAATTCACGAACGACGAGAATGTTTTCAATGCCCTCGAGTGGTGCAGCGTTCAACGCATTCAAGGCATAAAGTCGTGCCTCGACATTTTGAACTAGATGAGCCTGGTAAGTAACTATTTCGTTGGAAGGATGTAGCAGATGGACGGTCTTAGTGGCGCAAACTATAGAAGCGGTATGTGCTTTCAACCAATCCATCCCCAGAATGAGGTCGATTTTAGACGACTTCAGGATAATGGGAGAGGCATAGAATTCCAGCCCTTCGATTTCCACGGGGACGTCGATGCCAACCAATGAGGTTTGACATTGTCCCACGGGGTTTTTTTACCAATACCGAAGTGTTCATCTCCTCACATTTAACATCATGCTTATATGCAAAATCTTCTGACATGAATGAATGCGATGCTCCTGAATCGAATAAAACAGATGCAGGTACTGAATTTACGAGGAGTGTACCCATCACAGTAGCAGGCTGGTCTTCAGCTTCATTAAGATCAACGTGGTTGGCATGAACACGACCATAAGACCTGGCATTGTTGTTGCGAGGCTGGTTGTTTCCACGGCCAGCTGCGGGAAGGGCCAGCTGATTCTGATTCCGATTGCAGTCTCTGGCACGGTGACCTGGCTGACCACACTTGTAGCAGAGACCATTATTGGGAGTGGGAACATGAGCTTGGGGTGGTGGAGCTGGAAGTCTTTGCTGCCTAGTTGGTGGGGGAGGCAGACGTTGTGCAGCATAGGACTGCCTTGGAGCAGGTGCAGTTGGCTAATACATGCTGTTGGGAATCCATATCCTACGCTTCTGCGAAGACGGGCCCGAAGATGAGCCCGAGTCACGGTTGCGCCTGTGAGAGCTCTGGTGTTCCTGCAGACCAGTTTCGACATTGATGGCCTTGTTCACCAAGGTGGCGAAATCGGCAAAGTCGTGCACTAGAAGTGCGAGCTTGATATCAGCTTGAAGGCCATCACGGAACTTCTCCTATCTGTGTGCATCAGTTGCAATGTCTTCTTCAGCATAGCGGGACAAGTCCAGAAACTCCCGTTGATAAGCTTCCACAGTTTTGTTGCCTTGGGTGAGGCTGCGGAACTCGTGCTTCTTACGGTCCATGACTCCCTGAGGAATGAAGCAAGCACGGAAAGCAGCTTGGAAGTCTGGCCAGGTGATGATTGTTCCAACTGGCAGAGTACGCCTGTGGCTGTCCCACCATTGAGCAGCGGGTCCTTTCAGGAAGAAAGAAGCAAAGGTGACATAGCTGGCAGGGGCTACATCCACCGACTCCATCTCATAGGTGATGTCACGGAGCCAGTCATCAGCATCCAGAGGCTGAGTTGAGCTGCGGTACACAGTTGGATTGAGACGGAAATCCTGCAGAGTCACTTGGGTTGGCTGTTGGTTCATATTGGGGCGAGGAAACTGAGCCATAATATTCTCCATAAACTGGCGATTCAGCTCAAACGACTGTTGCATCATCCTAGCCATGTACTCAGGCGGGGGTGGGGGAGGGTTACTATTGGAAATATGCCCTAGAGGCAATAATAAATTGATTATTATTATATTTCCTTGTTCATGATAATCGTTTATTATCCATGCTAGAATTGTATTGATAGGAAACTCAGATACATGTGTGGATACATAGACAACACCATGTCCCTAGTAAGCCTCTAGTTGACTAGCTCGTTGATCAATAGATGGTTACGGTTTCCTGACCATGGACATTGGATGTCATTGATAACGGGATCACATCATTAGGAGAATGATGTGATGGACAAGACCCAATCCTAAGCCTAGCACAAGATCATGTAGTTAGTATGCTAAAGCTTTTCTAATGTCAAGTATCATTTCCTTAGACCATGAGATTGTGCAACTCCCGGATACCGTAGGAGTGCTTTGGGTGTACCAAACGTCACAACGTAACTGGGTGACTATAAAGGTGCACTACGGGTATCTCCGAAAGTGTCTGTTGGGTTGGCACGAATCGAGACTGGGATTTGTCACTCCGTGTAAACGGAGAGGTATCTCTGGGCCCACTTGGTAGGACATCATCATAATGTGCACAATGTGATCAAGGAGTTGATCACGGGATGATGTGTTACGGAACGAGTAAAGAGAGTTGCCGGTAACGAGATTGAACAAGGTATCGGGATACCGACGATCGAATCTCGGGCAAGTATTGTACCGATAGACAAAGGGAATTGTATACGGGATTGATTAAGTCCTTGACATCGTGGTTCATCCGATGAGATCATCGTGGAACATGTGGGAGCCAACATGGGTATCCAGATCCCACTGTTGGTTATTGGCCGGAGAGTCATCTCGGTCATGTCTGCATGTCTCCCGAACCCGTAGGGTCTACACACTTAAGGTTCGGTGACGCTAGGGTTATAGAGATATTAGTATGCGGTAACCCGAAAGTTGTTCGGAGTCCCGGATGAGATCCGGGACGTCACGAGGAGTTCCGGAATGGTCCGGATGTAAAGAATTATATATAGGAAGTGCTATTTCGGCCATCGGGACAAGTTTCGGGGACACCGGTATTGTACCGGGACCACCGAAAGGGTCCCGGGGGTCCACCGGGTGGGGCCACCTGCCCCGGGGGGCCACATGGGCTGTAGGGGGTGCGCCTTGGCCTACATGGGCCAAGGGCATCAGCCCAAAGAGGCCCATGCGCCAAGAGAAGAGAAAAAGGGGAGAGTCCTAAAGGGGAAAGGCACCTCCGAGGTGCCTTGGGGAGGATGGACTCCTCCCCACCCTTGGCCGCACCCTTACTTGGAGGAAGGAGCAAGGGCTACGCCTCCCCCCTCTCCCTTGCCCTATATATATAGCGGGGAAAAGGAGGAGCAACCATACCTAAGGCCTGGCGTCTCCCTCTCCCTCCCGTGACACATCTCCCTCCTCCCGCAGCGCTTAGCGAAGCCCTGTTGGAATCCCGCTACTTCCACCACCACGCCGTCGTGTTGTTGGATCTCCATCAACCTCTCCTCCCCCCTTGCTGGATCAAGAAGGAGGATACGTCGCTGCTCCGTACGTGTGTTGAACGCGGAGGTGCCGTCCGTTCGGCACTAGGATCTCCGGTGATTTGAATCACGACGAGTACGACTCCATCAACCCCGTTCTCTTGAACGCTTCCGCTTAGCGATCTACAAGGGTATGTAGATGCACTCTCCTTCCCCTCGTTGCTGGTTTCTCCATAGATAGATCTTGGTGACACGTAGGAAAATTTTGAATTTATGCTACGTTCCCCAACAGTGGCATCATGAGCTAGGTCTGTGCGTAGATTCTATGCACGAGTAGAACACAAAGAAGTTGTGGGCGTTGATTTTGTTCAATATTCTTGCCGTTACTAGTCTTATCTTGATTCGGCAGCATCGTTGGATGAAGCGGCCCGGACCGACCTTACACGTACTCTTACATGAGACTGGTTCCACCGACTGACATGCACTAGTTGCATAAAGGTGGCTAGCGGGTGTCTGTCTCTCCCACTTTAGTCGGGTTGGATTCGATGAAAAGGGTCCTTATGAAGGGTAAATAGCAATTGGCATATCACGTTGTGGTTTTGCGTAGATAAGAAACGTTCTTGCTAGAAACCCATAGCAGCCACGTAAAACATGCAAACAACAATTAGAGGACGTCTAACTTGTTTTTGCAGGGTATGCTATGTGATGTGATATGGCCAAAAGGATGTGATGAATGATATATGTGATGTATGAGATTGATCATGTTCTTGTAATAGGAATCACGACTTGCATGTCGATGAGTATGACAACCGGCAGGAGCCATAGGAGTTGTCTTAATTTATTTATGACCTGCGTGTCAACATAAACGTCATGTAATTACTTTACTTTATTGCTAACCGTTAGCTGTAGTAGTAGAAGTAATAGATGACGTGACAACTTCAAGAAGACATGATGATGGAGATCATGATGATGGAGATCATGGTGTCATGCCGGTGACGATGATGATCATGGAGCCCCGAAGATGGAGATCAAAAGGAGCAAAGTGATATTGGCCATATCATGTCACTATTTGATTGCATGTGATGTTTATCATGTTTATACATCTTATTTGCTTAGAACGACGGTAGTAAATAAGATGATCCCTCATTAAAATTTCAAGAAAGTGTTCCCCCTAACTGTGCACCGTTGCGACAGTTCGTTGTTTCAATGCACCACGTGATGATCGGGTGTTTGATCCAAACGTTCACATACAACGGGTGTAAGACAGATTTACACATGCAAACACTTAGGTTGACTTGACGAGCCTAGCATGTGTATAGACATGGCCTCGGAACACAGAAGACCGAAAGGTCGAGCATGAGTCGTATGGTAGATACGATCAACATGAAGATGTTCACCGATGTTGACTAGTCCGTCTCACGTGATGATCGGACACGGCCTAGTTGACTCGGATCATGTAATCACTTAGACGACTAGAGGGATGTCTATCTGAGTGGGAGTTCATAAGATGAACTTGATTATCCTGAACATAGTCAAAAAGGATTTTGCAAATTATGTCGTAGCTCGCGCTTTAGTTCTACTGTTTAGATATGTTCCTAGAGAAAATTTAGTTGAAAGTTGATAGTAGCAATTATGCGGACTAGGTCCGTAAACTGAGGTTTGTCCTCATTGCTTCATAGAAGGCTTATGTCCTTAATGCACCGCTCAGTGTGCTGAACCTCGAACGTTGTCTATGGATGTTGCGAACATCTGCCATACACATTTTGATAACTACGTGATAGTTCAGTTAAACGGCTTAGAGTTGAGGCACCGAAGACGTTTTGAAACGTCGCGAAACATATGAGATGTTTCGAGGGCTGAAATTGGGATTTCAGGCTCGTGCCCACGTCAAGAGGTATAAGACCTCCGACGATTTTTCTTAGCCTACAAACTAAGGAGAAAAGCTCAATTGTTGAGCTTGTGCTCAGATTGTCTGAGTACAACAATTGCTTGAATCGAGTGGGAGTTGATCTTCCAGATGAAATAGTGATGGTTCTCCGAAGTCATTACCACCAAGCTGCTTGAGCTTCGTGATGAACTATAATATATCAGGGACATATATGATGATCCTTGAGTTATTCGCGATGTTTGACACCATGAAAGTAGAAATCAAGAAGAAGCATCAATTGTTGATGGTTAGTGAAACCACTAGTTTTAAGAAGGGCAAGGGCAAGAAGGGATACTTCATGAAACGACAAATCAGCTGCTGCTCTAGTGAAGAAACCCAAGGTTGAACCCAAACCCAAGACTAAGTGCTTCTGTAATAAAGGGAACAACTACTGGAGCACAATTACCCTAGATACTTGGTAGATGAGAAGGCTGGCAAGATCGATAGAAGTATATTGGATATACATTGTGTTGATGTGTAATTTACTAGTACTCCTAGTAGCACCAGGGTATTAGATACCGGTTCGGTTGCTAAGTGTTAGTAACTCGAAACAAAAGGCTACGGAATAAACGGAGACTAGCTAAAGGTGAGCTGACGATAAGTGTTGGAAGTGTTTCCAATGTTGATATGATCAAGCATCGTACGCTCCCTCTACCATCGAGATTGGTGTTTGCGTTGAGCATAGACATGATTGGATTATGTCTATCACAATACGGTTATTCATTTAAAGAGAATAATGGTTACTCTGTTTATTTGAATAATACCTTCAATGGTCTTACACCTGAAATGAATGGTTTATTGAATCTCGATCGTAGTGATACACATGTTCATGCCAAAATATAGTAATGATAGTACCACCTACTTGTGGCACTGCCACGTAAGTCATATCGGTATAAAACGCATGAAGAAGCTCCATGTTGATGGATCTTTGGGCTCACTTGTTTTGAAAGGTTTGAGACATGCGAACCATGTCTATTGGTGTATATGCATGAAGAAACTCCATGCAAATGGACCGTTTGGACTCACTTGATTTTGAATCACTTGAGACATGCAAATCATACCACATGGGCAAGATGACTGAAAGCCTCGTTTTCAGTAAAATGGAACTAGAAAGCAACTTGTTGGAAGTAATACATTTTGATGTGTGCAATCCAATGAGTGCTGAGGCGTGTAGTGGATATCGTTTTGTTCTTACTTAACAGATGATTTGAGTAGATGTTGAGTATATTTACTTGATGAATCACGAGTCTGAATTATTGAAAGGTTCAAGTAATTTCAGGGTGAAGTTGAAAGATCGTCGTGACAAGAGGATAAAATATCTATGATATGATCATAGAGATGAATATCTGAATTACGAGTTTGGCACAGAATTAAGACATTGTGGAAATTGTTTCACAACTAATACAGCCTGGAACACCATAGTGTGATGGTGTGTCCGAACATCATAACTGCACCCCATTGGATATGATGCATACCATGATGTCTCTTATCGAATTACCACGATAGTTTATGGGTTAGGCATTAGAGACAACCACATTCACTTTAAAAAGGGCACCATGTAATCCCGATGAGATGACACCGTGTGAACTATGGTTTAGAGAAACCTAAGCTGTCATTTCTTAAAAGTTTGGGGCTGCGACGCTTATGTGAAAAAGTTTCAGGCTGATAAGCTCGAACCCAAAGCGGATAAATGCATCTCCATAGGACACCCAAAACAGTTGGGTATACCTCCTGTCTCAGATCCGAAAGCAATAAGGGATTGTTTCTAGAATCGGGTCCTTTCTCGAGGAAAAGTTTCTCTCGAAAGAATTGAGTGGGAGGGTTGTGGAGACTTGGTGAGGATATTGAACCGTCTCTTCAACTAGTGTGTGGCAGGGCACAGGAAGTTGTTCCTGTGGCACCTACACCAATTGAAGTGGAAGCTTATGATAGTGATCATGAAACTTCAGATCAAGTCACTACCAAACCTCGTGGGATGACAAGGATGCGTACTACTTCAGAGTGGTACGTAATCCTGTCTTGGAGGTCATGTTGCTATACAACAATGAACCTACGAGCTATGGAGAAGCGATGGTGGTCCTGGATTCCGATAAATGGCTCGAGGCCATAAAATCTGAGATAGGATCCATGTATGAAAACAAAGCGTAGACTTTGGAAGAACCACTTGATGGTCGTAAGGCTGTTAGGTACATATGGATTTTAAAAGGAAGACGGACAATGATGGTAAGTATCACCATTAAGAAAGCTTGACTTGTCGTTAAGATGTTTTCCGACAAGTTCAAGGAGTTGACTACGATGAGACTTTCTCACTCGTAGCGATGCTAAGAGTCTGTTGGAATTATATTAGCGATTACTGCATTATTTATGAAATCTTGCAGATAGGATGTCAAAAACATTGTTTCCTCGACGATTTTCTTGAGGAAAGGTTGTATGTGATACAACCGGAAGGTTTTGTCAATCCTGAAAGATGCTAATAAGTATGCAAAGCTCCAGTAATCCTTCTAAGGACTGGAGTAAGCATCTCGGAGTTGGAATGTATGCTTTGATAAGATGATCATAGTTTTGGGTGTATACAAAGTTTATGAGAAACTTGTATTTCCAAAGAAGTGAGTGGGAGCACTATAGAATTTCTGATGAGTATATGTTATGGATCAGAAATGATGTAGAATTTCTGGAAAGCATATAGGGTTATTTGGAAAGTGTTTTTCAATGGAAAGCCTGGATTAAGCTACTTGAACATTGAGCATCAAGATCTATAAGGATAGATCAAAACACTTAATGGTACTTTCAAATGAGCACATACCTTGACATGATCTTGAAGGTGTTCAAGATGGATCAGTCAAAGAAGGAGTTCTTGCCTGAGTTGTAAGGTATGAAGTTAAGACTTAAAGCTCGACCACAGCAGAATAGAGAGAAAGGACGAAGGTCGTCCCCTATGCTTAAGACGTAGGCTCTACAGTATGCTATGCTGTGTACCGCACCTGAAGTGTGCCTTGCCATGAGTCAGTCAAGGGGTACAAGAGTGATCCAAGAATGGATCATAGGACAGCGGTCAAAGTTATCCTTAGTAACTAGTGGACTAAGGAATTTTCTCGATTATGGAGGTGGTAAAAGAGTTCGTCGTAAAGGGTTACGTCAATGCAAGCTTAACACCTATCCAGATAGCTCTTATTAGAGATACCGGATACGTATAATGGAGCAACAATTTAGAATAGCTCCAAGTAGAACAGTTATTTGGAATAGCTCCAAATAGAACGTGGTAGCTGCATCTAGGAGATGACATAGAGATTTGTAAAGCACACACGGATCTGAAAGGTTCAGACCCGTTGACTATAACCTCTCTCACAAGCATAACATGATCAAACCCAGAACTCTTTGGGTGTTAGTCACATGGGGATGTGACCTTGAGTGTTAATCACATATCGATGTGAACTGGATTATTGACTCTAGTGCAAGTGGGAGACTGTTGGAAATATGCCCTAGAGGCAATAATAAATTGATTATTATTATATTTCCTTGTTCATGATAATCGTTTATTATCCATGCTAGAATTATATTGATAGGAAACTCAGATACATGTGTGGATACATAGACAACACCATGTCCCTAGTAAGCCTCTAGTTGACTAGCTCGTTGATCAATAGATGGTTACGGTTTCCTGACCATGGACATTGGATGTCATTGATAACGGGATCACATCATTAGGAGAATGATGTGATGGACAAGACCCAATCCTAAGCCTAGCACAAGATCATGTAGTTCGTATGCTAAAGCTTTTCTAATGTCAAGTATCATTTCCTTAGACCATGAGATTGTGCAACTCCCGGATACCGTAGGAGTGCTTTGGGTGTACCAAACGTCACAACGTAACTGGGTGACTATAAAGGTGCACTACGGGTATCTCCAAAAGTGTCTGTTGGGTTGGCATGAATCGAGACTGGGATTTGTCACTCCGTGTAAACGGAGAGGTATCTCTGGGCCCACTTGGTAGGACATCATCATAATGTGCACAATGTGATCAAGGAGTTGATCACGGGATGATGTGTTACGGAACGAGTAAAGAGAGTTGCCGGTAACGAGATTGAACAAGGTATCGGGATACCGACGATCGAATCTCTGGCAAGTATTGTACCGATAGACAAAGGGAATTGTATACGGGATTGATTAAGTCCTTGACATCGTGGTTCATCCGATGAGATCATCGTGGAACATGTGGGAGCCAACATGGGTATCCAGATCCCACTGTTGGTTATTGGCCGGAGAGTCATCTCGGTCATGTCTGCATGTCTCCCGAACTCGTAGGGTCTACACACTTAAGGTTCGGTGACGCTAGGGTTATAGAGATATTAGTATGCGGTAACCCGAAAGTTGTTCGGAGTCCCGGATGAGATCCTGGATGTCACGAGGAGTTCTGGAATGGTCCGGAGGTAAAGAATTATATATAGGAAGTGCTATTTCGGCCATCGGGACAAGTTTCGGGGACACCGGTATTGTACCGGGACCACCGAAAGGGTCCCGGGGGTCCACCGGGTGGGGCCACCTGCCCCGGGGGGCCACATGGGCTGTAGGGGGTGCGCCTTGGCCTACATGGGCCAAGGGCATCAGCCCCAAGAGGCCCATGCGCCAAGAGAAGAGAAAAAGGGGAGAGTCCTAAAGGGGAAAGGCACCTCCGAGGTGCCTTGGGGAGGATGGACTCCTCCCCACCCTTGGCCGCACCCTTCCTTGGAGGAAGGGGCAAGGGCTGCGCCTCCCCCCTCTCCCTTGGCCCTATATATAGTGGGGAAAAGGAGGAGCAACCATACCTAAGGCCTGGCGCCTCCCTCTCCCTCCCGTGACACATCTCCCTCCTCCCGCAGCGCTTAGCGAAGCCCTGTTGGAATCCCGCTACTTCCACCACCACGCCATCGTGTTGTTGGATCTCCATCAACCTCTCCTCCCCCCTTGCTGGATCAAGAAGGAGGAGATGTCGCTGCTCCGTACGTGTGTTGAACGCGGAGGTGCCGTCCGTTCGGCACTAGGATCTCCGGTGATTTGAATCACGACGAGTACGACTCCATCAACCCCGTTCTCTTGAACGCTTCCGCTTAGTGATCTACAAGGGTATGTAGATGCACTCTCCTTCCCCTCGTTGCTGGTTTCTCCATAGATAGATCTTGGTGACACGTAGGAAAATTTTGAATTTATGCTACGTTCCCCAACAGTTACCCCGACCACGACCACCTGGTCTAACCATCCTGCTAATATATAACAGGGGTAGTTCAGCATTGAGAATTTGCAAGGACAAGAATCATTCATGATGAAACATGCATAATGGAAGGAACACGATAGACACTACTTAGTAGTTGGCATAGCTTACAAAAGAGATCGTGCATAGAGTTCGGTACACAGAGTTCAGTACACAGACTAAGATCATCATAGGCGGCACGCAGGCTCGTGGTGAATGCACCTAACACTAACAAGCAAGCCTACATCAGTCCCAGGAGGAACTGTGGAGGTAGGTTTAGCCTGACAGCTGGTAGTGACGCGAAGGGAAGACCTCCACGCGAGTAGCATGGGGTCCGTGGATACTCTGGTGCGGAACCCGACGCGCAGGAGGCAGGAGAGGACCAAGTGCGGGAGAGTAGCCTCCCACATCTGGCCAACCGACACCCTGGGGCATCACGGTCCTGGCAGGGTAGATCGCAGAACGCGACAGATCACCACATCGGACAGAGGGGTGCAACAGCGTCAGAGCACAGTATAGGCGCTGACGGGTGGTGTACAACTCATGTCGAAGAGCTCGGTTAGCTCTATCCAGCCCATCAGCATGCAGAACCAGGTTCTGAAGGTAGAAGGGCTCTCGGGTGATAGTGGAGTAGCCAGCAGTGTAGTATCCCTCCGCACCAACATCGGATGCGATAGCAATGTGCCTGAAGGGGGAGGTGTCCAACTCCGGATACTCTCCACGAAGACATGTCAGAGCAGCATAAGCAGCATCGTGGACCGCCATATCGATAGTCACTCCAACACCATGAGCAGCGTGCAGCACGGTAGTGGAGTCATACTCCCGAGAGTAGAGGTGGACGATGGCACGGTACTGCTCCTGGTTGAAGTCCTGGTACTCCTCGTAGACAGTGTACTCAGGGTGCCAGCGATAACCCAGATAGGTCATCATCTCAACCAACACAGCAGGTGATCCTGAGGCACCAATGGTCGTCGTGTGGCGCACAACCTGTCTCGTGGGTTCCATCTGAAAACAAAGATGTTTTCACGGGAGTCAAATGACAATGTGGATAATGTTCAAATACTATTCTAAAGAATAACTAGGGCTTATCCAACTTTGGGGTGAACGTGGTCATGGGATCCTAAGGTTAAAGTTAGTAAAATCGTTTAACCCGAGTAGAAAAGAGTTCAGAGTCCCAGAGTAAGGATCAAGGAGTAAAAGATACTAATACCACCCAGATGGCGACGTGGGCCCGTAAGGCACACATCCATGTTAGTAAAAAGTTTCGTAATGTCTAGACTCAACTTCGGCCAAGGAGTGTGGAAGGGGGATTCCTACAGTCAGTCGGCTCTGATACCAACTTGTGACACCCCCGATTTGACCGTACACTAATCATACACGCAAACGTGTACGATCAAGATCAGGGACTCACGGGAAGATATCACAACACAACTCTACAAATAAAATAAGTCATACAAGCATCATATTACAAGCCAGGGGCCTCGAAGGCTCGAATACAAGAGCTCGATCATAGATGAGTCAGCGGAAGTAACAATATCTGAGTACAGACATAAATTAAACAAGTTTGCCTTAAGAAGGCTAGCACAAACTGGGATACATATCGAAAGAGGCGCATGCCTCCTACCTGGGATCCTCCTAAACTACTCCTGGTCGTCGTCAGCGGGCTGCACGTAGTAGTAGGCACCTCCTGAGTAGTAGTAGTCGTCGTTGACGGTGGCGTCTGGCTCCTGGGCTCCAATGTCTGTTCACATCAATCGGGTATAGAAAGGGAGAAAAGAGGGAGCAAAGCAACCTGAGTACTCATCCAAAGTACTCGCAAGTAAGGAGCTACACTACATAAGTATGCATTGGTATCAAATGGATTAAGGGTATCATATGTGGACTGAACTGGAGAATGCCGGAATAAGAGGGGGATAGCTAGTCCTATCGTAGACTACGCTTCTGGCCACCTCCATCTTGCAGCAGGAGAAGAGAGTAGATGGTAAGTTCACCAAGTAGCATCGTGTAGCATAATCCTAACCGATGATCCTCCCCTCGTCGCCCTGTGAGAGAGCGGTCACTGGTTGTATCTGGCACTTGGAAGGGTGTGTTTTATTAAGTATCCGGTTCTAGTTGTCATAAGGTCAAGGTACAACTCCAAGTCGTCCTGTTACCGAAGATCACGGCTATTCGAATAGATTAACTTCCCTGCAGGGGTGCACCACATTTCCCAACACGCTCAATCCCCTTTGTCCGGATACACTTTTATGGGTCATGCCCGACCTCGGAAGATCAACACGTCGCAGCCCTACCTAGGCACAAAGAGAGGTCAGCACGCCGGTCTAAATCCTATGGCGCAGGGGTCTGGGCCCATCGCCCATTGCACACCTGCATGTTGCATACGCGTCCAGAAGCAGAACTAGCCCCCTTAATACAAGAGCAGGCTTACGGTCCAATCCGGCGCGCGCCGCTCAGTCGCTGACGTCACGAAGGCTTCGGCTGATACCACGATGTCGAGTGCCCATAACTGTCCCCGCGTAGATGTTTAGTGCATATAGGCCAGTGGCCAGACTCAGATTAAATACCAAGATCTCGTTAAATGTGTTATCTTGAAATAACCGCGAACGCCGACCAGGGCCAGGCCCACCTCTATCCTAGGTGGTCTCAACCTGCCATGTCGCTTCGCCACAAAGATCCACTCAGAGGGCCGTCCGGACAAACGTCCTTTCAGACCCAATCCGTGAATCACTCGCGGGTACTCCTACGAGCCGACCCGTCTTTAGTCACCACAAGTATCATATATTATGTATATAAGTATATACCCGTGACCACCTCCCAAGTGATCACGGCCCGATAGTATAGCATGGCAGCCAGACAAGAATGTAGGGCCACTGATGATAATCTAGCATCCTATAATAAGCATTTAGGATTGCAGGTAAGGTATCAACAGTTGTAGCAACAATGACAGGCTATGCATCAGAATAGGATTAACGGAAAGCAGTAACATGCTACACTACTCTAATGCAAGCAGTAGAGAGAAGAGTAGGCGATATCTGGTGATCAAAGGGGGGGCTTGCCTGGTTGCTCTGGCAAGAGAGAGGGGTCGTCAACTCCGTAGTCGTACTGGGTAGTAGCGGCATCGGTCTCGGTGTCTAACGAGAGAAAAGGGGGAAGAAACAATAAATATAATGCAAACAGATGCATGACGATGCATGACATGACTAAGCGTGATGCTAGGGGTGCCCAATCATGGTAGTAGGTGATACCGGCGAAGGGGGGAAACATCCGGGAAAGTATCCCCAAAGTTTCGCGTTTTTGGACAGACGAACCGGAGGGGGAAAATTGCGATTTTGCTATTCTAGGGATGTGTGGCGGACGAACGGGCTGCGGATCCGGATTCGTCTTGTCGTTCTGAGCAACTTTCATGTACAAAGTTTTTTCATCCGAGCTACGGTTTATTTTATATTAATTTTAAAAGATTTAAATTAATTTTAGAATTTATTTAATTAATTTAAACCAACATTATCCAGAATAGTGTTTGCTGATGTCACAACCTGACATGTGGGTCCCGCATGTCATTGCCTAACTAACTAACTAACTGTTTAGTTAGATTAATTAGCAGGTTAATTTGGTTTAATAGTTAGTTAACAGAATTAATTAAGTTAATTAATTATTTAATTATTTAATTTTATTATTTATTTATTTATTATTATTATATATTTTTTAAAAAAATCTTTTTTAACTGTTTTGTGGGCGGGGCCCATATGTCATAGGCCCTAAGGGGGCTTAACGGGCGCTGGGCTAATGAGCGTGGGCACCGGCCGGGACAGACCCGGGCACGACCAACACGCATGGCCATGGCGAGCATCCGTACCCGATGGGGTGCCGACGGCCAGTGCCGCGCGGGAGGGGCACGGCCAGAA
>NC_041392.1:97492926-97561760 GCF_002162155.2 Triticum dicoccoides
CGCGGGGCGCTGGCGCGGCTGTTGCCAGAGGCGCGGGGCAGCAGCAGTGGCCGGCAGGAGGCGACGGGGGCGCGGCCATGGGTCGCGAGCGGGAGCGAGGCGGCTGCGGGGCGCGGCCAACGAATGGTGTCAGGGGCGGCAGCGGGAGCCGCGGCCGATGGCGGGCGCGAGCGACGCATGAGGGCGCGGTGAGCGCGGCGACTGGAAACCCACAAGTATAGGGGATCACAACAGCTTTCGAGGGTAGAGTATTAAACCCAAATTTATTGATTTGACACAAGGGGAGCCAAAGAATATTCTCAAGTATTAGCAGCTGAGTTGTCAATTCAACCACACCTGTAAACTTAGTATCTGCAGCAAAGTGTTTAGTAGCAAAGTAATATGATAGTGGTGGTAGCGGCAACAAAAGTAAAGACAACAAAATAATGTTTTTGGTATTTTGTTGTGATTGTAGCAGTAGCAACGGAAAAGTAAATAAGCATAAACTAGTATATGGAAAACTCGTAGGCACCGGATCAGTGATGGATAATTATGCCGGATGCGGTTCATCATGTAATAGTCATAACATAGGGTGACACAGAACTAGCTCCAATTCATCAATGTAATATAGGCATGTATTCCGTATATAGTCATACGTGCTTATGGAAAAGAACTTGCATGACATCTTATGTCCTACCCTCCCGTGGCAGTGGGGTTCTATTGGAAACTAAGGGATATTAAGGTCTCCTTTTAATAGAGAACCGGAACAAAGCATTAGCTCATAGTGAATACATGAACTCCTCAAACTATGGTCATCACCGGGAGTGGTCCCGATTATTGTCACTTCGGGGTTGCCGGATCATAACACATAGTAGGTGACTATAGACTTGCAAGATAGGATCAAGAACTCACATATATTCATGAAAACATAATAGGTTCAGATATGAAATCATGGCACTCGGGCCCTAGTGACAAGCATTAAGCATAGCAAAGTCATAGCAATATCAATCTCAGAACATAATGGATACTAGGGATCAAACCCTAACAAAACTAACTCGATTACATGATAAATCTCATCCAACCCATCACCGTCCAGCAAGCCTACGATGGAATTACTCACGCACGGCGGTGAGCATCATGAAATTGGTGATGGGGGATGGTTGATGATGACGACGGCGATGAATCCCCCTCTCCGGAGCCCTGAACAGACTCCAGATCAGCCCTCCCAAGAGGTTTTAGGGCTTGGCGGCGGCTCCGTATCGTAAAATGCGATGATTTCTTCTCTCTTATTTTTTTCTCTCCGAAAGCAAATATATAGAGTTGGAGTTGGCGTCGTAGGGTCAACAGGGAGCCCACGACGTAGGGGGGCGTGCCCTAGGGGGGGCGCCCCCCACCTAGGGCGCGCCCCCCACCCTCGTGGAAAGGGTGTGGGCCCCCTGGTATTCACATTTGGCGAGGATTTTTTATTATTTTTTCTAAGACCTCCCGTGGAGTTTCAGGTCATTCAGAGAATATTTGTTTTCTGCACATAAAACAACATCATGGTAATTCTGCTGAAAACAGCGTCAGTCCGGGTTAGTTCCATTCAAATCATACAAGTTAGAGTCCAAAACAAGGGCAAAAGTGTTTGGAAAAGTAGATACGACGGAGACGTATCAACTTCCCCAAGCTTAAACCCTTGCTTGTCCTAAAGCAATTCAGTTGACAAACTGAAAGAAAGAAAGAAAAACTTTTACAAACTCTGTTTGCTCTTGTTGTTGTAACTATGTCAAGCCAGCATTCAAGTTTTCAGCATAGATCATAACTAACCACACTTGCAATAATTCTCAGGTCTCATCATATCAATAGCATAATCAACTAGCAAGTCATAATAATAAATCTCGGACGACAACACTTTCTCAAAACAATCATCATATGATATAACAAGATAGTACCTCGCTAGCCCTTTCTTAGACCGCAAAACATAAATGCAGAGCACCCTTAAAGATCAAGGACTGACTAGACATTGTAATTCATGGTAAAAGAGATCCAATCATAGTCACACCCAATATAAATTAACAGTGATGAATGCAAATGACAGCTGTGCTCTCCAGTAGTGCTTTTTAATAAGAGGGTGATGACTCAACATAAAAGTAAATGGATAGGCCCTTCGCAGAGGGAAGCAGAGATTTGTAGAGGTGCCAAAGCTCAGTTTTGAAATAGAGATAAATTGTATTTTGAGCGGTATACTTTCATTGTCAACGTAACAACCAAGAGATGGCGATATCTTCCATGCTAAACACATTATAGGCGGTTCCCAAACAGAATGGTAAAGTTTATACTCCCCCTCCACCAACAAGCATCAATCCATGGATTGCTCGAAACAACGAGTGCCTCCAACATACATCAGGTCCCAGGGGGAGTTTTGTTTGCAATTAATTTTGATTTAGTTTGCATAAAGCATGGGACTGAGCATCCCGGTGACCAGCCATTTTCTCGTGAGTGAGGAGCGGAGTCCACTCCTCTTGAGAATAACCCGCCTAACACGGAAGATAAGGACAACCTTTGTTGATACATGAGCTATTCGAGCATATAAAACAGAATGTTTATTTGAAGGTTTAGAGTTTGGCACATACAAATTTACTTAGAACGGCAGGTAGATACCGCATATAGGATGGTATAGTGGACTCATCTGGAATAACTTTGGGGTTTAAGGGTTTTGGATGCACAAGCAGTATTCCCGCTTAGCACAAGTGAAGGCTAGCAAAAGACTGGGAAGCGACCAACTAGAGAGCGACAACAGCCATGTACATGCATTAAAATTAATAAACATTGGATGCAAGCCAGAGTAGGATATAATCCACCATTAAAATAAATATCGTGAAGGCTATGTTGATTTTGTTTCAACTACATGCATGAACATGTGCCAAGTCAAGTCACTTAAATCATTCAAAGGAGGATACCACCCCATCATACCACACCATAATCATCTCAATAGCATGTTGGCATACAAGGTAAACCATTATAACTCATAGCTAATCAAGCATGGCACAAGCAACTATGATCTCTAATTGTCATTGCAAACATGTTTATTCATAATAAGCTGAATCAAGAACGCGGGACTCATCATATTTAGAAAAACAAAAGAGGTCGAGTTTATACCAGCTTTTCTCATCTCAGTCAGTCCATCATATATCATCATAATTGCCTTTCACTTGCACGACCGAACGGTGTGAATAATAATAAGAGTGCACGTGCACTGGACTAAGCTGGAATCTGCGAGCATTCAATAAACGGGAGAAGACAAGGCAATATGGGCTCTGGTTAAATCAACAATAATGCATATAAGAGCCACTTCAACAATTTAATTATGGTCTTCTCCTACTGACACCCAAAGAAAAGAAAAGAAAAGAAATAAAACTATTTACACGGGAAAGCTCCCAACAAGAAAAAGAAGAACGGGAAATATTTTGGGGTTTTCTTTTTTAATTATTACTACAGCAGCAGAAAAATAAACTACTACTATTTTTTTTGGTTTTTCTTAAGGTTTACTAAACACACAAGAAGAAAGCCGGAAAAGGAAAATAAACTAGCATGGATATTACAATGAAAAAGTATGAGCACCGACATCTAGCAATGAGTGTGTGTGAACATAAATGTAATGTCGGTAAGAAATACGTACTCCCCCAAGCTTAGGCTTTTGGCCTAAGTTGGTCTATGGCCACAGCTGGCCTGACGGATATCCATAATAATAGTTGTTGGGGTCATACTGTGATGAGGAAGGATAATTGGGATCATACTGATGTGCAGCGGTTATCGCCTGCTAAGCTGCAGCATGGAGTCGGGCTGCCTCCGCTCTCCTCTCGTACTCTTCTGCCTCCTCTCTGGTAATAACATATCTTCCTTTTGTCTGTGAATCAAAGAAGGCAGGAGCAGGGAGAGTAATACGGAAAACACGTCATTTATCAAAAATTAAGCGATATAAGAGAGGTGATTCAGGCCTCTCGACAAACTGGTGCGAAGCCATAGAGTTATAATCTAAATATGCAGGAGGCAACTCCATATCACCCTCACGAATGTCTTTTTCAAGAAAATGAGCTAAGCGGGTTGCATAAATTCCTCCAAAGAAATCTCCATTATGTCTATTATGATGCAACCTACGAGCTACAATGGCTCCCATATGATAAGATTGGTCTCCTAACACAACACTCCTAAGAATACTAAGATCAGGGACACACATGTGACATGCTTCATCCTTAGCATTTATGCATCTACCGATGAAAAGAGCAAAATAATGTATAGCAGGAAAGTGAATGCTCCCTATGGTAGCCTGCGTTATGTCTTTGGATTCCCCCATAGTTATACTAGAAAGAAAGTTTCTAAATTCAGATTTAGGGGGATCCCTAGTACTGCCCATGATGGAAGTTCGCAAGCAGAAGTGAAATCATCTAGGTCCATGGTATAAGATTTGTCATAAAGATCAAACATGACTGAAGTAGAATTAAGCGAAGATGAATACTCAAACCTCCTCACAAATGAACTTGTCAGATCATGATACTGGGGGATTTGTTAGCCTCAAAATCCTCAAGACCGACATTGCGCAAATATGATTTGAATTCTTCATTAATTCCCGCACGGTCCATAAAATTTTCCGACGGCCATTCGCAAGGCCGTACTGGAGCGTCTCTTGGTGGATCGTCGTCAGCATCGCGCATAGCAATTCTGGGTCCTTGCTTCTTAGAGGAACCTCCTTAGAACATCTTCCTAAACATATTGCTTTTCTCTGAAAAATTCTGAAATTTTTAGTAACTTCAAAATAAAAGTAAACCAAACTCAATAAAACTGATAGTAACAACTCCTACAAGTGCCTAGAGCCTATATCAAGCATTAGAAGTACCTGGAACCATATAAATTTGACATGCAAGCTCAAGAACATGGTCACCTATGCAACAAAAATTTGCAAAGAATAAAGCACTAGAACAAAAACTAATTGGACCAATGGAGGAGTCACATACCAAGGAACAATCTCCCCAAGCAGTTTTGTGAGAGGTGCTTTGAGCAAGGAGATCGAAAATCACAGCAAAAGTGGCTGGAACTCGTGCTTGAGTTGGTTTTTTGGGTTTGTGTGAGACAGAGGAAGAAGATGGGTGCTAGGATAAGTGGAGGAGGGCCATCATGGGCCCACGAGGCAAGGGGCGCGCCCTATAGGGGGGGGCACCCACCACCCTCGTGGCCAGGTGGCAGCTACTCCCTCGGTAATTTTTGCACAGATAATCCTCAAATATTCCCGAAAAAATCATATTAAATTGGCATGGCATTTTGAGGACTTTTCTTTTCGGGATATTTTTATATTGCACGGATAAATCAGGAAACAGACAGAAAATACTATTTTTACTTTATTTAATATAAATAACAGAAAGTAAGAGTGGGGTACAGAAGGTTGTGCTTCTAGTTTCATCCATCTCATGCTCATCAAAAGGAATCCACTAACATGGTTGATCAAGTCTTGTTAACAAACTCATTCCGATAATCATGAAACCGGAGAAATTTCGAATAACACTAAGTTACCTCAACGGGGATATGCACATCTCCAATAATAAGAATATCATATTTCTTCTTGACAATAGGAAGAGGAAATTCAAAACCTCCAAATATAATCGATGGAATTTTTCCAATAGAGTTGATACTATGAACTTGAGGTTGTTTCCTCGGAAAGTGTACCGTATGCTCATTACCATTAACATGAAAAGTGACATTGCCTTTGTTGCAATCAATAACAGCCCCTGCAGTATTAAGAAAAGGTCTTCCAAGAATAATAGACATACTATCATCCTCGGGAATATCAAGAATAACAAAGTCCGGTAAAGTAGTAATGTTCGCAACCACAACAGGCACATGCTCACAAATACCGACAGGTATAGCAGTTGATTTATCAGCCATTAGCAAAGATATTTCCGTAGGTGTCAGCTTATTCAAGTCAAGTCTACGATATAAAGAGAGAGGCATAACACTAACACCGGCTCCAAGATCACATAAAACAGTTTTAATATAATTTCTTTTAATGGAGCAAGGTATAGTAGGTACTCCGGGATCTCCAAGTTTCTTTGGTATTCCACCCTTAAAAGTATAATTAGCAAGCATGGTGGAAATTTCAGCTTCTGGTATCTTTCTTTTATTAGTAATGATATCCTTCATATATTTAGCATAAGGATTTGTTTTGAGCACATCGGTTAATCTCATACGCAAAAAGATAGGCCTAATCATTTCAGCAAAGCGCTCAAAATCCTCATCATCCTTTTTCTTGGATGGTTTCGAAGGAAAAGGCATGGGTTTCTAAAACCAAGGTTCTCTTTCTTTACCATGTTTCCTAGCAACAAAGTCTCTTTTATCATAACATTGATTCTTTGATTGTGGGTTATCAAGATCAACATCAGGTTCAATTTCTACATCATTATCATTACTAGGTTGAGCATCATCATGAACATCATCATTAATATTTTTACTAGGTTCATGTTCATTACCAGGTTGTGTTTCAGCATCAGACATAGATATATCATTTGGATTATCAGGTGGTTCAGCAATAGGTTCACTAGAAGTTTGCACAGTTCTATCATTTTTCTTCTTCTTTTTAGAAGAACTAGGAACATCAATATTATTTATCTGAGAATCTTGCTCGATTCTCTTAGGGTGGCCTTCAGGATACAAAGGTTCCTGAGTCATTCTACTAGTTCTAGTAGCCACTCTAACAGCATAATCATTTTTCTTACTATTCATTTCATCAAGCACTTCTTTTTGAGCCTTAAGTACTTGTTCTACTTGAGTGGTAACCACAGAAGCATGTTTGCTAATGAGTTTAAGTTCACCTTTAATATTAGCCATATAATCACTCAAGCGTCTAATCATATAAGCATTTTTTTAATTGTCTACCAAAATAAGCATTGAAGTCGTCTTGCTTATACATAAAGTTATCAAACTCATCCAAGCATTGACTAGCAATTTTAGTAGGAGGGACTTTCAGCTTTATCATATCTATAGAGAGAATTTACCTTTACTACCTGTGTCGAGATATCGGGATCAGGAGGTTCTTCAGTAAATAAATAATTGAGATCATATGTTTCTTCAACAGGTGGTGAATTAAGACCATGTATTTCTTCAACAGGAGGTAAATTCTTAACGTCTTTAGCTTTAATACCTTTTTCTTTCATAGATTTCTTTGCCTCTTGCATATCTTCGGGACTGAGGAATAGAACACCTCTCTTCTGCGAAGTTGGTTTAGGAATAGGCTCAGTAATTGGAGCAGGAGTTGGCTCAGGAGCTGGCTCAGGAGGTGCCCAATTATTTTCATTTGTCAACATATTATTCAATAGAATTTCAGCTTCATCCGGTGTTCTTTCCCTGAAAAGAGAACGAGCACAACTATCCAGGTAATCTCTGGAAGCATCGGTTAGTCCATTATAAAAGATATCAAGTATTTCAGGTTTCTTAAGAGGATGATCACGCAAAGCATTAAGTAACTTGAGAAGCCTCCCCCAAGCTTGTGGGAGACTCTTCTTTAATTTGCACAAAGTTGTATATTTCCCTCAAAGCAGCTTGTTTCTTATGAGCAGGGAAATATTTAGCAGAGAAGTAATAAATCATATCCCGGGGACTACGCACACAACCAGGATCAAGAGAATTAAACCATATCTTAGCATCACCCTTTAATGAGAACAGAAATATTTTGAGTAAATAGAGGTAACGTGATCTCTAATTATTAGTGAACAGGGCAGCTATATCATTTAACTTAGTAAGATGTGCCACAACAGTTTTAGATTCATAGCCATAAAACGGATCAGATTCAACCAAAGTAATTATATCAGGATCAACAAAGAATTCATAATCTTTATCAGGAACACATATAGCTGAAGTAGCAAAAGCAGGATCGGGTTTCATTTTATCTCTAAGTGATTCATTGTTCCATTTAATTAATAACCTCTTAAGCTCATATCTATCACTGCCACCTAAAATAGCTAAAGAAGCATCATGATCAAATAAATAACCCTCAGGAGTAGCAGACATATTTTCATCATCACTATCATCATCATATTCAGATTCAATAATTTCTCTTTCTCTAGCCCTAGCAATTTGTTCATCAAGAAATTCACTAAGGGGCATAGTAGTATCAGGCATAGAAGCAGTTTAATCATAAGTATCATGCATAGCAGAAGTGGCATCATCAATAACATGCGACATATCAGAACGAATAGCAGAAGCAGGTGTAGGTGTCGCAAACTTACTCATAACAGAAGGTGAATCAAGTGCAGAGCTAGATGGCAGTTCCTTACCTCCCCTCGTAGTTGAGGGATATATCTTGGTTTTTGGATCTCTCAAGTTCTTCATAGTGTCCAGCAGATATAAATCGCAAGTGACTCAAAGAATAGAGCTATGCTCCCCGGCAACGGCGCCAGAAAAAGGTCTTGATAACCCACAAGTATAGGGGATCACAACAACTTTTGAGGGTAGAGTATTCAACCCAAATTTATTGATTCGACACAAGGGGAGCCAAAGAATGTTCTCAAGTATTAGCAGCTGAGTTGTCAATTCAACCACACCTGGAAACTTAGTATCTGCAGCAAAGTGTTTAGTAGCAAAGTAATATGATAGTGGTGGTAGCGGCAACAAAAGTAATGTTTTTGGTATTTTGTAGTGATTGTAGCAGTAGCAACGGAAAAGTAAATAAGCGTAAACCAGTATATGGAAAACTCGTAGGCACCGGATCAGTGATGGATAATTATGCCGGATGCGGTTCATCATGTAACAATCATAACATAGGGTGACACAGAACTAGCTCCAATTCATCAATGTAATGTAGACATGTATTCCGTATATAGTCATACGTGCTTATGGAAAAGAACTTGCATGACATCTTTTGTCCTACCCTCCCGTGGCAGCGGGGTCCTACTGGAAACTAAGGGATATTAAGGTCTCCTTTTAATAGAGAACCGGAACAAAGCATTAGCACATAGTGAATACATGAACTCCTCAAACTATGGTCATCACCGGGAGTGGTCCCGATTATTGTCACTTCGGAGTTGCCGGATCATAACACATAGTAGGTGACTATAGACTTGCAAGGTAGGATCAAGAACTCACATATATTCGTGAAAACATAATAGGTTCATATCTGAAATCATGGCACTCGAGCCCTAGTGACAAGCATTAAGCATAGCAAAGTCATAGCAACATCAATCTCAGAACATAATAGATACTAGGGATCAAACACTAACAAAACTAACTCGATTACATGGTAAATCTCATCCAACCCATCACCGTCCAGCAAGCCTACGATGGAATTACTCACGCACGGCGGTGAGCATCATGAAATTGGTGATGGAGGATGGTTGATGATGACGACGGCGACGAATCCCCCTCTCCGGAGCCCCGAACGGACTCCAGATCAGCCCTCGCGAGAGGTTTTAGGGCTTGGCGGCGGCTTCGTATCGTAAAACGCGATGATTTCTTTTCTCTTATTTTTTTTCTCCCCGAAAGCAAATATATAAAGTTGGAGTTGGCGTCGGAGGGTCAACAGGGGGCCCACGAGGTAGGGGGCGTGCCCTAGGGAGGGTGCCCCCCACCCTCATGGAAAGGGTGTGGGCCCCCTAGTCTTCATATTTGGCGAGGATTTTTTATTATTTTTTCTAAGACCTTCCGTGGAGTTTCAGGTCATTCCAAGAATATTTGTTTTCTGCACATAAAACAACATCATGGTAATTCTGCTGAAAACAGCGTCAGTCCGGGTTAGTTCCATTCAAATCATACAAGTTAGAGTCCAAAACAAGGGCAAAAGTGTTTGAAAAATTAGATACAACGGAGACGTATCAGCGGCGCAGGCGAGCGACAGCGCCGCAGAGCAAGGTAGCAGCGGAGCTGCGGGAGGCGGGCACGGCGAGGTCGCCAGGCTGGGCAGCGGGAGCAGTGGGGCGTCGGGGTGGTGCGCGGATGGGCGCCAGCGCCGAACAGCAGGAGTGATGGCACGAAGCGGGCCGGGCGCAGCCTGTGCGACGGTGTGCGCGTGCGAGACGGCGCATGGGCGCGGTGACCGGGCGAGTAGAGGGGGGAGCTCACGGGGTAATGTAGGGAACTGGGAGTGGGCGTCGAGGAGGAGGACGGGGACGAGGTCGACGACGAAGAGGACGACAGGGCAGCTCCGGCGAGATGGCTCCGGCGACGGGATCCGGGGAGTCGCGGCGTCGCGGCGTCGGGCGTGCGATGAGGGGAACCGCTGTCCCCGATCCTGATCGGGACCGAGAGGTGGGGGCGCGAGGGGAGAGTGGGGGATCGGGAGGAGAAGTGGGACTGCTAGGGTTTCGGTCGGGTGGACCGTGGGGTTAATGGGGGGAGTGGGTGGCCGGTTGGGCCGCCCAGGCGGCATGGTGGCCAGCTGGGCCACGGCCCAGCAGGAGGGGTTCCCTCTCTTTCCTTTTTTTGTTAGTTTTGTCTTTTGTATTTTCTTTTATTTATTTCTCATTTTCTGTTTTATTTAATTTAGGGTGTTTAAGTATATTCTAAACATGTGCTTTTTTCACTACAATTACCTATGTAATATTTGGCACCGTCCGAACATTTTTGTTCTAATGTTTGAAAACTTTGTTGTCTGCCATATTTAGAATTTGAATTTTGAACCGGTTTTGAACTAACATGAGATTATCAACACTAACAGTGGTGACGTGGCATGATTAGCGGGAGATTACTGTAGCACGATTATCTGGGCGTTACACTGCCACTGACTGGCGGGCCCGGGGAGAGGAGTAGGCTCGCGCGTGTGTCCGTCTTGTGTCCGTGCCGACGTAAATCCGACTCAAAATTGGACCGCGAATGAGTCGCCATGCGGACGCCAAGCGGCGCGCGTCCGTTCGGGTCGGCGCGTTGGGCCGCCTTTTGTGTCTGCGCCGACCCAAGCGGACGCGAGCGGATGAAATGGGTCGCCCCATTGGAGTTGCTCTAAATATAAGTGTTCAATTCTTCAAAGTTAGGATTCTTTTTTTGTTGAGGATCGAAATTAGGATTCTTCTACATTCCTTGGGAATTTTAACTTCAACTAAAGGATATGAACCCATGGGCCATGCTAAAAAGAGAGTAGGAAAAACAAAACAGCTGACCAGTGAACAAAGCCCAAAGAGGTCAAAAGAGAGTCCAAAAGGGGTCATTGCAGTTCAGTCTCCAGTCTGCAGAACAGGGCAGGGGCAGGAAAGGAGGCGACGCCGCCGGCTGGCAGGAGCACCGACGCGCACCATGCCTTCCTCCTCCTCCGTCAACCCGGAGCACGGCACCGTCACCGCAGCCCAACACCTCGCCGGCAACGCTGGCAAGGAAACCAGGGCCACGGGCGCCGAGGTCTTCGCCTCGCTCCTGCGCACCCAGGAGCAGGTCGACGCGCTCTGCGAGCAGTACGGCGTGCCCAAGGAGTTCACCGCGCGCCCCGCCGGCGACCTGCGCGCGAACTCGCCGCCGCCGCCGGGGGCCATCTGCGTGTACGCACGCGCGCTGGAGGCCGGGATGCGCGTCCCGCTGCGCGGCTTCTACCGCGACGTCCTCGCCCACTTCGGCATCGCGCCGGCGCAGCTCACGCCCAACGGGTGGCGCTTCATGGCGGGCTTCCTCGTGCTCTGCCAGTCTGCCGGCGTCCCTCCCTCGCTCGCGGTGTTCCTGCGCTTCTTCCACCTGTCCATCATGGATCAAAAGCACGAGAAAGGGTGGTACTTTTTCCAGTCCAGGCCGGGCAGCTCCAGCTTGGGCTTCACGGGGTTGCCGAACGGGAGTTGCAAATCCATCGTGCGCTGGAGACACTACTTCTTCTTCCTCTCGTCGCCGGAGCCGTGGCATTGCGCCGTGGAGTGGGGCGAGCCGTCCAAGAGCTCCTTCAGAAACCTGAGGCTCACCGCTGAGGAAAGCAAATCGGCGGTGAAGCTGCTAAGTGCTTATGGTGGCGCCGCTGTTGATCTCAGGAACCTGCTCCCTGCTAGGTGCTCAGGGCGGCGCCGTCGTCTCTACAATAGCAACCCCGCCGTTAGTGCCGCCGGCGCCGTGATAACCACAGCATCCCCCCCGCCGCCGCCGCCTTCAACTCACTGTTCCAAAGGTATCTGAAGTCTGAACATTGAAAACCCTCTGATTCCCTTGTTTCATCGAGACTTGGTGTTGTGTGCTACTGTTATCTATAGGTATGATGAAGGTGGCCACGCAAGCGTCGGCGTCGAAGACGAAGAGGACCTGGGAGGAGGCCAACGGCAGGGAAGAGCCTAGCAGGCACGAGGGACAGCCGCTGGAGCGCGCGTCTGCCGCGAACGAGCCTACCGACGACGCAGCGATTTGGCAGGTATTGCCAGAATACAATGGGAAATTTGTTCCATCGGCAGGTGCTTGTCCGGTCCGGAGTCCAGTCGATCATACTGTTTGTGTTCAGGCCGCGAGCTACGTGATCGAGCTGGAGGAGAAGCTGGTGGCCCGGGAGCGCGACGCCGCGGCTCTGCGGGAGCAGCTGGAGGGGGCGAAGAAGGAGCTCGCCGCGGCGAAGCGGGCGGCGGACGCGGAGCGGGAGAAGGCTGGGTCCGATCTCGCCGCGGCGGGAGCAGAGCTGGAGAAGAGCAAAGCCGAGCTCGCCGCGGCAAATCGAGCGGTGGACGCGGAGTTGGTGAAGACGAAAGCCGAGCTCGCTGCGGCTTGGGATGAGGTGGCGAAGACGAGGGCCGAGCTCGCCGCCGCGAAGCGATCCGCGGAGGCAGAGCTGGTGCAGGCCAAGGCCGAGCTCACCGCGGCGAAGCGCACCGCGGAGACGGAGCTGGTGAAGGCGAGGGCCAAGCTCGCTGCGGTGGAGGCGGAGCTGGAGAGCGCCAATGCAGCAGCGGTGCAGCAGCTGCTGGCCTCCGAGGAGCAGGTGAGGCAGCGCGCGGAGGAGGCGCTGGAGGGATACAAGCGCTGGCGAGGTCATCACGCTCCGGCTGGTCGTGCCGCCTGATACCTTGCCCGGTTATCCTTTTTTTTGGAATTTGAAACAAATCTTTACCCTGATCCCGTTCGTCTATGCGCTCTGTTCCTCTATCTGGACATCGATTACTTTTGTAGCTGCAGTTTTCTGAGATACTACAACACTCTGCACCCGTTGCTAGGTGATTTTCTTGTTCCAAGCTCAGGTGACAATTGACTAGGGGGATTCATTTATTGGTGCATGTAATGTTCGTTTTTTGCGATGTTATAAGATCGGAAATGGTAAATCCTGAATGCTCGGAATTTGACCATGGCAAACATTTCGTGGCAATTTTAGTGACGCGAGGATGGCAGGTTTAGTTGACACGCTCGGCAACTCTTTGCCAAAAAAATAAATCAAGCACGAATTTACCATGCTTGCCAACTAAATTTGGCATCCTGTCGTGTTATTGAAAACATTCGATTTGTCAATGACCAAATCCCAAAAATTTGGACATCATCAGGGTCGTATAAGTTTGCGTACCTCGCATAGACACACGCACACTTACCCCAATAAACACACAAACACATACCCTATCTTTATCAGCATCTACAGAAGAGACTGAGCCGACATTTTGAGGTGACTTTGGGAAACTTTTTAGTCAAATGGCGCACACCCATAAGGACATCACGGAAACACACTCCCAATTTTGTCCAGTCCTTGGCCTATGCTATTGTCCTTTCTTTTGGCAAATCGAGTGTCGGTTTAAAACTCGTTTTCAAAGTCCTTATAACTATTTAAATGCTGTAGAGCAAGAATGAAAACTTAGATTGCTTAAAATTGTGATTTTGTAATTTACTCTCTTCCATTGCTTATATGTACTTCATTGGGACAAGCTTTTTCGGACGGAGGGAGTATGTGCATATAAACTGCATATCATTTTCGATTTTGCATCAACATAATTAAAGTTTTATTTTGAACACAACACAATTCAAAAACTTTCCAGGTCAAGAAATTCAACATATTCTCTTCCTCATCGCCAACTTCAACTTCATCTTCGAGAAATTCAATATCCAAGTCATATGAGGATGACGAAGAATCAATGAAATCCACTACCATTGAGCTCATTGAGGTTATCGTATGAGCTCATTTACATGAATGGAGTCGAATTCCAATGTCATCTACATGGCTGTAAACAAAAATACACAACTAATTTTCACAATTCAAAGCAATCATACAGTTAGACAACTCCTTAGAGGCCTCGTAGGCGGCGGAGTTGTTTTTGGACGGGAAGGAGCACCGTTCAGGTAGTGAGGCCAGAGAAAGTGCCCGTAGATTAGCAGGGGCAACACGATGGTGGATGAGCTTGGGCGGACGGCAAGACGTGGCTACAAGACGACTAGTTGACTGCAGTCGGTCGATGCATGATGGATGCGGTCGGGGGGTAGTCGGGATAAGGTTTATGACTAGAGGCGAGGTACTTCGGGAGGAGGAACGATTCCTCGACGATGTGTAGTGCCATATGGCAGTGATCCGGCAGCCGGGGGTGCTTTGAAACAGTGTTCAGGTGGACCGCGGCGACATTGGCGCCAAATTTCCTATCGATAGAGTGAAAAATAAAAAATTGTCACCCAGTCTGCAAATACAAAGGCATGTGAATTATTTTAGAGTGCACTCTAATTTCGTTAGGATAAATGGCGGGATGTGGGATCTGTTAGAGTGGTTGTTTGGCCCCATTGCATTGCCGCTAGGACGCTCGTAGTCCTCGTGTATTGTCACTGACCAAACATCATTTGATGAAGTTTGTCATGTGAATCCTACCTCTTGTGTTTCTCTTTTTGAGTTCCTCATTTCCTTGGATCTCTGGTGAATGGCCTACATAAGTTGGCAACATCTCTCCCCTGGATCGATGAACTTTCTCCAAGACATTGTTTACCCGAAGACCTTTATTAGGATGTATACTTAACACCCTATCATCGGAATATTGAAAGCTACAATTGTTTCCATAGCCATTACAAAGGGGGAATTCCATTAGGAAAACCGCAAAATAGAAGATCTGCCTAAGGAGAAAGGTGATGGAAACATGACTATGGTAATCCCCTTATCCCTGAAGTAGTTAACTCTAATGAAAAAATTGGGCAATCTGGCCCAACAAATTGGTGTGAACTTGGGGAATACTAGAAACATCATTAGCTCAAATTTGATTTTATAAAATATGTTGAATAAATTAGGCTTGATTTAGTTAACCAAGCCAATGTTCAACATGCCATTTCTCCTACAAAATTGACATTTCTCCTGCTAAAATTGACAGAGACAAAATTACTGGGACTGGCGAGCATGATATAGGAGGAGTGCTTTCTGATGAAGGAAGTTGTGAGTCCAATCTTGAGGATGATGAATGGGAGGAGAAAAAAATAAAAACAAGTCACCCTAGAATTCTGGGGGAAGACATGTTTGGTTTGTCATTGTTTCAAGAAAAAAAAAGTAAAAGAGTATTATTAGTGTGACAACGAGAGGTATTTTTTGGGAATATGAGAGGTTTTCGAGGAGATACTAAAAGAGATTTTCGAGGGAAATGATTATGGATAAAAAAGTAGATTTCCTTGGCTCGCTTGAAACAATGAGACATGCATACTCTAGGACTAATTTGCAGAACTTATGTGCACGCAGAGATTTCCATTGGCATCACACTCCCGCTAGTGGGAAATCCAGTGGCCTATTATTGTGTATTAACTTCACTACTCTAGATGTTATTTCCCAAGAGGATGGGGAATGCTATATCAAAATGATCGTATAAGATGTTAGAGATAAGTTTATTTGGGATTTAGTTCTAGTTTATGGACAAGCACAACCTGATAGGAAAGGCAAATTCTTGGCTGGAATTTTTGCACGATTGCATCAGTTATGCACTAATTGCATGTGATTTTATTATAATTAGAAAATGATCAGATAAAAATAAACCAGGTACATCTAGGCATTGGATTATTTTTGTTCAATGCAATTCTTGAACAAGTTGGACTTAGGGAGCTTGATCTTAATGGAAGACAATTTATTTGGGGGAATAATTTGAAAACCCTAATTTTGAAAAATTGGACAGAATACGGTGTTGACCATCTTGGGAAGAAAGTTGTCCTTCAACTGAAGTTACTGCCATAGTTCGAGAGAAATCTGATGACACTCCTTTGTTTCTAGACTCTGGTTATGTGCCTAAGACTTACCCCATCTTTAGATTTGAAAATTTCTGGTTTCTAAGGGATGGAATTCGAAAGATAGTCATTGATATTTAGTTGACTAATACTTCCAGAGGCTAAAACACTGAGAAGTGGCAATGTAGATTTAGGAAACTTAGCGCTAAGCTGAAAAGCTAAAATAGAAATATGAATGGATGGCACAAAATATTTAAAAAATATATATTCTTGTTAAATCGGATCATATTGATAAACATTGTGACATTTATGGTTGAATTGCTGATATGAGACGAGAGCATAAAGATTTGAGAGCTCAACTGGATAGAGTTATGAAACTAGAAGAGTGGAAATGGAGACACAGAGCAAAAAATATGAAAATTATTGAAAGATAAGAGAACAAGAAATATTTACATGCCAAAGCTAATCGTAGACGAAGGAAAAATAAGATCAAATCACTAGATCGGGATGAAAGGAGAATTGAGGGACAAAAAAGATGATTAATTACATTACTAATTTTTACAAAAACCTATTTAGTCAACCTGAGGTCTCTAGTATTCCTTTGGATGTTGGGAATCCTAAGACTATTCCCGAGGAGCTGTAGAAAAGTTGACAACAACCTTCTAACTAGAGGACATAAATGATGTGCTTTTTAAATTGACTCACAACAAATCACTTAGGCCTAATGAATTCGCTGCTGAGTGTACAGCATTTCCGGAATGTAATTAAGTTTGATCTGAAAGCTCTGTTTGATGATTTTCAAAAAGGGGAGCTTGATATCTCTAGGTTAAACCATGGTATTATCATTTTGGTGCCAACTCTTGTCAACATGTTTTTAGTCAGATCAACTCTTACTTTACTTAATAGTTTGGGTGATCTTATGTCATATTCTCGAGAAGTCGGGACCTTTGACAAAACTAAAGAAATGGTTTAATGAGGACATCGCTTTGCTGCTAAGGTGCATCTGCCCCTGCATGAACAGTAATTTTAGATGCATTTTTTGAAACCAAAGATGCTCCAGTGTCCTAGGAGTGTGCAAAATTTCATGGACAAATAACATTTCGGGAGCTCTCAACAAAAGCAATAAAATCGACTCTCAAAGAACTCTCAAAAAGACATTACAGAGACGCACTTTTTTGTCCACAGCTCCTCGAATGTGATTTCACCACAAAAAATACACGCTCCCAGCACACTCGAGCATCTTCGGTGCGAAAACAATTCATTTTTTTTTGCTTATGTTTGCTTGTTTTTCGAATTTACAGTTCCTGAGCCTAGGCTTTTCAATGGATTATCGTGGTTTAGTGGGGAAATATTTATATCACAAAAGATCTGACTGTGATGTTTAGTCCGTTAATTTTCATTTTTGATACATCTGCGTTGGGTGCTCTCTTTTATTTCTATTTGGATGGTCATAGGCACGCACAAAGTTAAGTGCTATTGGGAATAAGTGTTGTTTATTGTAAAAAAAAATGTCCTTGCACCATCCTCACTTGGGCGTTTACGGTCAGGTTTCCGATAAGGTCAGTCAGAGGAAAGCCTTTTGTCGTTCTTCCTCTGCTCTGAGCAAGTCTTTTCTATTTGAGTTAATTACAGCTAGGATGGATAATCTTGCACCATGATAACAATATCAAACATGATCTTGAAAACCACATAAAAATGATACAAAAAACATAGATGGCCACACATTTTGATTCATTTGCGTCAATTCGAACGTCACACTGTTTGTCAACTGCTATATCTCTGTATGTCACGTGGCAGCGGGCCCATGCTATCTCTCAATCTGTATGGGCCCCTTCTGTCAATGGGATGGAAGAAGAAATGACATACAAATAAAATGGGGGGAAGATGCGACAAAGAAAAAAGAAAAAAGGGAGAAGGAATCTTAACCTGACAGGTGGGACCCACCCATATATAAAGGAAGCTTGCCAGGCCGCTGGCTCGTTTTTTTTTAACATCAATACAGACGCAAGCGTTTATATACACGCGCATACAGGGTGCCACGTACGAAGAGAAAACGGTCATTTAATCACGCGCATGCTGAACTCATGGAAGTGTATTAAAATGTGTAGTTAGGCAAGTTGTTGTACGATTTTACGGGATTTTTAAGATTATGTATGATACTATTACCCCCCATGCAATTTGATGTATTCTGACAGTAATAAACTCTTTCTATTTTGTCTAGCCTCGTACTCCTAGATAAACAGCAAACAAATGTTTTGCTAGGAAATGTTGGCGCCTTGCATGCTTTTGTTTTGAACGTTGGACACACACACACACACACACACACACACACACACACACACACACACACACACACGAAACGCACGCAAGCCTGTAGCAGCAGCAGTGAAATCGTAAAATGCCAACGAGCGTGGTGCGTGCCTTCGAGAGGAAGCCAACGTCGCGAGACAATTTTAAAGCCACGTTCGTTCATCCATGGAGGTGGTCGTGGTAAACGCAAACAGCTTTTGTCAGGCCAGCCAAACCATCACGTGTTTGCTCCTCTCCACCAAAAGCTACTTTGCTTTTTCAGGTACCTCTCTGCTGGACCCCATCGGTTGTACTACCGCCTGTTGTTGCCCGGCCTTCCTATGGAGTTGGTGAAGTACGTGACCATGATGTATAAAATAATTAACAAGTGAAGTTTAACTCGGCGGCCCAAAATTAAACGAATTTAGAAAAGAAATTATTAAGTTTAGGAGGCCAGTTAGAAACGTTACTTTTCAGAGGAGCATATACCCCCCTCTAAAGAAAACTCAGCCATATCCTCCTCTAAATTATAGGGATCGGTTAGAGATGCTTTTAGATCATGAAAACCCTAGACCAGTTTTGATTTTCTTTTTGTTGAATTTGGAAAAAAAAATTAAGCTGAAATCACATCAAATACAAAACAGATGAAAATCATGGACTAATAAACACATTTTTTATATGTCCTTTATTTGATGAAGTTCGTCATTCGATAAACACATAGTTCGCCATCGTACTACATGACCATATAAGTGTGCATTTTTTTTTACAAATGTTAGCATATTATGGAGAGAATAAAATCATTCCTATATCTTCTATGACTTTGCAATATTTTCATAGGTAAACCATCAACACTTAACGGCTTCAATTACATAAATTACAGATGGAATAATGTCCTTTACTCAATCACTGCCTATACAGCAGTAATATTTTTTTTTTCAATTTTGGTTCCTCTAACACTTAGCAAATATGGATTATACCTCTAATGGTTGATCTATTACCTTGTGGGAGTTATAGGTCATCACATTTAATCTATGTCACTGGATCAAAAATAATGATTGGTCAATAACGGTTGGGACCAAAATTTCTCTGAAAGCTATTGCACAACAAATGTGCACGGTCAATGATAGTTTATGGTACTTACTTTAACTTGTTTTTTGCGGGAATCACTCTAGCATGTTAATCCATGTTAATTAAATGACATTTTTAGTAGGGCATATCTTAGCTGCATCTACTAATTATAATATCGATTAGTATTGTGGATGTGAGTTATATTGCTAACCGAATGTTTGCTCATGTTCTAGATATAAAATATTAATCAAGTATAGGAGAGTTTGTGTGACGAATGTATGCTAGTCAATAATTTCTCACATGTCAACCCATCGTACCCCTAAAAAAACCATGGTAATTTAGTGACGTTTTTAATAGGTCATATCTTACTTGCAACTACCAATTATAATATCAGTAAATATTTTGGATGTGAGTTTTACTTCTTAAATGAGTGCTTACTTGTGTTGATATATGATATTAGTGATATTGCTGATGAAATATTATTCGAATATAGAAGAGTCGAATATGGAAGGTTAAATTTCAGGTTATGTGAGAAATTACTATTTCTATGGTAACTAAGAAATATCTATTTTTTTGCGGGATAGAAATATCAATTTCTATTTCTAAATCACCACTTAAGAACCATATGATGCAAACATGAGATTCATACAAGTATATAACACAATATTTTTTGAACAAGAACCAAATTGATGAAAAATACCTTGACCATATGGCTACAAATATCGACTTAGAAAATAAGTTTTTTTCATCTACCGAGCTACAGTTATTCCTGAATAAATGTAACGATTGAAAATTAGGATTCTTCTACATTCCTTGGGAGTTTTAACTTGGACTCTAACTTGTTAAAATAAAGGGAAAAGCTATCGTGCAACCGACCGATCACGCGCGCCGCGTCCGTCGGATCGTCTCTTTCATCGAACGGACGAGAGAGTGCCCGCTCCCATGGCACGCGCGTTCGTTTTCTGAAACCGACCGATTCGTTCCGACCATTTCCTGAAACAGAGCCGTTGTTTCGGGAAAACGCCCTTGCAGCTGAAGCCGCAGCGTATGCTTGCTGGATTGGGAGAGGCGACGAGGTCTGGATCTGAGAGGGCGGCGGCGCGGCCGAGGCTAACCTACCGCCGTGACGACGACTTCGTCTTCGGGAGCGGCGGCGGCCGCCGACAACCCAAGCAGGTACGGATCTCCCTCCGGTGATTTCTCCCCACGCGCTCGCCCTGCTCCGCCGCGACTACCTTCCCCACGTGCTCGCCCTGCTCCGCCGCCTCCCGTCCCCACCCTCCCCACGGCTCCTCCTCCTACTGCTCCTCTCCGTCCTCCGCCTCCGTCGCCCGCCCCACCTCTTCCTGTCCACCTTCAACACAGTCTTCGTCCCCGGCCCCAGCCCCTATTGCTCCACCTACAGCTGCTCCTCCGCCTCCTTCGCCCTCTCCTCCACCGCCGCCTACTTCCTGTCCGCACTCAACCTCCTCCGGCTCGTCTCCTCCCGCCTCCCCCTGCCGGTGTCGCTCGTCCTCGCCGTGTTTCTGCAACTGGACCGTTGTAGAGTTTCTAAATTTTTGCCACACATAACATTGCTGAACTTACTTATCTCTTTCATAGGGAAAATTCTATGTAGGCCATAGCAGTTGATTTCGCCCTGTAATCCCTTCATGTGCTATGTGAATTTTTTGTGGTAGTGGATTGCGTGTAGCATCATAGATTACCTGTGCCAGCACATATGATTGTTCATTTCCTGTCCATGCTTCATGTAACCCAATCAAACCTTGGGCTGTGTGGAGTGAACTCTACAGTTTTGTTCACTTCTTCTCCATGTTCTATTTAACTGAAACCTTAGTATTTGGCAGCGGGGAGTGAATGTTATAGTTTTGGTTTCAGAAACCGTCTGTCTGTGTGTCGTTAGCTATCCTGGACCGTGTGGGAGGCCGGGCGCTGTTTTTGATTTGTATCATGCCTTATGCTAGGGAGCTATGTTGTTAGATTTATGTTTCAGATTTGACAGAACCACAATTTTTCCGCAACATCTATGAAAAATGCTGACAGTTTGTGAGAGCTTGCTGGTGTTGCATTTTTTGGAGTTCATTATGGTTCAAATGAATATGGTGATACTTGTGAGAGGTTGCTGGTGTTTCCTATCCATTTTTGCTTTTATAGCTGAAATGGATGAACATGCCTATTTGTAGTTGGTTTTCCTGGAGCTTATTGTTTTATTTCCTGGAGCTAAAATGGATAGCTCATTTCTTTTTCTTATTCTTTGTAGTTGTGTTTCCTGTAGCTTCATAACATCAAAGCTTGACTTATTTTTGGTTTTGTTTTGCAGCATGGCCATCTACCAAACCTGATGGTCAGCAAAGCGGCTGCGCGAGATAATTAATTCCATCCAAGGGAAGAAGAGAGATGTACTAAGCAAGTCTAGCTTTGGGGATTTGTTGCACATATCTCCTGTGCCTCTTCCGCCAGAAGGGCTTCTGGATTTCTTAGTTATGAGTATCGACCCCAAGGAGCGTCTACTCAAGTATGTTTCTTTTTGAGCATCTTCGTTTAACCATGTGTTCTTTCTGTTATCAGTCTATTGATAGCATTTTTCTCTTTTTTTTTGCAACATCTAGTAATTTCTTTTTTATGTTCTCTATGTAGGATAAATGATCACAAGGAAATACACTTCACAAAGGACATGGTTAAGAAGATTTTCAATGTCCCTTCTGGTAGCAGGCCGCTAGGATTCGGCAAGAGGGGCAAATCAGATTTCCGAAATGTGTATTTGGATGGTGATAGGGCTCCAATAGCCACCACAACAGCTGTTCTATCAAAAGCGGATGATGACGATGAGGATACCATTAGTAGTTCATGGGTTTTACTCTGCTTATCATTGGTCCTAGCTCTCGGGACAGGAAACATGGTGCGTCTTGAGTATCTCCACACCGACATGAGTGTTGTCCATGAGTTAGAATGGGATGAGCATATTCTGTCCGATGTGATGAAGGAAGTTAAAAAGTACCAGGATAAGAGGTCTGAAGGTAAAGTGAAATTCCTGATTGGTGGCTGTCTACCAATGCTTCCGGTACAGACCATCATTCCCATAACAAATTCCATATTCTTTTCCGGGACAACAAACTTTTGCAGGCGCTCATGTTTCTTTTTTCTTTTTCTTTTGTGTGTTTGCAGGTAATTTACATGGACCACCTCGACATTCCAAGAGGATGCATAGTTGATCATACCATCGACTACTCACTGCCGCAAGCTTGTTTTGTTCATGAAATGGACTTCACCGCTGTTGTTGCAGTCGACACACTAGATGATGGATTTGGGAAGCGCCCTATAAGTATCTTCTTTTTTTCAAATTTTGGACACATGACCTTTTGTTTTCTTTGCAAATTTCTGAATCCTTGTTTCACTTTTTTCAAATGCAGTTCAGCTCCAACACACCGTATGCAACACCCAAGTTTATGTCATATGTAGATCAACTTGCCCAAAGATCAATACAAGGCAGTGTCACAGAGGATCTGCCCGAAACAAATACCCAAGGCGGAGATGTTGCTTCCGCAACACCCGTTATGGATGTGCCAGAGAGCTCGCACACACAAGCCAATCCACAAGGGAGAGATGATGTGGGCTCTCAAGAACCACCTAAGGGTGGTATGGAGGGTCCTGATGGAAGAGAAGAGACTGTGCACGAGCCACCTCTGGATAACATGGGCGGTGGTGATGATGTGTGTGGTTCTTTGGAGGAGTGGCTACACGCATTGCCTACATTCGAGGAGTTAGAGGTGAGACCCATACAACATTTCATTGTATCATGTATCTTGCTTAACTGCCATGTCAAAACTACTTACTAACAACTAATGTTCCTTTTTCCCGCTCTCATCTCTTTTTTTGTTTTTATGCATTCACAGCTGCCCCCACATCTTCGTGACATATACAACAAGCACAAAGAGCTACATGCTACAGAACTTAATGCCGCGTTGAGCTCATTTGGGAGGGCGTTGTAGGTCATGTATTGCAAACGCATGGGTCTAATGTTGTCTGAGGCAGTCAAAGCTGGATCCAGGATGGATGAGGCCAAAGATGAAGTGGCAGATGTCACTTTCAGTGTATCAGGAGCTCCCACAGCAGGCATGTGCGATGCCACTGAATTGTTTCCGCAACAGCCTAAGAAACCAGATGGCGTGCATGGGACTACAACAACCGCTACAACCACTGCCACCAAATCTTCTCCGCAGCAGCCTAAGAAACCAGATGCCGTGCATGGGACTACAACAACCGCTACAGCCACTGCCACCAAATCTTCTCCGCAGCAGCCTAAGCAACCAGATGGTGTGCATGTGACTACAACAACCGCTACAGCCACTGCCACTGAATTGTTTCCGCAGCAGCCTAAGCAACCAGAAGGCGCAAAGAGTGGGGATCTAGCAGTTGAAGTGGATCAGATAAACACTGTCCCAGGCAAGAAGAGTGACCACATCAATGGCAGTGTTCATGGCAATGTCAATGTTCATAGCAATGCCAAGGGAGAAGATTCTTGCAGCAAGGTAAACATTGAACAGAAGTCGCCTCGCAGCCCAAGCTACCCATTTGTGAATTTGACAAGGAGGCCAGGGACACTTGAAGATGGGCCTTCATTTGGCTTATTTGAACCTGGAATCGATGACGATGTACTGTTTCAGGATCCGCCACAAGTTAGTAATTCACCTGCACGATCATCTGGTCTATTTGATGTGGACTCTTTCTTGGAGATTCGAGCGAGAAGTCCTTTGTTTGATAGTTCTCCTGGCAGTTCAACTGGTCCAGTTTATGATGTGACCCCACTCGCAACATATCTCCCATTATCGACAGGCCCTGCAGGTTTTTACAAGTCATCCCCGCAACTTTTTGTTACGCAACATATCAGAATCTGTTTTTGAAACTTTAGTATATCAGTGCTCCAATCTGTTACTCACAAGTTCTTATTGCTTTCTATTCCTTTTGTGTTGCAGAAGCAGGTGTTGGTGAGACAAGAGAGGAGGAGGAGGTGATTGAAGTCAACAGCAGGCAAAGCCATGATGGGAAGAAGCCTACACTTAAGAGAGCCGCACCAGCCGCACCAAGGGCACGCAAGTTGCAGAAGATGAAGAAGATAAAAATTGATGCAACAGAAGATGCCATATACCAAAGGTACTGCTGTACCAATTATCGTATAAAGGACTCACCTGAAGGCGAGCCTTTGTAAGTGTTTTTTGCACTTTTTATATGTGTGTTGAGAGAAAAAAATCCATCCATTTTTATCGACACCTCCTAACCGAGATATTGTTTCTTTTTGCAACAAACAACCCTACATTTATCAGGATAGGTGGTTTCGATATTTCCTTCAAACATTTCAGTAATGGGCTCAAAAAGCGCGCACATTTGAACAATGAGGTGATGTCACTTTACATCGAAAGTTTCAACATTGAGCAGACGTACAACTCAACCAAGCCAAGGAAGTTTGCGTTCTCACCACATGTTGCTGTGAGTTAACTAACATGTTTTTTGTTTGCTTTTTTTGTCACTTGAGTTTTCCACCCGCAACATAGTATATTTTTATTTGTGACCATTTTTTGTTTTTCATACATACCAAGCTTTGTGTTGATCCAAGTTCATTCAAGACAAGTTCCTGCATTAGAGATTTGACCAGGGTCTGCAAGAAGAATGACATCGTGAAATTTGATCAAGTAAAGCTCTCGTTCAACTATCGTATGTAGTGCAAAGTTTTCCTTGTAGCGCAACAATGTTTCTGTTTTATTTATCTCATTTTTTAATTTTTGCAGCTGTTCTTCACCATAGTCCAGAGAGACCATTAAGCAGTTGTTGTTGTAAATTTCATGAAAAAACAGTTTAATGTCTTTGACTCCAGCAGCTTAGACCCTGACTATGTCAGCATCCTTGAGAAGCCTTGTTGCAATCTAGTATGGTGTCGAACACAACTTTTTTTATACGATTTTCCCTTTTTTGTTTTTTCAAATCAATGTTGCGGTACTAATCAATTCGACATTTCCAGATAACAAACTTCAAAGAACTGGTCACAGAATTTAACCCATGGAAGCAAGATTTTGGCACATTTCAGATGTCCAGTCCACCAAGCTACCCGCAGCAGTCAACATCGTACTATTTTTTCTGTATTATTCATTTGTGGCATTTCGCAACTTTACATCCTGTTTAGGAAGCATTTTCATCTTTTTGTTGTGATCTCATGTTTCCTCTACCTCCTTTTTCCATGACAGATTTGATTGTGGCATCTTTGCTATTCTATACTTGGAGAATTTAACTGCCAGGGGGATGAAGCCATTCAATACAGTACGACTCAGACTCATTTATTTTTATTTTTCTTCTTTTGCAACCTATGAAACACTAGTAGTAAATAAATTATAGCAGTCAACTACTATCATATATTTCTAAAATTTTATGTTATTACCCACCCTTTTTTTCATCCCCTGCTAGTAGTGTCTCACAATGTGTTTTTTCTTTTGTTGTGTATGCTCAGGATTCAAACTCATTGCTCAATGTCCGGAAGTACATTGCGGCGAAGCTTTTCAAGCACCCTCAAAACACCCTCAACTCAGAGGACGAGCTTCAAGCTTTGCTGAAAAACTCATAGATTGATGCCAACCACAACAAGACATCTCTAGTAGTTTAGACCTTTTTTTTGCAGTGCATGTGTGTGCGACATGTTTGTAACCGAACTCTCTAGTAGTATACGAAACTAAAGTGTTTCGGAAGTAGAATGTGTCATGCTGGGGCATGCCCCCTTTCTCCCTCATTTATGTATGCTGGAGACATGGTGTTTCACTACTGATCTTGTGTTTTTGCACACATATATATAATGTAGACATGATTCCAATGGTAGTTGTTACTTTTTTCCTGAAATTGTGTTCTTTTTTCTGCACACTGGTGTTGTATTCGAGCCATTTGTTGCATTTAGAAATCTTTTACTAGAAAAATGACGAAATTTGCTATAATGATCGCCATCTCCGTAACATTTTTTGTTACTTACACTAGAAAAATGATGAACTGGAGGCATTTTCTCATCACAACATCATGTCCCTGTAACATAAATACATCTTATAACATCAGCAAAATGAAAAGTGCTCATGTTCCTGTAACATGAATACATCATGTAACATAACCCAAACGAAAAGGTGTCCTTCCTGTGAAGATCATGTTTTTCATGTAACAGGAATACATCATCTTTTTTTTCCAACCTGTGAGACCACACAAGCTTTTTTTCCTGCAATATGGATTAATATGGGATGTATACACGTAGAAACAGTGAGGTTGTATGTCCAAAACCCAGGCAACTACATGGAGCAAACATAACACAGGCTGCAAATTGAAATTATAGCTTGTACATCATCATTTTTGCAAAAAAGAAGTTACTAATGTAGCTCAAACACAGGGAGCAAGCACATCTTGCTTAGGAGATGAAACAAAACACCCAAAGCTGGCTGATGGGGGATCTTCTCCCAAATGAAAAACATTTTTTCTTAGGAGAATCTTCCTCCCTGTTTCTCTCATCTTTTCTTTCTAGAGCTTCAGCTGCGTTGCTTGGGAAATGTTTCGGTCACTTGCCATCACGACTCTCATGTATTGACAAGCTGGGACTGCATGTCCAACCTCAGAGCAGAACTGGCATTTAGGGGGTGCTGCCGCCGCCTCCGTTGCAGCTTTTAGCGCCCCACATGTCTGAATATTATGTCCTTCTTCATGGCAGTACTTGCAGCGGACAATCCTTTTCCAGCTCTTGGCTTTACTGTTGCCGTCGACTTCTTCTCTTGTTGCTTCGCCTTCTTTTTTTGCTCATCGTCTCGCTGCTCTACCAGTGTTTTCTTTCTCTTCTCTCTTTCAGTTGGCCGACCTTTCTTAGGGACATGAGCTGGGTTTTGTAGCATCTCTGAGCTTTGAGCCTGTGGTAGGTTGTCATTCAATGTTCCCGTTGCGGCAGCGGGTGGTGTTGGGGGTTCACTCTGTTGCGTTGCTTGTTGCCCTGACAGCGCTCCTCTCTTTGCCGCTGCTATGGCAGGCTCAAGAACTGTTATTGCTTCATCTAATATCTTGTAGGCATCATCGTTGCAACATGCATTAGAGGCGAGCCATGTCAACCTTCGACACAAGGAGTTGTATTTCAATGTGTTCGTTGAGGGGTGCCCGAAGACCAGCAATCGGCCAGTCCTGCCCATGCTTGTTGTGGCTGCTTCAGACCACCTCTCCAACAAGTATTGTTGCGGAATTTCTTGAACATTCAGATGCACCATTGCCCTTATTATATGTGCGCAAATCAGGCCATTCATCTCAAAGTAGTGGCAACTACATTCAAACAACCCTTCATCCATCATAACATGCACAGAATAGAGTTTTGGGTTCTCATAGGAGCTTGCCTTTAGCTCAAACAGCAGGCCTTGCCCTCGATACTCAGCGTCTTGGTTGATAACGAAGCCGGTAGACGCGATCACCTGCTTCTGGAACTTGCCAAAGACGTTACGGATGTAGTAAGCAGCAACTTGGCGCTCAATGTTGTACCTGCAACATCACAAGAAATAGGTCACAAACCACATCACACAGAAACTTGGCCCAACAACAATTTTTTTCTTTTTTTAGTAAAGCGCAAAAGTGTGTGTACCGAGAGTATAGTGGCGGAGCTATTGTTTCACCGGTGAATCCAGCATTGTCTTCACGATCAAGCATAGTTTCTTGGCACATTTCGTATTGCTGGACAAACCTCCAAACGGAATCAGCCGGACGAATCAGTGTCTTGAAATATGAGTTAAGCCCCTCAGACCTGCCCGTTGTGCTTGTGAATGGGAAGAATTTGTTCTTGAAGTACGCTGGAGCCCACATCTGCCTTGTTCACCACATGTTCTTCAGGTGTTTGTTCTCGGCCACTTCAAAACACTGCAACATGTGTTGCCATGTTTCCTCAAACTCCTCAATGGTTTCTGATTGATTGATACAAGTGTAGAACACATCTGCAAACACTTCATCTCTTCTCAACAGCCTCCCCAACTTGGTACGTGCATTGCTAAACACATGAAACTTGCAACACCTATGGCAGGTGTTTGGCAACACATCCTCAATAGCTGTTGCCATCGCTTTGTCCTGGTCGGTCATGATGTTTGTGGGATGCTCGTTATCCATTGCAACCATCCACTGTTGGAAGACCCACTTAAATGTTTCAATACTTTCATCCGGCAACAAGGCACACCCGAGTGCAATGGTCTGGAGATGGTTGTTGACCCCAACTATAGGAGCAAATGGCATATTGTATCTATTGGTGCAGAAGGTTGTATCGAAGAACACACAATCTTTATATTTCGGGTAGAGCGCCCTTGTTCTCCCATCAACCCAAAACAAGGCAGTCACGGAGTTTGTTGCAGGATCCTTTTGTTTCGCATAGAAAAACTCTGGATTCTCAGTTTTCCTCCTCTCAAAGTACTCGACTGTCATATCCATGTCTCGGAATGTTAGCCCTCTCCGTAGCTTTGCACGTTCATTCGAAACATCTCTCTTCACATATGGGAGTATCCTGGTGTCACCTCCATGGACCCTGCCGAGGACACTCATGCAATCTGAATTTGATAGGTTCGCATCATGCAACGTCAACAAGAGCTGGTAATCCTCGGCAGGTATACTGCGGTGCGACTGGTAGTACCTAACACGCTCCGGCTGTTCCAGCAATGGATGTGTATGCTCCGCAACAAAACAAGTCACAGTCCATCTCTCCTCTCTCAGCCCAACAATCATGTGCGCCTTACAATCATGGCGGAGCAGCCTGTTCTTTTGACGTTTTCTTGTCACATCCATTCCTTCACTAGGCTGCCTACTGGAGTTGCTTTTTCCTGTTGCAATGCTCTCCGATGTGCTACTCGTTTCCGTTTTATCGGGCTTTCTAGCATGCACACACCCAAAGACCCTCTTGATCAATATTTGATCTTTTTCTTCTGGCCTCTCTTCTGGCTGAATTTTGAGGAAGATATATGTGTCCCGAACCCCAACTTGAAGGCATAGTCATTGTAGAATTTCTGAGCATCCTCAAGTGTGTCAAATACCATGCCAACATAGGGTGGCAGTGGCTGTGATGAAACATCTCCATCATCTGAATCATCTTCGATTGCATCTTCAGTAAACAACAATGCATCTGAATCCTCACCACCACAAACAGAAAAATTGTCTTGGACATAGCTCCCTTCCCCTTCAGTCCCATGATCCTGCATCAGAGTTGTTGCGCAACAGTCATTTTCATCTCTCCATGGAATCAGCAAAAAAAAAATCATGATTCGGAAATTCAGGCACCACACAGAAACATACAACATAATCAAACCGACAGATTTTCTACATGTGCAAGGGGTCCCATGAACATGCAACATCCACATTCAAATCACACAGTTGGAGCAGGGCATTAACAGAAACATGAAAACATACACAATGCAATGAAAGCGGAAGCATTAACAAGTTTCATAAAATTAAGAGCAAGTGGCAACTAAACAATGAAACCAGAGGCATCAGCCAATGCAACTAAATTTTTCTGAGTCTCATGTGTGCATAGATACAAACAGGTAGGACATGTTGAATAGAGTTAATGTTTCAAGAAATATGGAGGCTTATGTGCAACTAAAATTTGGGAGGCTCATTCCTCTGTTTTTTCACACAGGTGTTCATGTTTTTTCAGAGTGGAACAGAGCTAGTGTTTCAGAAACAGGATCTCACCGAAGATTGTTGATGGGATCTGCTCGATCGAGCTTCAGGAAACACCACCGGGGGATTTGTGAACCAAGTCGAAGATCCAGCCCGCGGCGGAAGCCCCCCGGCGGCGCTTGGAGCTGACAAAGATGGCCGCGTCCGTTCTGCAACCGATCCTCGGTAAGCTAGATTTGGGTCCGATCCCACCATCTGGCGCGCGATGTGGTGCGCCATGGAGGTCCCCCACGCCGGCGGCGCCTGATTTTGCGGTGGTTTGGGGGCGGCGCCGCGCTGGGCGCAGGTCGGTCAGGGCCGGGACAGAGCCTTAGTTTCTACAACTGGACCGTTCTTTCAGGAATTAATGAGTGGAGGGGAGGCGACCGAGCCGCGTGCCAGGAGATCGATCGGACGGTTGCACGCGCCTACATCGAACGGCCATCCAGGTGGCGGACATATCGCGCGGATCGGCCGGTGGACGCGTAGCAGCACCCATAAAGATATATGGCATGAAATTGTAATCCTATTTTTTGGATTCCTCGGAATCGAATATGTCCTAAAATTATTGTATTATGGCATGATTTTCCGCCTTAGAATTTGAATTTGAGAAGCAACTAAAGAGAGAATACCCAAAAGAGGCCTCAAGTCCAAAAGTCCGAAAGAGAGTCCAGAACACCGCGTCGACACCGCATTTGGTCTCCGCTGCACTGCAGCAGTCTGCACGACAGGGCAGGGTAGGAAAGGAGGCGACGCCGCCGGCTGCCAGGCGCACCATGCCTTCCTCCTCCTCCCTCTACCCGGAACACCGCGTGGTCACCGCAGCCGAACTCATCGCCGGCAATGATGCCAAGGAAACGAGGGCCACGGGCGCCGAGGGCTTCGCCTCGCTCCTGCGCACCCAGGACGAGGTCGACGCGCTCTGCGACAAGTACGGCGTGCCCAAGGAGTTCACCGCGCGGCCCGCCGGCGACCTGCGCGCGAACTCGACGCCGCCGCCGGGGGCCATCTGCGTGTACGCGCGCGCGCTGGAGGCCGGGATGCGCGTCCCGCTGCGCGGCTTCTTCCGCGAGGTCCTCGCCCACTTCGGCATCGCGCCGGCGCAGCTCACGCCCAACGGGTGGCGCTTCATGGCGGGCTTCCTCGTGCTCTGCGAGTCCGCCGGCGTCCCTCCCTCGGTCGCGGTGTTCCGGCGCTTCTTCCACCTGTCCATCATGGACCAAAAGCACGAGAAAGGGTGGTACTTTTTCCGATCCAGGCGGGACATCACAAGCTTGCCGAACGGGGGTTGCAAAACCACCCCGGGCTGGAGACACGAGTTCTTCTTCCTCTCGTCGCCGGAGCCGTGGCCTTGCGCCGTGGAGTGGGGCGAGCCGTCCAACGGCTCCTTCCTCGACCCGGCGCTCACCGTCGAGGAAAACAAATCGGTGGTGAAGCTGAGCGCTCACGGTGGCGCCGCTGTTGATCTCAGGAACCTGCTCCCTGCTGGGCGCTGCCGTATCTGCGCCGTTGTCGATCTCAGGAACCTGCTCCCTGCTACGTGCCCACGGCGGCGGCGGAGTAACCTTGCTGCCGCATCCCCGCCGCCGCGGCCTTCTTCGTGTTACAAAGGTACCTGAAGAAGTTCTGAACATTGAAATACCTCTGATTCCCCTGTTTCATGGAGCCCTAAAGTTGTTGCTGCGTGCTATCTAGGCATGGATCCCTCCGTCCACGACATGATGAAGACTATGCCGGCGGACAAGGTGGCCGCGCAAGCGTCGGCGTCGGCAAAGAAGAGGACTTGGGAGGAAGCCAGCGGCAGGCACGACGGACACACCACAGACTGGGATGGCGGACGGGAGCTGCTGCAGGAAACCGTCGCGCCGTCGTTGGAGCGCGCGTTCGCGGCGAGCGAGCCTTCCGACGGCGCAGCGATTCGGCGGGTATTGCCACTATGCCAGCAAATGCCATGGGAAATTGTTCCATCTCTAGGTGCTTGTCTTGTCGGGGGTCCGTCCAACCGAGCATATTGTTTGCTTTCAGGCTGCGAACTGCGTGCTCGAACTTGGGGAGAAGCTGGTGGCCAGGGAGCGCGACGCCGCGGCTCTGCGGGAGCAGCTGGAGGAGGCAAAGGCCGAGCTCGCGGCGGCGAAGTGGGCGGCGGACGTGGAGCTTGAGAAGGCACAGTCCGAGCTCGCTGCGGCGGGAGCGGAGCTGGAGAAGACCAAAGCGGAGCTCGCGGCGGTGGAGGCGGAGGTGGTCAAGACGAAGGCCGAGCTCTCCGCGTCTCTTGTGGAGGCTGAGCTCGCCGCGGCAAAGCAAGCGGCGGAGGCGGTGAAGACGAAGGCCGAGCGCGCTGCGGCCTGGGAGGAGGTGGTGAAGACGAAGGACGAGCTCGCCGCCGCGGAGGCAGAGCTGGTGCAGGCCAAGGCCGAGCTCACCGCGGCGAAGCGCGCCGCGGAGACGGAGCTGGTGAAGACTAAGGCCAAGCTTGCCGCGGTGGAGGCGGAGCTGGAGAGCGCCAAGGCGGCAGCGGTGCAGCAGTTCCTGGCCTCCGAGGAGCAGGTGCGCCAGCGCGCGGAGGACGCGCTGGAGGGGTACAAGCGGTGGCGAGGTCATCAAGCTCCGGCTGGCCGTGCTGCCTGAGTACGTTGCCCGCTGATGGTCTTTTTGGAATTTGAAACATTCCTTCTCTAGATGGCTAAAATGAAGATCACGAACAAAACTCTAGCCTGATCCACTCTATGCGCTCTGTTCCCCTATCTGGAGATCGCTTACTTTTGTAGCTGAAGTTCTCTGAGATACTACAACACTCTGCACCCGTTGATAGGTGATTTTCTTGTTCCAAGCTTCAGGTCACAATTGACTAGGGAGGCTCGTTTTTGGTGCATGTAATGTTCATCATTTGCGATGTTATAAGATCGGAAATGGTAAATCCCGAATGTTCGGAATTTGACCATGACTAATCGAACATTTCATGGCAATTTTAGTGAAAAGAGGATGGCAGGTTTAGTTGACACGCTTGGCAATTTTCTGAAAAAACAATAAATTAAGCATGAATTTATCATACTTGCCAACTAAATTTGCATCCTCTCGCCATTAAAAATTGTCATTGAAAACGTTCGATTTGTCAATGATCAAAATTCCCGAGCGCTTCGGCATTATCGGGGTCCTAAGAGTTTGAGTACCTCACATACACGCACGCACACTTACCCCAATAAACACACAAACACACACCCCTATCCTTATGAGCATCTACGGAAGAGACTGGGCCAGCCTTTTGAGACATGAATAGCTCAAATTTGATTCTTAGAAAATCTGTTGAACAAAGTAGGCTTGATTTAATTAAGCAAGCCAATGTTGAACAAACTAGGCTTGATTTAATTAAGCAAGACAAATTGGCATGAACTTGGGGAAAATTAGAAACATGATTAGCTCAAATTTGATTATTAGAAAATCTGTTGAACAAAGTAGGCTTGATAATCTCTGTTGAACTAAGTAGGCTTGATTATCCCTCGAAAATCTACTTCCTTATCTACTTTCAAATTTTCGAGGGAGGCTTGATTTTCGAGAATTGTTATCCATAAAAAAGTAAAAGAGTATTATTAGTGTGACCATGGGAGGTATTTTTTTGGGAATATGAGAGGATTTCGAGGAGATATTAAAAGAGATTTTCGAGGGAAATGATTATGGATAAGAAAGTAGATTTCCTTGGCTCCGTTGGTTTTTCCAACGAAACAAATAAGTTTTGGATTGAGATTTCACATATGCATTGCACAATGATCCGCATTAGGCGGGGGGCAGCAATGATACCGCCGGCCAGGAATAAGTACTTATCCCTCTTATACTTAAGAAAAGAGAATAGAAGTGGTTCCTTTTCTTTCTATACGAAATTTGATAATTTTGTTTGTGCTCATGTTGGCATAGGAAAACTACTCACTTCCGTCATCTGCATTAGTTACGTTAGCGTAGGTAGGCGGTTCTCATGCCAAAGGGGAAGATCTCGCTCAGCCAAGTGCGCTTGAAATAATGAGACAAGAATATTCAAGGACTAATTTGCAGAAATTATGTGCACGCAGAGATTTCCATTGGCATCACACTCCTACTTGGGGGAAATCCGGTGGCCTATTATTGTGTATTAACTACACTACTCTAGATGTTATTTCCCAAGAGGACGTGGATTGTTATATCAAAAGGATCGTATAGGATGTTGAAGATAAATTTATTTGGGATTTAGTTCTTGCTTATGGAGAAGCCCAGCCTGATAGGAAAGCCAAATTATTGTCTGAAAGTTTTGCACGATTGCATCATTCATCCACTAATTGCAGGTGATTTTATTATAATTAGGAAATGATCCGGTAAAAGTAAACCAGGTACATCTGGGCATTGGATTTTTTTGTTCAATGCAATTCTTGAACAAGTTGGACTTAGCGAGCTTGATCTTCATGGAAGATGATACGTCCATTTTGTATCATGTTTTCCTACTATTATTTATAATGTTTTGGTCTTTATTTCACTTTATGGTGCAATTCTAATGCCTTTTCCCTCTTAATTTGCAAGATCTACATGGAGCAAATTTGGTAAATGGTTTCAGTTTAAATGGTTAAAAAACAAATGCAATTAGATATCATCGTTTCATGTCAAACATACAGGAGAAAAAAAATCAATTTGTGCTCACTAACCTGACTTTTTCAGTATAACATCTGGTCTCACCCTAACTTTGGTTGTACATACCATTAGAAATATGATGGGTATCACCCCCAACAACAGTGCCCTTTTTCCATTGTTCAACAATTATCTCAAAAGAAAAGAGAACACACCACTAACTTCTCAATGTGCATCATGACTCAGTAAAGCTTCCGGTGCATGAACATACTTCCTCCTTTTCCTTTTTATATAGAACATATGTCCGTGTGTTGCACTGGGAGAAAAATATTGGCGTTGTCACTCATTTACAAACCCACTTCGTGTGCCACACTATTTCTTCTAGCCAACTTTGACACTGCGGGATATTTCTTCTGTTCAACTTTGACAAACTTCACAGCTAGCAACAATGTGGAAGTAATGTTTTTGTCGTCATGCCTACAACAGTTTGACAAAAAGGAAATATAAAAATAGCTACATTCAAGAACAGAGGGAAAACTTTGTCAAACTTGCAAACCTTGTGTTACTTTTCTTGCTTTTAGCAAGTGAATGTTACTTGTGTGTAGATGATATCTGAAAAGCTCCTAGAGAAAGATGGAAAGTGTTAACTATACTGAGTTAACTATATATAATACAAAACGTATGCAAGGATACACTTTTCTATACATCAACTTACAGAGGATATATTCTGTTTATTCAGCTAAACTTGTAAAGTCACACATTTACAAGCTGCATCTAGTTCTCCTCCAAAAGAAAAGAAAATAAACATGAAAATATTAAATATTAAATCCCGAGATCTCAATCATGAAATCATTGGAAGCAATGTGATTCACAAGAGAGGCCTTTGGGTTCACCCTGCTGCAATTTATGCATCAGCGATTGTTAGAGAATCAAGTGCTATTATACCTCGAGATAATGTATTATGTGGTCGCCAAGCTTGACGTCAATTCAGGGAGTTCAGTTCCAAATAATTCCAAACAGGTTAACCACCCTAGAGATACTGTGGAAATCCTCCCCCAGCAGCGATTTGAGTGTTCAGGTTCACATAGTTATGGACTACTTGCGAGTAAAAATAAACTTTGAAGCTGATATAGTATCACGACAACCTGAATAACAACATCTGGATGTGAAATTGCACTTAAAACTTGCTGCGTTTATCGTTGGTTTTGGAAGCAAAATAATCTATGGTGGTAAAGAAGAGCCTAGAGGATGGTTCTCCAGCTCTTTGCTTTCAGAAGTTTTGGAAGCCGTTCGATACGTGTGCAGAAGTGAATGTGCCACTTCAGTTGTGCATAAACACTCCATCATATGAGCTTCAACAACACAACCGCCACATTAAATCAGTCATCATTTACATCTAGAACCGAATTTGTCAGCTTCAGTCTTGCAAAAAACATGACACATAATCAGGGTTGATGATTTGAGGTATTCTCTTCACCGGGAAAAATGTGCGTGTGTCTACAGAGGAACGACAATGGCAGCAGGCTAACATCATCTATAATGTGGGTCGCCTGTGTAGACGCTGAGAAATAAAAAAAATAAATATTGTAAAATTAAAAACCATCTAAGCGTCCTCCCTGTGTCAGTCAGAAATAAGAAACTCGAACCATTGGTAATAAGAAGTCAACCTAAATTTTACAACTCAACAAATTAAGTCTGTTTAGATGTGCCCTAGTTATCGCGTGCCTAATTGACTCAATCAATCTAGAAAGAAAACAAAAAGAATACAAAAGAAAATGCTTGCACGAATCTTAGCATAAAATCAATGGCATAGGACTTAGATTAGATGTACAATACTTAGAACACATCTAGATGTGCTTTTTTTGCGGGATACATCTAGATTTTTCTTTTGCAGGATACATCTAGATGTGCTTTAGCAAAACTGTAAAAATAATAGATTTGAAATTCAATGCAAAATAGAGAGATGTATTAAGAAACATAGGTATTTTCCAAGTTACTTATGTTCACATTTAGCACACCCTTTATATCAATTTTTTTTTTTTTTGCAAAAAAGCACACCCTCTAATAGGCACTTCTTTTTAGACTCATATTAAGAAGCACATGCATTCACAACCTTGGGATCAGGCTTGGGGTTATAAGAGAACAGACATTATTTGACAGTTCAGTAAAACTAAAATGGTGCTCTCGGCCAATAGCTGCATGCATATAAATCAGTTTGAAGTGTAAAAAAATCAGATGGGTTTGCCTTTTAAATAACTCATACAGGTATGCATGCCATGAATGTTTTTATAAACAAGCTTATTTTGTCTACAACAAATACTACTTGAAACTTTAATGAGGTAAAATAAGGGCAGAACAAAACGAACTCCTTAACTAATATATCTACCAAAAGTGGCCAAAGAAATCCTAAGTCCTAAATAGGCTCACTTTAAGATTGTGCTGAACTACTCCTATTCCATGAATAAGCACTTGAGAAGAGATAATTGTTTAATTATGGCATAAGAAACTCGGGACTCATCGAGTCAAAGCAAGAAATAAGCTTGATCAGATTTGAACCATTGCTTGATAGTATGACGAGAGCAAGTAGCCACAAAGCACCATGTGCACGCGATTAAAACATTTCTCGGATCGGCTCCTTCAGCACAAAGCACCATGTACTGACCGGCGATGGGTGTGACCTTCTGTGGCGGAACTTCTCCTCAGCAGTTCATATAGGCGAATTTTTGTGGACTGATTCTGCAGTATTTTTATCTGCTTTGCCCAGTTAAATAGTCCAGATACTCCACTCCAACTACTATCAAGATACCAGTCATGGTCAAAAGAGAACTGCCGTCTTGCACTCCAATATGGTGGTATGGGCAGTGGGCAGATTCTGAATTCTAGTGTCGTTGGCAACCAAACTCACCTACAGTCACATGGCACATGGATTTGTCGGATATCCTTTTTATGTAACCAACTAATCAACCCGAAACACCGAAAGCAAAATATCAAACTGTAAAACGCTCTGCCTCACCTGCGTGTATTTCTTGACGGCCGAAGATCATCTCTGGCATGCAGGCGCCCACCTCCTGGTGGATCTCGACGGGTGTGCTGTCTCCGTTGTTATTCGATGTTGCAATGGAGGGCTAAGCACCGTTGGTGTGGATCTCATTGGTTTGGGGACAGTGTGCTGCTGCTGGAAGTCCGAGAGCTCGGCGGCCGCGGCCGTCGCCTCCGCGGAGTCTTCTACGACCCATCGCACCATAGTTTCCTCTTCTCCTCCTTCCCCTCTCATCCCACGGCGAGTTTGCTTGTGCCGGCTCTGGCTGCGGCGATGCTGCTAGCTTTGTGGCAGAACGGCGATGTGAAAGGCGGCCGGGGTGGGTGCACGGGCGGGTATAGCCAACGGTGACGAATCCATCTCGAGCTACCACACGCAGGGAAGAAATTGCTCGAAGGAGCCGATTTTTTCACTGTATATAGGCTCCGTGTCGTGACCGAAGAGGAAGACGATGACCCAGGACGTGAGAGATGAGGATTGGCGTGCACTGAGGTTTCCTTTCTTTTCGTGAGTTCTGTTCCGATTTCTTTCCAAACGTGCGTGGGAAGCGGCCAAATTAACAGAAGTAAAGCGAGAGTCGGGCATGTTTTTTTGGCTGCAAACGGGGTAGCGCACGTATATGTTTTTAATTCAAATTGAAAGCGTAAATTCATATGAAGAAAACGTATTGTGACGGTGAACCCACAGAGTCAATTCGTGCTTTATTATTAGAGAGAGATATGGTAGTAGTATGGATTTGCTGTTCAGGTCCAGACCACATTGGACAGTAGGCCAGTCCTCCGCCTCCGGGTCCGGGTCTCTGCCCGATCAACTCCTGTATATGTACGTGAACCATCGTCTCTCTTGGCGTAGGCACGTCAGAGCCTGCCCACTACCCAGCCCCAGAGCACACAGACTGCTCATTTCCATTTTTGTGCAAAGCCCATTGTCGTGGGCCACCAGGCCCAGACTGGCCGGCAGTAGCAGCTGATCTGGACCGCGTGGGCCCTCCATGCGACGTGTCGAGCACCCAGACTCTGCGCACTGTGCCTTCACTTTTCCAAGACGGACTCCATGATTGTTGCCATTGCTGCTCACAGCCACACACAGTCCAAGCATCACCCGGCGACTGGAAGAAGACTCGGCTCTCTCTCTCTCAAAGTACATTACGAATACATATTCATGATGGATCTATTAATATCTACTCCCTCCTTCCGTCCAGAAATACTTGTTATCAAAACGGATAAAAGAAGATGTATTAAGACATATTTTAGTTCTAGATATATTTTTTATCCATTTCGATGACATGTATTTTTGGACGGAGGGAGTATTTGGTACTGTACATGTTCAGTTTTTTTTTTGTAATCTTGGTCAAACCTAACAAAGTTTGGCGTAAGGCAATATGTACCGGGTTTCACCATTTGGAAAGGAGGGAGCATTTCATAGCAAAACTTCACACGTATATGCTTCCACTCACAAGGTGCATGCATGGATTTTTTTTTTACACCCCATCCATTCAAAACATAAGGTGGATAGCATAAGTGAAGTTAACGTCTGGTTTGGCCACTAATAATTTATGTTTACATGGGTTGGACATGTAAGAGATGAAATATGGCAATTTTGTTGCAAAATTTGTAAGTCATACGCCACTTCACTAATGTTGTAGACATATTACAATTTGCTGGAGGTTGTAATAAGTCGATCATGCTTCATTTTTTTTTGGGAGTACAAACATATTTTATATATATATATATATATATATATATATATATATATATATATATATATGCATGATTTTATTATTCTTAAAGTATTAACATGCAACACATAATAGTTTAAAAAGGGCAAGGAAGCCCAAGAATAGTTTTAGGGAGAACTGAAGAAGTGAGTATTTACGTGGAAAAAACATTTTTTTATGAAGGAGAATGGGTTTGAATTTTGCACATGTGTATGTAGGGCGCATTAGATTTTTTTTCTTTAAAAGAAAATGTGCAAATTAGATGGTCTATTACATAGTTTGTTTTTCGCGGGAACTATTATATATTTTTCTCCTGCACAAACAATAGGGTGCAGCATTTCTGCACCCAGGCTTAGCTGAACCCGTCGATGAAAGGTAAATTCGAAAAAATAAACAAATTTAAAAAATGTTTACACATGAAATTCGAGAGAATCTTTTAGGTGTGTGTGTGTGCCAAATTTCAAGATATTTGGACGTTTGAGGAGCTCGTGGAAAAATAAAAATTTTGGTCTGTCAAAGTATCTTTCAAAACATGCACCGTGTAGACTAGATTTTTTCTTTTGCCACGAGCTCCTCAAATGTCCAAACACTTCGAAATTTTGCACGCACCTAGAAGATCCTCTCAACCTTCGTGGTGAAGAGCGAGCCCGACTTCAAGGTGACGGTGAAAGATATAAAACCTGTGTATCCTTAACAAGCAGTATCATGATGAGATGGCTAGCTGGGCACGCAGATTAACTCAGGATCGCTGTACTAACTTAGTACAAAATTGGGTCATCTATTTTGAAACGGAGGGAGTACAAGTTTTGTCATTAAAGTGACCATTTCCATCAAATTCAAGAAGCAGTGGTGTAATTGACTCTTTTTCTAGTGATCTGATCCTGAATCCAGCTCTATTAATGAAAGAATATGCAAGTTTGCCTTGCTTTAAGAAAAGTAAGAACAAAATTGAAGTTCTTCCATTCATGTAAATATGTTTTTTCTCCCAAGTTTTAGGCCGTGTCTTGCTTAGCAAATTCAAGAATCAGTGACAAAGAATGAAGGAAGTCTATAAACTAGGGGGGATCGGAAGGCACACGGCTTGCCCTAAAAACCCTTTGCTTTTGCGCACGACGACGAAAAATGAAGCCTCCACTTTCTTTCTTGCCGTCTTGATCGGTAGCCACCCACCCTCCAGTCCTACCAGCGCCGCCGCCGCCGCAGCACAACCCCAGCCGCCATGCCATCCTCCTCCGGGACCTCGGAGTCCTGGTCGCGGCCGGACGACCTCCTCGACGAACCCACCCGCGACCGAGCTCCCCGCACCAGCGACGGAGGCGATGACGGCGACGACGACGTCTCGGCCGAGCGGGTCGCCTCGCGGCTGCGCAAGCCAGGAGCCCTGAGGGCCCTCTGCAAGAGGTACGCCATCCCCGGCGGCTTCGCCCCGGTCCTCGCCGGCGGCCGCTCCTCGTGCTCCACGCCGCCGCCCGGGTCCGTCTGCGTGTACCTCGACGCGCTGGACGCCGGGATGCGCCTGCCCCTCCACCCCTTCTTCGCCGCCGTGCTCACCCACTTCGGGCTCGCCCCGGGCCAGCTCTCGCCCAACGGCTGGCGCGCCATGGCCGGCTTCGTCGCGCTCTCCCGCTCCGCCGGCGTGGACCCGTCGCTCGCCGTGTTCCGGCACTTCTTCGCGCTCTGCCCGTTCCCGCCGCACGGCTTCTACACCCTCCGCGGCAAGGACGCCGACGGCCTGCTCTTCGCCCGGATTCGCGCCAAGTTTGTCAAGGGCTGGAAGGAGGACTTCTTCTTCCTGGCGTCGTCGGCGCCCTGGCCGTGCCCGGTGGAGTGGGGGGAGCCTTCCAGGTCCTCCACCTTCGACCCGTCGCTCACCGTCCAGGAGAAGGCCGTGGCGGACAGCCTGCTGCGTGCTCGAGGGAGCTCCCCGATCGATCTCTTCGCGTACCTCCACCACCGCAACATGGGCGCGGCCAGCATCACCGGGGTGTCGCCTCCAACTCCTCGAGGTGAACCCTCCGGCATTGTAGATTGTACATCATGGTTCAGGATGTTTGCTGTGGATTGTACTGATCTGTGATTTGCAACCGTACGATCTGATGCCGCCATGGAGGAAGCCACGACCGCGGCCGCGCGCGCGACGGCAGGGAAGGTGACGGTGAAGAGCGAGCCTGACTGCAAGGTGCCGCCTTGTGCGCCGTCGCTTGGGAAGAAGAGGAAGCTGCCGGAGGACCGTGCGGACGGCGAGAGCTCGGCGTCGGGCCCCTCTTGCCCGCCGGGCTTCTCCGCCCCCTGCAAGTCGCCGCCCGCGACAAGCAAAGATGGTGACTGGAAGGCGGCGAGGCGGCTGCTGCAGGGCACCGTGACGCCGTCGCGGGAGCGCGAGCTCGCCGCGTCCAAGCCGGCCGACGTCGTCGCCTCAACCTACGTGTCACTGCTGCAGGTGAGCTCCTTGTCCCGTGTGCATTATTCTTGCATGATTCTGTTGGTCTGGATTGATCGATCGACATGGCATGGCATGGTGGGGTGCACAGACGGCGAACGAGGTGGCCTTCTCGCTGGGCTACGCTCTGGAGCTGGAGGAGAAGCTGAGGGCGCGCGAGCGCAAGGCGGACGCGCTCCAGGGGGAGCTGCACAGGAAGCTGAAGGCGCGCGAGACCGAGACGGAGGCGCTGCGGGCGGAGCTGCGCAAGGCCAAGGCCGAGCTCGACGAGACGGCCAAGGCGGCGGCGGCGCGGGAGGAGCTGTGGAGGAAAATGAAGGCGCGGGAGCGCGACACCGCCGAGGCGGAGGCTCTGCGGGCGGAACTGCGCAAGGCGAAGGCCGTGCTCGCCGAGGCCAAGGCGGACGCGGGGATCGCGGCGGCGGCGGCGCGCGGGCTCAGGGAGGAGCTGGACAGGAACGTGAAGGCGCGGGAGCGGGACGCCGCCGAGACGGACGCGCTGCGGGCGGAGCTGCACAAGGCGAAGGCCGAGCTCGCCGCGACCAAGGCGGAGGCCGAGAGGGCGGCGGCGGCGCGGTGGTTCTGGGGGTCGAGCAGGGAGCACGCGCGCGCGCTGGCGGAGCGGGAGCTGCGCGGGTACGAGCGCGGCCTGGAGGACATGAGGCGCGCCGCGCTTCATCGCTACCCGTACCTGGACCCGGCGCTGCTCTTCGTGCCGGTCCGCGCCCCCCCGTAGCGCCGCCGCCGGCGACCGCCCGATCGCCATGCCTGCCCGCTGCACACGTCGATCGATCTGCAATTATCCGCATGTTTCTGGGACGCGCTGCTGATCTTTGGGACTGCATTTCCCACCTTCGTTTCACAGTTCACATGGAACTTCTTTTGTGTGAAAAAATGTTGCATCAGAGGATGAATATATGCGTAAATCATTAGGGATTATGATCCGTCAAAAATGTTGAGAGGCAATCTAATCTATGACTATATTTTCATGAGCTGTGATCTGAACCGGGTCTCTCTTGTTTGGCAATGTGCTAGACCAAGATTCTCAGAGGTTTTCGTATGATTATTTTCCTTACAAAAATTGCAAGGACACTCTACCATCTACACACGTCGTAAAGAAAAATCTCAATGACAGACCAGCAGCATGGGCAGCTCTCCCCCAATTTACCTATTCAGCAACTTTCCCTGAATTTACCTACTCTGCACTGAAGAATTCTCTCTTTTCTTTTGACTCACAGGGAATGATCCTCACCGTTTGGACAGTTTGTTATACTAGATGACAACCCGGAGGGGAACGTTTGGTTCCTGGGTACATATGTACCTTATATGAAAAAAAATAATTAGTAATTCAATAAAAAGTCGAAAATTTCTAAAAATATTTTTGAGAAAAACTTAACCTTCCATTGTACTAGTAAGAAAAGTTTCAACAAAATAAAATTCCTCTTTGACTTCTTTTCAAAAAAGACAAATTTTCAGTCAAAATAGCGTGAACAGTGACCTATAATAGCAAATAAATTTTGTCTTCTTCGCTGTGAAGTCAATGTAATTTAAATTTTTTGTGAAAATTCATATACTAGTGCGCAAGTAAGTCAAGTTTATTCTAAAATAGTTTCTTAACTATTTTGACTTTTTGTTTAATCATTAAAAAAAATCCCCATATAGGGTACATATGTACCCAGGAACCATTGGGTATTTCCCATGACAACCCACATATTGTTGTTGTATGTTGAAGTATAAATGCATAGCCCATCTTCCCCGCATAAGCTTAAACTTTTGGGTAACTGCTTGGTGTGTGTAGTTCTACATGGTATCAAATACCATGTAAGAGGATTAGAGAGGGATCAGCATAATGGCAGGATGTATTATTGAGTCTCGAGTGCGAGTATGTATAGAGTAAAAAAATTAGCAGGCAATAAAGCTCCTAGGGATAAGATGGACATAATTCTATCTAATCATGGGCAATCCTTAACCCGGTGTATGCCAGCAATGTATGAAACATAAATGAGAAATTTGTGAAGTAAAAGCATCTCTCATTTTCTGAAATTACATAATATATATACTTTGATCCGAAGAGCAGTTTTTCTTCTCCAATGTCAATGCTAAACGAGGGAAGCACGTGAAGAATAGGTAATTTATAAGAGTAGTAAGCCAGTGACGCATATAGGTCATTGGAACATGGCGAGTTGACGACTATTGATACGTAAAAACCACACACAACGATCACCCAGAGGACTAATAAAGAAAAATGCATGCTGGAATATAGACCACAAAAATATTGAACAATCAAATGTTTTTGCTCATGATTTATGAGTGAACTGAACTTAACAGACTGATAGACCAATAGATGGATCCGTTAAAAGTTAATGGAAATGCATCTAGGGTGTTAACATTCTAGAAGGCGTATTATGCGGACTCGATGAACAATTATTCTAACCACAATTATTCTAACCTATCCTTTCAGCTGCAAGCCCAGTATGTATGTTGCTGGAGGAGAAGCCGAGGGCGCGCGAGCGCGAGGCCGACACGCTTCGGGAGGAGCTGGGCAGGAAGACGAAGGCGCTGGAGCATGACGGGGCTGCGGAAGGCGAAGGCCAAGCTCGCCGAGACCAAGGCGGACGCGGAAAGGGCGGAGTGGCGGGGGTACGAGCGCGGCATGGAGGCCATGAAGCGCGCCGCTACCCAAAACTCGACCCGGCGAGGCTTGTCGTGCCACTCCACGCCCCCCCTTAGTTGCGGTGACCGCCTGACCGCCATGCCGGCCGAAACGCACGTTGATCGATCTGCGTGCTCTTGGGGTGTGCCTATGGCTGTCGTCATCCGCAATTCTCACTTTGGTTTCACATATCAGAGAATCTTCATCTACTACCCCTACAAAAAAAAAAGAGAGAGCGGAGAACCAAATCATCCTATCCATCCAAACCTGCAATCTGATGGTCTACATCGCTTCAAAACACCAAACACGTTTTATGCTTTAATTACCCACCATGCCATTATGTTTAATTAATTAATTACCTCTTTCATCACGCAGAAACAAAACCAAAACCGCTGCCCATGCCTCACCGCCAGCCACACCCCACGCCTCGCCCCACCTCTTTCCCTACAACCTCGCCGCCAACTACCGCCTCCACCTGTGCCTCGATCTCCATGCGCCGCCGTCCGCCGGACCGCCTCGACCTGTGCCTCTCCGCGCGCCGCCGGATCACCGGGCCCACGCGCCGCCGGCTTGCCTCGACCTGTGCCTCTCCACGCGCCGCCGTATCGCCGCGTCCACGCTCCAGCCGCCCGGCCGCGTCGTCCACGCACCACTCCTCGCGGCTGCCATATGCCCGACGAGAGACCGCCGGCGCACGCTCCTCCCAACCGCCACAGCCCACCTCCTCCGTGACATCCACCCTCGCCCATCCCGAAACCCTAGCTGCCGCCGGCGGCTCATTCTCCCCCGTCGCCTTCTCCACGGCTACATCCCACCCCGCATGCGCGGGTGCGAGCCACCGCGCGGTCGCCGCCATGGTCGCAGCCCCGACCAAGGTCGGCGCCGCCATGCCGTCGGTCGAGTTCACCATTGCCGTCTTCAACAAGGAGAAGATCTCCCTCGCCGGCCACGAGTACGTCCGCATCCTCCCATTCCTCCCCCTCCCCCGGAGTTCGCCTTTTTTTGGATGTCGCGCTCTAGTGAAATGTCAGATGACGTGTGCATTTTAACCATTTCCTCTACGGGCATCTTGTTCGCAGATATGAGGTCGTGGCCCGTGGCGGCGTCGGCATGCAGAGATCCTCAAAATTCTAAAGATGCAATTCGTTTTCTGTTATCTCTCCCCACCTTCTGAATTTTCTTTATAACCCGGGGACACAGTTTAGTCCTTTGTTTTTGTGAGTTTCTGTCAAGTTTCATTGGATATAAATCTATTTGAAAACTTACTGTACTATCTTGGCTGTTGGACTTTAGTTTCCAGTCCATTGGTTCATCCCCAATTCGTCGACCCCTGCTAAAACTGAAGGTGAACTATTCATTTTTTCATTCTATAGAAACAGAGTAGCATATGTTGTTAGTACTTATCCTATTCAGTCTGGTGGCCATGTCGTGCTCTAACAGAGTTTTCTGATGGTGTTTCTGTAGGTTCCGGAGCAGGACCAAGAGAGACTCTTTGGTTTCGGCCCAGAACCTGAGAGACTCTTTGATTGAAGCCAAGTCTAACATTGCCGTTAAGCTTAGCTATTCAAATGTATCCCACTCGAGCTACAGCGCCAATCGTCGTTAAGGTTAGCTATTCTCAGGTTTTTTCTGGATGCTTGAATAGTGGGACGTAACTAAGTGCTACAACTACCTGAACTATCTTGATTATAGATATATTTGCACTATTCAATGACTGAAGTATATCCTGATCGATAGGTAGTTCTAATGTTCATACCCAAAAATTATTGAGCTCATTTTAATCTTTCGTTTGCATGTCAATTTAAGTAGGAAGATGACTGTGACCATATAATGGAGAGAGCTTGTGAAATTTCAACTAAATATTAAGCCTGATATCAAATAGTTGGAAATGCTTCTCGAATCTTCGTCCAGGCTGATGGCACACTGAACAAGTTATGCCATGTATGACGTCCCATCTTCTTTGATTTTATTTACTTCTTGTGATTGGCCTAATCGTACCTGCGGGACATTCAATTTTGATTTTTCTTTGTGGGGATTCAGTATTTTTATTTAGTTGTGAGGTTAATTATATTATTGCGCAGACCTCATATTCTTGCGTGCTTGATTTAGTTCTTGACTTGTATCTATTCATTCTTGTGTATTGCTTCTCCCAGAAGGCGCATTTGAAGGAAGAGAAGGTGGCTATTAATAACTTCGAAAGATGAGCTGAGTGACTTTTTTGCTTACATCAGGCATGCTTGATTTCTATTTAGATACTCCCTCTGTTCCTTAATGTAAGTCTTTTTAGATATTCCAATATAGACTAATGTTGGGGAACATAGCAGAAATTCAAAATTTTCCTACATGTTACCAAGATCTATCTATGGAGAGACTAGCAACGAGGGGAAGGAGAATGCATCTACATACCCTTGTAGATCGCTAAGCAGAAGCGTTCAAGTGAACGGGGTTGATGGAGTCGTACTCGTCATGATCCAAATCACCGATGACCAAGTGCCGAATGGACGGCACCTCTGCGTTCAACACACGTACAACCCGGTGACGTCTCCCATGCCTTGATCCAGCAAGGAGAGAGGGAGAGGTTGAGGAAGACTCCATCCAGCAGCAGCACAACGACGTGGTGGTGATGGAGGAGCGTGGCAATCCTGCAGGGCTTCGCCAAGCACCGCGAGATATGAGGAGAAAGAGAGGGAGGGCTGCACCAACAGGCAGAGATCAGATCGCGTGTTGTGGGCAGCCCCTACGCCTCACTATATATAGGGGAGAGGGAGGAGGGTGCGCCCCCTCTAGGGTTCCCACCCCTAGGGGGGGCGGTAGATGGGTTTTGGGTGGCGGCCAAGAGGGGGAGGAGAGGGAGGTGCAGGGAGCATGGGCCTTAGGGCCCATCTGCCCTTAGGGTTTGCCCCCTCTCCCCTTCTAGGCGCATGGGCCATGGTGGGAGGCGCCCTAGCTCACCTAGGGGCTGGTGCCTTCTCACACTTGGCCCATGTATGCCTCTGGGGCCCATGGCCCCACCCCGGTGGACCCCCGGACCCCTCCGGTGGTCCCGGTACATTACCGATAAACCGCGAAACCTTTCCGATGACCAAAACAGGACTTCCCATATATAAATCTTTACCTCCGGACCATTCCGGAACTCCTCGTGACGTCCGGGATCTCATCCGGGACTCCGAACAATATTCGGTAACCACATACAAACTTCCTTTATAACCCTAGCGTCATCGAACCTTAAGTGTGTAGACCCTACGGGTTCGGGAACCATGCAGACATGACCGAGACACCTCTCCGGCCAATAACCAACAGCGGGATCTGGATACCCATGTTGGCTCCCACATGTTCCACGATGATCTCATCGGATGAACCACGATGTCAAGGACTTAATCAATCCCGTATGCAATTCCCTTTGTCTAGCGGTACGATACTTGCCCGAGATTCGATCGTCGTATCCCGATACCTTGTTCAATCTCGTTACCGGCAAGTCTCTTTACTCGTTCCGTAGCACATCATCCCGTGATAAACTCCTTGATCACATTGTGCACATTATGATGATGTCCTACCGAGTGGGCCCAGAGATACCTCTCCGCTTACACGGAGTGACAAATCCCAGTCTCGATTCGTGCCAACCCAACAGACACTTTCGGAGATACCTGTAGTGCACCTTTATAGTCACCCAGTTACGTTGTGACGTTTGGTACACCCAAAGCATTCCTACGGTATCCGGGAGTTGCACAATCTCATGGTCTAAGGAAATGATACTTGACATTAGAAAAGCTTTAGCATACGAACTACACGATCTTTGTGCTAGGCTTAGGATTGGGTCTTGTCCATCACATCATTCTCCTAATGATGTGATCCCGTTATCAATGACATCCAATGTCCATGGTCAGGAAACCGTAACCATCTATTGATCAACGAGCCAGTCAACTAGAGGCTTACTAGGGACATTGTGTTGTCTATGTATCCCCACATGTATCTGAGTTTCCTATCAATACAATTCTAGCATGGATAATAAACGATTATCATGAACAAGGAAATATAATAATAATCAATTTATTATTGCCTCTAGGGCATATTTCCAACAGTCTCCCACTTGCACTAGAGTCAATAATCTAGTTCACATCACTATGTGATTAACACTCAATGAGTTCTGGGTTTGATCATGTTGCTTGTGAGAGAGGTTTTAGTCAACGGGTCTGAACCTTTCAGATCCGTGTGTGCTTTACAAATCTTTATGTCATCTCCTAGATGCAGCTACCACGCTCTATTTGGAGCCATTTCAAATAACTGTTCTACTTGGAGTTATTCTAAATTGTTGCTCCATTATACGTATCCGGTATCTCTACTCAGAGCTATCCGGATAGGTGTTAAGCTTGCATCGTCGTAACTCTTTACGTCGAACTCTTTATCACCTCCATAACCGAGAAAATTCCTTAGTCCACTAGTTACTAAGGATAACTTTGACCGTTGTACTGTGATCCATTCTTGGATCACTCTTGTACCCCTTGACTGACTCATGGCAAGGCACACTTCAGGTGCGGTACACAGCATAGCATACTGTAGAGTCTATGTCTTAAGCATAGGGGACGACCTTCGTCCTTTCTCTCTATTTTGCCGTGGTCGAGCTTTAAGTATTAACTTCATACCTTACAACTCAGGCAAGAACTCCTTCTTTGACTGATCCATCTTGAACACCTTCAAGATCATGTCAAGGAATGTGCTCATTTGAAAGTACCATTGAGCGTTTTGATCCATCCTTATAGATCTTGATGCTCAATGCTCAAGTAGCTTAATCCAGGCTTTCCATTGAAAAACACTTTCCAAATAACCCTATATGCTTTCCAGAAATTCTACGTCATTTCTGATCAACAATATGTCAACAACATATATTCATCAGAAATTCTATAGTGCTCCCACTCACTTCTTTGGAAATACAAGTTTCTCATAAACTTTCTATACACCAAAATCTTTGATCATCATCAAAGCATACATTCCAACTCCGAGATGCTTACTCCAGTCCTTAGAAGGATTGCTGGAGCTTTGCATACTTATTAGCATCTTTCAGGATTGACAAAACCTTCCGTTTGTATCACATACAACCTTTCCTCAAGAAAATCATCGAGGAAACAATGTTTTGACATCCTATCTGCAAGATTTCATAAATAATGCAGTAATCGCTAACATAATTCCAACAGACTCTTAGCATCGCTACGAGTGAGAAAGTCTCATCGTAGTCAACTCCTTAAACTTGTCGGAAAACATCTTAATGACAAGTCGAGCTTTCTCAATGGTGACACTTACCATCATTGTCTGTCTTCCTTTTAAAATCCATCTGTACTCAACAGCCTTACGACCATCAAGTAGTTCTTCCAAAGTCCACACTTTGTTTCCATACATGGATCCTCTCTCGGATTTTATGGCCTCGAGCCATTTATCGGAATTCGGGCCCACCATCGCTTCTCCATAGCTCGTAGGTTCATTGTTGTCTAGCAACATGACTTCCAAGACAGGATTACGTACCACTCTGAAGTAGTACGCATCCTTGTCATCCTACAAGGTTTGGGAGTGACTTGATCCGAAGTCTCATGATCAATATCATAAGCTTCCACTTCAATTGGTGTAGGTGCCACAGGAACAACTCTTTGTGCCCTGCTATACACTAGTTGAAGTGACGGTTCAATAACCTCATCAAGTCTCCACCATCCTCCCACTCAATTCTTTCGAGAGAAACTTTTCCTCGAGAAAGGACCCGATTTCAGAAACAATTCCTTATCGGATCTGAGACAGGAGGTATACCCAACTGTTTGGGTGTCCTATGAAGATGCATTTATCCGCTTTGGGTTCGAGCTTATCAGCCTGAAACTTTTTCACATAAGCGTCGCAACCCCAAACTTTTAAGAAATGACAGCTTAGGTTTCTCTAAACCATAGTTCATATGGTGTCGTCTCATCAGAATTACGTGGTGCCCTATTTAAAGTGAATGTGGTTGTCTCTAATGCCTAACCCATAAACTATCGTGGTAATTCGATAAGAGACATCATGGTATGCATCATATCCAATAGGGTGCAGTTATGATGTTCGGACACACCATCACACTATGGTGTTCCAGGCTGTATTAGTTGTGAAACAATTTCCACAATGTCTTAATTCTGTGCCAAACTCGTAATTCAGATATTCATCTCTATGATCATATCATAGATCTTTTATCCTCTTGTCACGATGATCTTTCAACTTCACCCTGAAATTACTTGAACCTTTCAATAATTCAGACTCGCGATTCATCAAGTAAATATACTCAACATCTACTCAAATCATCTATGAAGTAAGAACATAACGATATCCACTACACGCCTCAGCACTCATTGGACTGCACACATCAAAATGTATTACTTCCAGCAAGTTGCTTTCTGGTTCCATTTTACTGAAACCGAGGCTTTCAGTCATCTTGCCCATGTGGTATGATTTGCATGTCTCAAGTGATTCAAAATCAAGTGAGTTCAAACGGTCCATCTGCATGGAGTTTCTTCATGCATATACACCAATAGACATGGTTCGCATGTCTCAAACTTTTCAAAAACGAGTGAGCCCAAAGATCCATCAACATGGAGCTTCTTCATGCGTTTTATACCGATATGACTTACGTGGCAGTGCCACAAGTAGGTGGTACTATCATTACTATCTTTTGGCATGAACATGTGTATCACTACGATCGAGATTCAATAAACCATTCATTTTAGGTGTAAGACCATTGAAGGTATTATTCAAATAAACAGAGTAACCATTATTCTGCTTAAATGAATAACCGTATTGCGATAGACATAATCCAATCATGTCTATGCTCAACGCAAACACCAATCTCGACGGTAGAGGGAGCGCACGATATTTGATCAACCTTGGAAATACTTCCAACACATATCGTCAGCTCACCTTTAGCTAGTCTCCATTTATTCCGTAGCTTTTATTTCGAGTTACTAACACTTAGCAACCGAACCGGTATCTAATACCCTGGTGCTACTAGGAGTACTAGTAAAGTACACATTAGCATAATGTATATCCAATATACTTCTATCGATAGCCTTCTCATCTACCAAGTATCTAGGGTAATTCTGCTCTAGTGGCTGTTCCCCTTATTACAGAAGCACTCAGTCTCGGGTTTGGGTTCAACCTTGGGTTTCTCCACTAGAGCAGCAACTGATTTGTTGTTCCATAAAGTATCCCTTTCTTGCCCTTCTTGAAACTAGTGGTTTTACTAACCATCAACGATTGATGCTCCCTTTTGATTTCTACTTTTCGCGGTGTCAAACATCGCGAATATCTCAAGGATCATCATATATGTCCCTGATATATTATAGTTCATCACGAAGCTCTAGCAGCTTGGTGGTAATGACTTCGAAGAAACATCACTATCTTATCTGGAAGATCAACTCCCACTTGATTTAAATGATTGTTGTACTCAGACAATCTGAGCACAAGCTCAACAATTGAGCTTTTCTCCCTTAGTATGTAGGCTAAGAAAATCGTCGGAGGTCTTATACCTCTTGACGTGGGCACGAGCCTGAAATCCCAATTTCAGCCCTCGAAACATCTCTTATGTTTCGCGACGTTTCAAAACATGTTCGGTGCCTCAACTCTAAACCGTTTAACTGAACTATCACGTAGTTATCAAAATGTGTATATCAGATGTTCGCAACACTCCACATACAATGTTCGAGGTTCAGCACACTGAGCGGTGCATTAAGGACATAAGCCTTCTATGAGGCAATGAGGACAATCCTCAGTTTAGGGACCTAGTCTGCATAATTGCTACTATCAACTTTCAACTAAATTTTCTCTAGGAACATATCTAAACAGTAGAACTGAAGCGCGAGCTATGACATAATTTGCGAAGACCTTTTGACTATGTTCAGGATAATTAAGTTCATCTTATGAACTCCCACTTAGATAGACATCCCTCTAGTCATCTAAGTGATTACATGATCCGAGTCAACTAGGTCGTGTCCGATCATCACGTGAGACGGACTAGTCATCATCGGTGAACATCTTCATGTTGATCGTATCTACCATACGACTCATGCTCGACCTTTCGGTCTCTTGTGTTCCGAGGCCATGTCTGTACATGCTAGGCTCGTCAAATCAACCTAAGTGTTTTGCGTGTGTAAATCTGTCTTACACCCGTTGTATGTGAACGTAAGAATCTATCACACCCGATCATCACGTGGTGCTTCGAAACGACGAACTTTCGCAACGGTGCACAGTTAGGGGGAACACCTTCTTGAAATTTTAGTGAGGGATCATCTTATTTACTACCGTCGTGCTAAGTAAATAAGATGTATAAACATGATAAACATCACATGCAATCAAATAGTGACATGATATGGCCAATATCATATTGCTCCTTTTGATCTCCATCTTTGGGGCTCCATGATCATCATCGTCACCGGCATGACACCATGATCTCCATCATCATGATCTCTATCATCGTGTCTTCATGAAGTTGTCTCGTCAACTATTACTTCTACTACTATAGCTAATGGTTAGCAATAAAGTAAAGTAATTACATGACGTTTATGTTGACACGCAGGTCATAAATAAATTAAGACAACTCCTATGGCTCCTGCCGGTTGTCATACTCATCGACATGCAAGTCGTGATTCCTATTACAAGAACATGATCAATCTCATACATCACATATATCATTCATCACATCCTTTTGGCCATATCACATCACATAGCATACCCTGCAAAAACAAGTTACACGTCCTCTAATTGTTGTTTGCATGTTTTACGTGGCTGCTATGGGTTTCTAGCAAGAACGTTTCTTACCCACGCAAAGACTACAACGTGATATGCCAATTGCTATTTACCCTTCATAAGGACCCTTTTCATCGAATCCGATCCGACTAAAGTGGGAGAGACAGACACCCGCTAGCCACCTTTATGCAAGTAGTGCATGTCAGTCGGTGGAACCAGTCTCACGTAAGAGTACGTGTAAGGTCGGTCCGGGCCGCTTCATTCCACGATGCCGCCGAATCAAGATAAGACTAGTAACGGCAAGCATATTGAAAAAAATCAACACCCACAACTACTTTGTGTTCTACTAGTGCATAGAAACTACGCATAGACCTAGCTCATGATGCCACTGTTGGGGAACGTAGCAGAAATTCAAAATTTTCCTACGTGTCACCAAGATCTATCTATGGAGAGACTAGCAACGAGGGGAAGGAGAGTGCATCTACATACCCTTGTAGATCGCTAAGCGGAAGCGTTCAAGTGAACGGGGTTGATGGAGTCGTACTCGTCGTGATCCAAATCACCGATGACCAAGTGCCGAATGGACGGCACCTCCGCGTTCAACACACGTACAGCCCGGTGACGTCTCCCATGCCTTGATCCAGCAAGGAGAGAGGAAGAGGTTGAGGAAGACTCCATCCAACAGCAGCACAACGGCGTGGTGGTGATGGAGGAGCGTGGCAATCCTGCAGGGCTTCGCCAAGCACCGCGAGATATGAGGAGAAAGAGAGGAAGGGCTGCACCAACAGGCAGAGATCAGATCGCATGTTGTGGGCAGCCCCTAGGCCTCACTATATATAGGGGAGAGGGAGGAGGGTGCGCCCCCTCTAGGGTTCCCACCCCTAGGGGGGGGGCGGCAGCCCTAGATGGGTTTTGGGTGGCGGCCAAGAGGGGGAGGAGAGGGAGGCGCAGGGAGCATGGGCCTTAGGGCCCATCTGCCCTTAGGGTTTGCCCCCTCTCCCCTTCTAGGCGCATGGGCCATGGTGGGAGGCGCCCTAGCTCACCTAGGGGCTGGTGCCTTCTCACACTTGGCCCATGTATGCCTATGGGGTCCATGGCCCCACCCCGGTGGACCCCCGGACCCCTCCGGTGGTCCCGGTACATTACCGATAAACCCTGAAACCTTTCCGGTGACCAAAACAAGACTTCCCATATATAAATCTTTACCTCCGGACCATTCCGGAACTCCTCGTGACGTCCGGGATCTCATCCGGGACTCCGAACAACATTCGGTAACCACATACAAACTTCCTTTATAACCCTAGCGTCATCGAACCTTAAGTGTGTAGACCCTACGGGTTCGGGAACCATGCAGACATGACCGAGACACCTCTCCGGCCAATAACCAACAGCGGGATCTGGATACCCATGTTGGCTCCCACATGTTCCACGATGATCTCATCGGATGAACCACGATGTCAAGGACTTAATCAATCCCGTATACAATTCCATTTGTCTAGCGGTACGATACTTGCCCGAGATTCGATCGTCGGTATCCCGATACCTTGTTCAATCTCGTTACCGGCAAGTCTCTTTACTCGTTCCGTAGCACATCATCCCGTGATAAACTCCTTGATCACATTGTGCACATTACGATGATGTCCTACCGAGTGGGCCCAGAGATACCTCTCCGCTTACACGGAGTGACAAATCCCAGTCTCGATTCGTGCCAACCCAACAGACACTTTCGGAGGTACCTGTAGTGCACCTTTATAGTCACCCAGTTACGTTGTGATGTTTGGTACATCCAAAGCATTCCTACGGTATCCGGGAGTTGCACAATCTCATGGTCTAAGGAAATGATACTTGACATTAGAAAAGCTTTAGCATACGAACTACACGATCTTTGTGCTAGGCTTAGGATTGGGTCTTGTCCATCACATCATTCTTCTAATGATGTGATCCCGTTATCAATGACATCCAATGTCCATGGTCAGGAAACCGTAACCATCTATTGATCAACGAGCCAGTCAACTAGAGGCTTACTAGGGACATTGTGTTGTCTATGTATCCACACATGTATCTGAGTTTCCTATCAATACAATTCTAGCATGGATAATAAACGATTATCATGAACAAGGAAATATAATAATAATCAATTTATTATTGCCTCTAGGGCATATTTCCAACAACTAATACGGAGCAAAATGAGTATCTACACTCTAAAATATGTCTATATTCATCCGTGTGTAGTCCATATTGAAATCTCTAAAAGGACTTATATTTAGGAACGGAGGAAGTACATGGTTAATGCTCTACCGAAGTATGTGCATGCAAGGCACAGTTTTAGATTGGTTTGCATTTTATGGGCAAAGTTGTTGGTTTTTGTAGCATGGCAACCTTCAGATGTTGATGCAAAAGACAAGCGATGCGTTACTCGGTGCAGTTTTCATATGGTCTATTTAATTAGCTTTTGTCTGATGTCGTCATGGTACAAGGCATAATTTTGCCAAATGTATTGCTTGATATACTGGTAGGAAACATAAACACACCTACATAAACTGTTTCAAGCTTTGCTTTGCTTTGCTATGTTCTTAACTTCCAATCTATGTTATTAACTTCCAATAGCATATTACATGAAATATTCATTGCATCTCATTTTGCACCCTGGTCCACTCACCAAAAAAGGGGCAGCCCATAGTGTTTTTGTAAAGAACGCAATGAAGCAAAGTAGAATCTTGTATTAACTTGTATCAATCTTCTTTTTGCAGTACTTTTGCATGCAGTAATCTTGTTTGTGCCTTTGGAAGCGAGGAGATCCAGACTGAAACAAATGCAGCAAGGAAGATATTTACTACAGACAAACATGTGCACTGCAGTTTTGTTGAGAGAGATTAAGTCAGGTGCACATTTGTTTCGGGTAATCTTTTCTTTTGTTGACATGAATTTTGTTTACTATAAACAGATTTGTCCGTAGGATTTGAGGCTGCAACTAGCAGATCTGAAAAGCATTTTTTTTCTTGCTTCACTAGGAATCTTATGGGAAGTAGTGAAACTATGATTTGGCCCTGGAGGCGTCACCTAACAATTGTGCTTGCCAGGTTAGTTTCTGTTGTCAGGAAGATGACCTTAATGCATTGGTAAGATTTGAGGTTGCTCTCGTCCATAGGTACCGAAAAAGGGTACCAATATTTACATATTCTAGGCTTGCTGATGAATGTCACACTTTCTTAATCTTCCATATCACCAATATTTGAAATGTTTATTTGATGTGGATGCACCATAGAGTAGTGTTCTTCATTTGATGTTGCTTTTAATTTTCAATGTTCAGTGCAATACAACAGTATGGCTCTTGCTGAGAATTTCAATCTGAAGCTAACTGGTATTGATGTTGTGCAACATCGAACGTTCAAATCTTTAGAATCAGTGGACAAAGTAGTTTCTTGTACATACTAGATCGGACAATTCTTTTCTGTTGGAAGTATATTGTTGGATCTTAGATCAAGAGGACGGTATTTTTTTTGAAAAGGAGGGCAGTCCCCGGCCTCTGCATCAAAACGAAGAGGACGGTATTGAACTGGTCTTTTATCTAATTTTCTTTTTAAGGAACCAATTTTTTTTAGCAAAGTTAGTACAATGGGCGAGAAATCAGCTAATTCGTTTTCTTGTTGCTAATAAAGAATGTTTTAGGACAATGTTTGTAGCTAGACTTTGTGCATAGATTTGTACTGTGGATGTGTAGAAGGAACCACATTGTTGGTACCTGAAGGCACACTCAATAAGATTATCTACCCTTTTATTATTTGGTTTGCGCCAAACTATCATACATTCCATTGCTTGGTTGGTCATGTAGGTGACAAGTGATGATCTACTTACTATAAGTCTACAAGTGGATATATTTTCTTTTCAACTCTTGTCCCCTTGGTATTATTTTTTTGTTCTTCAAGACTTGACATGGATGACATCTAGGGGCAAATGGAAGTTATGTTATCCATATAGACAAAATGAGATCTATCTTGAAATGCAGAAGGTTTGTGCATTATAGTTTTATTGGGTGATCGTGAGAACCAGCGCCGAGGAGATGTTGCGGGTCATCGAGGAGTACATCACGCCATATGTTCATGCTCGCTCGTCATCGTGGCAGTCGCCTGCTATCCTCGCTAGCTACCGCTGCTGCTGAGGGGTACCACCGACGCTCATGTGATGGATCGCTTGCATGTCACCGGTGGGAAAAATTAGGGAAACTTAATAAAGTATAGTTTGATTATTTTAAATGTTGAGTTTACCTCACATACTCTGTGTATTTATATAGTACGCTTACAATATATTCATATTATGTACTCCCTCTGTAAGCAAATAATATAAGATGTTTTAGGTCACTACTTGTCCAAAGTGTGAGGTGAATTTTCACTTGAAGATGAGTGCATAGTATCAAAAAAACGTCTTACATTATAAGACGAAGGAAGTAGAAACGGAGGTAGTAGAAAAGAAGCGAGAGGATGTGACAAGGATAACATGTGCGATATGTTGTGGAGCAATACGGTGATAGAGGAGAGGACAATGGAAGTAATAATAGTTAAGACGTGATTTGCATATCCAAAAATTAAATTTAACAAGACGTGCATTGCACGTGCACAATTACTAGTCTCTATAAATTTTATTAGTCGTCAAACATTGATGAGGGAGGGCAATTTAATCCATTATCCATGGCTGGATTTTTCTTAGTTGTGATCTGAACTGGATCTCTGCAAAGTGTCTGTTTTGTCTGGCTGTGTTCTTGAGCAAGTTTCTCGATATGCTATCAGGATTTTCAGGCTCAGATGTTTTAAGAAGAAATGTTGAATTCTCTTTCGCCACGAAACTGCAAAAACACCGTACACTCTTTCACACCGTGAAGGAACATCTCAACCGATCTATAACTGGTGGAACAATGGCAACATTGCATAGTTGTACTGTCATGTAGTCTCCGAATATGTTGATCTCACGAGGTAATAAATTTTATAGCATTATACTTAGCATACTTAGAATGAAAAGTTAAATCATGCATGTGTTCAGAAACTAAGTTCAAAATCATGCTTGCGATTTCTTTAAAATCTAACCTGCGAGCGGATTTTGGCAATTGTTGGGAAATATTTGGTTATGCTTGATTATCGTCTTTCTTACGCCTTTGTTCATCACGGTAATATATGTTTTGTCGTAGTGCATAGACATTGCACTAAGTAATTCTTCATTCATTCGTCTATGAAATTGCTAAATGTTGCCCATAGCAACGCACGTGCATTTTCCTAGTTTGAAGTAGTATTCGAGTTTTTATCATGTATAATTCCCGCAGCAACGTACGGGGTGTCATCTGATGTAAAAGAAATGTTTCATACCATTAAAATAGGGCAATGCTAAACCTACGTACGGTCTGTTACGTGTTTTACGTAAACAGTGATGTGGAGAGAGATTATTGGATCTATAGGAGGGCATGGGCCCACCCCCGTTAGAATCAGGGGGCCGATAGGTTTAGTTGTATGGAAAATTACGCAGGCCTTCGTAGGCACTACGTAGGTGTAGGATTATCGATTAAAATATGTACGTGACATTGTATGGAAATATTCCAGCATTTTAAAAAATATTTGTGACATTTAGAAAATATATTATAGAGAACGTATTTTTTCATTGGTTAACTTTTTATTACCATTAAAAATTGTACGGCATTTTAAAGAAACATTCACATGTTCCCGAAAAAAAAGAAATATTCATGTGTTTCCCATGTCTGTATATTTTTTAAAATATTTATGCAATGTAAAAACAATTCCCATAGTTTTGAAAAATATTTATTGCCAATGTACAACGTGTATTTAAAAAATGTTACCGTGTACTCAAAAAGTGTTCAAAACATGTATTTTAAATATATACATCATGTATGTGAAAAATGTCCAACATGAATCAGAAAAATGTTTCACATGTTCTCCAAAAATGTATACTATGTACTAAGAAAAGGTAAACATGTGTTAAAATAGACAAAAATCGACAAAGAAACAAAAAGGAAAGTGAAAACCAGGAAAACAAGAAATAAACAAAGAAAATCAAAGTATAAAAAAGAAAGAAAAACAGGAAAAAACAATTAGAAAACAAAAGAAACCAAAGTAAAAATGAAGAAAAAGAAGAAAAAAAGAAAATCGGTGAAAAACAAATAAAACAAAGGAAAAATAAAAGAAAATGAAAAATTAAAAAAGGGCAGGAGCTAACCTAAACAAACTCTCGGCACCACCAAATCGATGGATCGGTGTCTTAACATCGCCGCCTCATTTATCCCCAAAGTGGTGACATCTCCCCCCATCTCTCAGCTTACCTCTGCCCCCGCCTTGCTAGGGCCTTTCCGAACTCCCTCGACAAGATGGTACGCTCATGGAGGAATCTGGACCGTGTTTGCTGGTGTGTTTTTCTACCTGAAGATTTTTGGCTCTATATTTCCACAAATGTTGGGATTTAGATGTTTGAAATCTTATTAGGACTAGTCTCATTTATTTATAATTTCAAGACCGTAAAACCGAGTCTAAAGCGAGCCCTCTTAGCGATTTGCGTTTTTATCCGTCCATTTTCACGATTTGAACGTTTTTGGCCGTTTGATCTGCTTTTTTCTTCTTCTTGAGAATGGCCGTTTGAGAAAAATAAAGGCCGTTTGATCTGCTGTGTACAACCATCTGTCTCGATTCTGTTAAATAGTGGCCCAACTGGGGGAAACGGAGGCCGGTGGTAAACTGGGCCTTGTTCCCCGCCAAGCCAGCCCATTTAAATATTCGTAAGAAAAAAAATCGTGAAAGGGGATCCACAGCGCAAACGGCGACTGCGAGCACACGACTCCACCACCTCCGCCGGCGAGGGTTAGGGCCTGTGGTCGCCGCCAAGTGGACTCCCGTGCGGCGGCGATGACGAGGAGGTAAGGCAGCCCACTTCCATGAAATTGAAATCTCCCAATACAGATGGAGATCCATGCCCTTTTTCTGTATGTGCTTTTTGGTTCTTATAGGAGAATTTTAACTCGCGAAGTCACTAAATTAAATCTGAACGGAGTAATCAAGCGTCCTTCAGCGCGTTGCCGTCTTCATCCGTTGGCTTGGATGTCCAGCGATGGATTATTTTATCAATCTATCTTATCTGACGCTGCTTCCACTGGCAAATCGAGACGGCAATCGTGATTCTGCCCATGTGTGATTGTTGCCCTTCGTTGTTCTTGACAATAACAAGATGCAAGGACCACAAACCCGTCAAATTTAGCTATAGCTGGTCATGCATTCGCAATTCATCCCTGACCCGATTACATGTTTTTCTATAGGCTTCAGGTCCTTGAAAGTAACAGACCTCTCATGGCTAAGCCTACACCTGTACAGATGACAGGGCACCTTTAATTCGTCATATTGCTAGAAGTGATTGGATGTGCACATAGAGCGCGGTGCTCTGCTTTCAAATAGTGCAGCATGTCAAAAAATAATTGACGTTTAACCACAACAAGATTAGCCTATATACTTGAATTGGTTCTCTGTCTGGTTACTGATGCCTTTATTGACAACCTAGCATTCCCCACTCATCAAGGCAGGTTCTCTATCTGGTTCTTCATGGCTTGATGTGGCTGCTAGGTCTAGTAAAATGTACCGTCTCTTCTTATGTATACACCTTCAGAATATAAGATGATATCACACATACTGTGATGAACAGAAGAAGATAATGTCCTGTCATTTCTATTTCAATGGTTGTTGTGTGCCTTCCCTAGGTATAAAAGGTCATATGCTTAATAATGTTGGGGCTTAATTTAAATCAGCTCATCTTGGCAATTGTTTCACTTATTTCTACCATAGTTTGTCCAAATTTAAATCTTCCCTTTCTTGAGTTATTAGAAGGTTTCAATTGACTTCAAAAAAGTTGTGTGCTTTTGCAAAAAGGGAAAGTTCTTTCTTTTTTTCTCAGAGAAATTCTGTACGGTTTGTCTACCCTTGACTTGATCTTGCTACTATCATACTATTTCATTGACAATTAGGTTTTAGAATCAGATGGATGATACTAATATTCCACCGCAAGAATTCCTCGAGGATTAGACGTTCACATTCTTAAAGAGTTGATTTTTGTTCCACTTTGACAACTTAAATGTAAGAAAAAATAAGCCCCACCATGTTATGTAGATCAGGAAATGATAGTTCAAATATTTGAAGTTTTATTGAATTTATCCATTATCCAATTTACAAAATATTTATGTAGTTTCCTCGAGATGGACCGGCGCCGCAACACGTGCTTCTTACGCCAGTTCATGTAAATTTACATTTTCTGCCATATTACCACATTACTTCGCTTACAAACCAATTAAAATTCAACTCTTCAAATACCAATGAACGTATCGGGTAGATTTCAAGGATTTAGAAGTTATTGCATGCCATGGTTGGAAGCCAAACTTTGTCACATGCCTTAGTTAAGTCTGTCCAAGTTACGAAAGTTTTCATTTTTGGGCACGGGTTTGATGGTTTCACCTTCCAAGCTCTTTTAGCTATTTTCAGTGCCCTATCAGTTGTTTCAAATTTAACTTTCATATTTTGTATCTTTGTATATTTACAATAAAAATGAAGGATTGGTGTTGATATTTGTTTTTAGTAGCGGCGACTTAAAATTTCTTATGCGCTAGAGTTAGATTCGGTAACTGTATTTGGATTTCTATCCTGCATATTTTGTAGCATGTATGTACTCCCTCCGATCCATAACAAGTGTCGCAGCTTTGAACTAACGTTGAGCAAACCTTAGTTCAAAACTGCGACACTTGTTTCAGATTGGAGTATCTTTTTTGACTCGCATTCTAAGTTTGCTCTTTGGTGATAGATCTACTTATGGACCCTTCTTGATGGCAAGGAACATTACATTACATGGCCAAACGAATTGGAGTAAGTCGACTCAGACCAGCCACCTCCCTTGTGGTAATGCTTTTTTCTGCACCCTCGGCGAGCAATTTGCAGCCACCAAAGGGAAGAATAGAGGGAAAATGAGGAAGGAAACCAAGAAGGTCAATGTAAGATCGGCCTTCATCATTGATAATAGCACCCATCGCGATGAGTCTATATACAGAAACTCTTTTCTCCAAAAAATATGTAGTGTTACAAACCGTAATGAGAGTAAGTGATGCGAATCCCTCTCATGTATTGCTCCTTTTAATTTGGGATATTTTATAAGTCGTATGATTTATCGATTTAAAGTTTGAGGCTGAATGTACATGATTTTGTTTTGAAATATGCAATGTAAAATTTTGATTGCTCTAGTGAAACTGGTTAGCACAAAGTAGATCTACATGTAGGATATTCTATCTTCTATTCAAAATAGCTAATCCCTCCAATCTATATTACTTGTCTAGATACGGATGTATCTAACACTAATAATATGGATCAGAGGGAATAGTTAGAAATTTTGTGATAAATAATACTCACTCGGACCCAAAATAAGTATGAAACTCGCAGATTTGCGATAATTGATAGATTTTGAATGTTCTATTAAGTATCATTAAGCTTAACTTGTTCTTTTTACATTTTGTCATGCACGGAATGAAACTTCTAGCATGTGTTCTTGTAGCTTGGATTTTGATTAATCTATTCTTATAGCTTGGCTCCTGAAAGTTTTACTTTTTTTTCTTTCAAAAAAGTTTTACTTTTTCCATATATTATTCTTTTATGAGCCTCACTTATTTGATTAGTGTAGTTATGTAGTTATCTTTTATACGAAAATTTCTATTAGACAGTTGTTTCTAACTTAACACTAATGTCTACCTATAAATCATAGTTGTGCTATTTATGGTAAGTATCCATCTAATATATACTTTTATGAAGCACAACTAGAGCCAATGATGTTATTGGATCCCACTGATTGTTTTCCTGACCGAGAAAGATGTGTTGTGCATTCTGTACGCTACATGATGCAAATATTTTCATTAAAGTTGGCTAAAGTTCCTGTGAACACAAGCTCGGTACAACTATATGGATGTATAGCTGCGCGAGATTGTCTGGATTCATTGCTAAATTATATTGTCAATCGTAGCAGGGACGATCCCATTACAGTGCATCAGGTGAACATCTTTCACATCTCTACTTACCCGCAGTCATTTTTAATAGTTCATTGATTTCATAGTTTAAGGTTAATTTCATCACATGCATAGAGTAGATGGATCGAACTATAAACCTTTTTTATGGCATGCTACAACCACTTAGGTCCGCTCGGAACTCCTTTGGCTTTGTGCTCCGCAAACTCCGTGCACTGAGCCAGGCCGAATCCGGCAGCTCAGGGAAGTGGAGCACTCTTCTAATGCAAAATGGTGAAGCGGCCAAAAGCCAGGTTCCAAAACATTTAGTAATACATAAATATGTACCTATTTACGTTTGGTGTTATGGATGAATATTTGCTTCCATGTGGTTAAATCTAGTAACTATGATATCAAATGGAGAATAATACTGTGTAATGGCAGTTACTCAGAAAAGATATTGCCGGTTAAATAGGTGTGAAATTGAGTGGTCTACTAGGGACTAATAGGTATTTTATGAAAGTCAAACGCAATAATTTTGGACCATTCATATTCTTTTTGTTTCCTTGAATGCGTCTATGGGTGCTTATCACAAATGTTTTGAACACAACAAATACCTTAGCCCTTGAACTACAAAATCTTTTTTGCCTGGTTGTAACTTTAAGTGAAATGTTATCATCTTCACTCATATAAACATTTGAGATGTGGTGAAGATGGTTCCAGTTTGAATATCTTATCTGTATGGTGTCTTGCGTGGGAATACATGTGCCTTGGAGGGGATGTTATAGAACGATGGTGTTCTCCTTGCATATATTAGGCTAGTTTATGGATGATTATCTTTTGCATGCTTTATCAAACATTATAAGTTTCATGTGCAACCGACTTATGTTTGTAGGTGGGTTGAGAATCTATGCCACATCACTTAAATGCGATCCTTTGTCAATTGGCTAGAAAGAAGAATATACTCTTTAGGCAACTCTTTACTTTTACTATGAGCCACTATATAGCAATTTAATAATAGTTCTGCAGGGCTCTCTCATTGAGATGACTGGCCCTAAGAGGGGAATCACAATGACCTCTCCTGTTCTAGTTGAGTTTGACATGAGGATCAGGAAAGGAGAGCAAGAAGAAGATGATCTACAATTAATTGACGGTGCAATAGACTGCGAACTAACCACACCTTCCCGTCCATCCACTAACCGCATTAATGGCGATTGTGGAGCAGTTGACATCACTTTGGCCCGCGTTCCCGGTGCGGTGGAGGCCACTATAGATGTTATTATATCAAAAGTGCAGAGCGGATTCAGTTTATCTCTGAGCTCGTTTGTGTTTGCCGGTGGGTCACATGAGGGAATCGAACTCTTTTGTGGTACTATCGGTGAGTCATGTGGCTTAACAAGAAGATATGTGATTGCTGTACAGATGGGTAGTTGGATGCATTTGAAGTTCAATGTAGGTCAGAAAGGCTCTGAATATGATGATCTGGAACGCTATTGCCGCTTCAAAGCAGACATCCATGGGTGTGACTGTCGACAAATAATACTTGAGCATGCATCAATCTCGCTGAAGGTGACTTGGTTGATTGTGCGATAAAGTCGTTGTGTTTTGTATTCAGACTTTACTGGAATTATTTGGTCTTGCACTGGATGGATACATAATCTCCTGCCGGCATGCTCCACCTGCGCGCTCTTGCGGCGCGGCTATCTCCAGTTCGTCCCAGATGAGAAGGGAAGCAGATAATGTTGCATGGCTCATTCCTCGTTCATAGTACTGTAATTGTGAATTTACATTTGCTTGAAGCGTCAGAAGCTTCATATAGTCGAGGATAGCACAGCTGCTCTGCGAAACATCACGTACAAGACCAATTGTCCTGCCCCTGTTTTTTAGACACCTCTGTGCGAACCTGCAGAGGATGATTATCAGCAAACTGAAAATAAGATAAGGATGTAGCTGCTCTGCCTTTCATTGCTTTCGATCTTGTATACAACTTATTTATAATTACAGATCATCAAAATTATGTATGTAGCTGACTGAATAGCAGGTAAATCATGTACTCCCTTCATATCAAAATATAAGATGTTTTTGTAGGCTAGTTCAGTTTACAAAAAGGTCTTGTGTTTTGATATAGAGGTAGTACTAAGTATTACTCCCTCCGTTCCGAATTACTTGTCACAAGTATGGATGTATCTAGATGTATTTTAGTTCTAGATACATCCATTTCTACGACGAGTAATTTGGAACGGAGGGAGTAACACATAACATGCAATATCTTTGCTAGGGAAAAAAATCAACAAGCGTTCAGGTTCATAACCAAGCTAAACAAGTACTCCCTTCGGCTTGCAAAATAATCTTATACTTATGAAACCCTCTAGCTTGCAAAACGATCTTATATTACAAAACGAATGGAGTAACACTTTACAATCCATGGTGCTGTGCACCAACAGTAAAGATGTGGGGATGCACCTTGGTGTTCACAAAGCTGGGGAGCCCAAGAATCAGCATGGTCGACGATTTCAACTCCAGGGGCACCAGGGCCGAATGATGGAAGGACCGGAGGCAGCGAGGACGACGTCGGTGAGGCTGCGGTGGCCAGAAAGCTACAACCCGCTTCTTTTCCCTCTCATTTTCTCTCTTACAACTTGGTAAAAGCATAATATTTAATGAAACTACTGTGCAGACGATGCTCCATCGTACGATTTGTGCCTGATGCAAATCTGATGCTCCGCTGCACTTTTCGTCCAGGCATCAACGGCTTGATCAAGTGGATCATGCACAAATCGTCCAAGTTGCGTCGTGTGTATAGCACTGTTTAATATTTAAATTCTTAGGCCAACTCCAACGCGCCGCCGCTGTTTTTCGATCTAGGGTTCCACCCGTGGTGCTCCGAGGGAGTGACGCGGGGGAGCGGGGTTTTGCACATTAAGGTCCTCTCAGGTCCAGCTTTGCCCACAAAAATAAATAAGAAATGAAAAATTGATGTTAGTTTTTGAGAAGGATACATTTACATGCATCTTGTTCCTCCCTGTCTGACAAAATGATTTACAGAAGCTCCTTTCTTGTGAACTAACAACTGAAGAATCTGAGCATGGACAACCTTATACAGTACAGTAAGAGAAGCTAGAGCAATACGCTTCACAAATTCCACCCTTTGTCGAGAAAATTGGTTGCGCTTGACTCGGATAAAATACAAACCAGTAGCTGCATTACTACTACTTAGTAGAGTAGTAATCCCTCCGTCTCGGAAATATTTGTCGGAGAAATGAATAACGGAGGGAGTATTATTTAGGCTATTTGTTCAGCATTCCTACCCTTGCTTAGCTACAGTACTGCTACCCTTAGCTGCATTACTACCGAATTGAACTGGTTAGAAGCCAGAACAACTTAACTAACAGAAGCCAGAACAATTCATCGTCTCATTCATACACTCATACTACTAATCATCCATAGCTTAGCTGCACTACTTCCACTGAATTGAACTGTTCGTCATACTATAAATCTTAGTACTCCCTCCGTTCCTAAATATTTGTCTCTAGACATTTCAAATGAACACCACATACGGATGTATGTAGACATATTTTAAAGTGTAGATTCATTCATTTTGCTCTGTATGTAGTCACTTGTTGAAATGCCTAAAAAGACAAATATTTAGGAACGGAGGGAGTATATTGCATTAAACAAGTTAACCATGAGAAGCCATCTAAGTTAACATGGTGCAGATAATCAAACGCATACGAGTACTTCACTGCAACCTCCTCGGCGTCCTGGCCTGTGGTGTAGGTGTAGCGGACTTGGGAGCGCCGCCGGCCGGTCGGATCAGATCAATCCGGACGCTTAGCATGAGAGTGTCGCCGGAGAGCAGCTCCTGGGGCACCGCCAGGAACATCCCCTGCCCGGGCGCCGGCGCGCCGGTGGACAGCGCGCTGCTGCTCACCGCGGAGGTCATGAGGACCAGGTTGTCCTTGCCGTCGCCCGCCGGGCGCTCCACGGACAGCTTGCACCGGAACTGGGGCGCCGCTTCGGCCGCGCCGTCCGGCCTGACGTAGACCAGCGAGACGGCGGTGGCAGCGCCGAGCGGGCCGAGGGAGACGAGGAACACGCTGCGGTCCTCCCCGACGAGCACGTGCCAGCGGCGCGACAGGGAGAAACCGAGGTTCCAAGGCCGGCCGTAGCGGACCGTGACCGCGTGGCGCTGGTGGCCGGCGGCGAAGTGGTCGAGCAGCATCGCGCGGGAGCCCACGAAGACGCAGCCGGGCTCCGGGCAGGAGCAGGGCGCGCACTGGCACGCGCGCTGGTGGTCCGCCGCGCCGTGGTACACCACGTAGCGCTCGCAGCCGAACACCTTGTAGGGGCACGGCACCTTGGCGGCGCCGACCACGGCGTCCAGCTCGCCGCAGTGGGTGCCGGCGCGGCTGCAGAGGGCGGCGTGCCCGGCGCGGCAGAAGCAGCACACCACGTGCCCGGCGGCCTCGCACTGCGACAGGAAACGCAAATCCTCAACTTCCATGACCGTGGCAAGAAGATACTAGATATAATCCTAGAAGGGAAAAGATGACGAATTTCTTAATGATAAATACATAGATGTGTAATAATCGATCTACGCAAAGAAATCCTCTCAGAAAGTGAGATGGAAAGAGGGTTTTTTCGTTCTTCCAAACAAACTTGTGTTCTTGGCAAGCAGAATCGTGGATCACTCTGTCTCTGGGCGAGAGGGGAATTGAATCACCTTGAACACGGGAGGCTTGAGGGGGAGGAGGCAGGCCTGGCAGTGGAGCAGCGCCACGTCCATCCTCACGTCGATCTGCACCGGCGCCATGGATTCCCCCGCCGCCGTCACAGCACCCCCACCCTCTCCGCCTCCGCCCTGCATCAAGACCTCTCCTTCCTCCCACTCCGGCTTCACCTCCTCACTCACGCTATTGCCGCAGCTCTCCCCTCCCTCCATTGTTATTTCTTCTCGCGCACACACATGGTGAAATAAGAGAATGGAAAAGGGGGGAGAGCGGCAAAAGAGGAAAACTAGAGGGGCCAGGGCGGCCATTGCGAGACAGCAGAGCATATACCCAATAAGGGAAATAAAACCTCAGACAAAAAATAACGGAAATAAACAGGACAATAATTTGATCTTGTGTAGCCATCCTTGCTTTTTCGTTTTGACTGTTCAAACAGAAGAACGTTATGAGAGGCCAAATTCAGTATTCCGACCTTTTTTTTTAAAGTTCAACATGATATGACCCCATTTATAAAAAGGGGGATCTGACCCTTTTTCCTACGGCCACGCACCTCGGCGTCAGCATAACACCACCTATCGGCAGGGTCTCTAGCGGTAGGGTACTTATCCACATCAGCGCCGGTAACGACCCATCCACCCCTACCGTCAATCTTACCGTTGGGGGCCTCGATGGTAGGTAGTTATACCCTAACGCCATTGACCCTGCCGATAGGGTTTGAACAGTTAAAGGCCACAGGGGGGCGGCTAGCAGGTCCCACCCACCAAGCCAAGCCAGCCCCCTTCTTCAGCCCGAGAAATAGAGAGGAGCGACGACTCTCTCCTCTCCA
>NC_041392.1:97562150-97575131 GCF_002162155.2 Triticum dicoccoides
CCATTCTTGCTGATCGAGATGCCTCCACGAAGAGAGAAGTAAGCTCTTTCGATCCCTCCAATTAGTTTTAGTCATATAGTTCTAGTTTTGTATATTTTTAAGCACTAGGTGAATCCTAGTTCATCTTCAAGTTCTTAAATTTGGATGAATGGATGGATATATGTTGGATATATGAATGTGTGGATGAATGGATGGATATGTTTGACATATGAATGTGTGGATGAATGGATAGATATATGTTGGATGTGTGGATGAATTGATGGACGTAGGTGAACCCTAGTTCATCTTTTAGTTTGAAATTTTTGTAACTAAATTTAATTAGAATTGATGTGTGTATCAATGGATGGATATATGGATGAGTGGATGAACCCTAGTTCATCTTGTGGTGTTGCTATATTTAAAATGAATTCATATGCATATATGTGTGGATGTATATCTTTAGAAAGATGAATGTGTGGAGGCATATATTTAGAATGATGAATGGTTGTTGATGAAGTAATGTTGATGAATGAATGTGATGCATATATATCAAAGTTGGATGAGATTTTTTTATTCAATTCCCACCATATTTTTCAGTTTTTTCTGAATTTTTTAACTTGAATTAGCAATTGCTTAGGAGAAACCTTGATCCGAAAATCGGCACCTAGTACAGTATGCTTGACCCTGCCTTCGACATGGGTCATTGCGCACGTTTTATCGAGAATGGAGTGGTAATATTTTATTGTTTTCGATCAAATTCTTGCAAATATATTTTTCTTTATTAGTCGGTTTTTATTTTTGGGTTTTTTAAATGTTGGGTGAGTGTAAATGCATACGCACGAGTACTATAAAATATATACAAGAATTCACTATTATATAATTAGTCTTTGTATAATATAAAAAGTGCAATTTTGGTGCAAAGTGTGTGCGGGTTTCTTTTTTAAGTGGTAGTACTGATGCCACTAATTTATTGTTCCTTGTAAAACTTCACTATTTTAATTTTGATTGATTTATTATTTTACTTTTATCTTTTATTTAAGGGTAATACCAATCGACTAATTCATTCCTTCTTATGAAACTTCTTATTCGCAAAAAAATCCACTATTGTTTGCTTATTCTTGCACATTTTTAAAAAGCGTTATTTTTTTGTTATATTGCCTACAATTTTTGTATTTGTTTGTTTTATAATTTATTTACTTATTTTCTTTCTTCTTAAAGGTTAATACCAATAACACGAATGCAATCTTCGTTAGAAATATCTCATTGTTTTGATTTTGTTGTAGTTTGTGTTTTATTTCTTTCTTCTTAAAGGGTAATATCAAAGCCACTAATTCATTTTTTCTTCAAAAACATTATTATTGTGATTTTTAGTTTTGTTTTATTTTGTTTCTTTAATGGTAATACCAATGACACTCATTTATTCCTTCTTAGGAAACTCCTTTTTATTGTAAAATTCCAATATTTATATGCCTAATTTTGCATATTATGAATAAATCCAATTTCCATGTAATTGTGTGCCAATTTTTTCATTTTTGTGTCGTTACTTTTCATTTTCTTTTTTCTTAAATGGTAATACAAATATCATTAATTCATTCTTTCTTACATAAATTCATAATTTTGATTTTGATTTAGTTTTTTGTTTCATTTTCTTTCTTCTTAAAGGGTAATACCAAAGCCACTAATTCATTATTTCTTAGAAAACTTCATAATTCTTTAATGCTTATACGGTTGTCACTAATTCCTTCTGCTTAGGAAACTTCATTTTTTGTGTAAATTCCACTATTATACGCTTATTCTTGTATATTATGAAAAGTGAAATTTATATGTAAATTGTGTGCAAAATTTGTCATATTTGTGCTGTTATTTTTCTTTTTCTTTCTTCTTAAAGAGTAATAATAACGTCACTACTTCATTTTTTTTCTTAGGAAAGTTCATTATTTTGATTTCCGTTTAGTTTTTAGTTCATTTTGTTTGTCCTTAAGGGTAATACCAAAGCCACCAATTCTTTCTTTCTTAGAAAACTTCATCATTTCAATTTGATTTAGTTTTTATTTTCTTTCCTTTCTTCTTTCGACGTAATAATAATGCAACTAATTCATTCATTGTTAGAAATGTTTTTCTTGCAAATATTCTACTATTATATGCTTATTGTTGCATATTATAAAAGGTACAATTTATGTGTATATTGTGTGCAAATATTTTAAATTTGTTAACAATTTTCCATTTTCTTTCTTCTTTTAGGGTAATAATTTATTTTTCTTTTCTATTTTAGAGTATTAGTATAGGAGAATGAAAAAGGTTAGAGAAAATAGAAGTTTTTATGTTCTGGTTTGTTACACATAGTTGCATGATATAATTTTTGTTTTAAAATTGTTTATCTTTTGTTTTGTGTTATTCAAATTGTTATGTGCTAGCTCCATTGATGTGAAGAAACGTTAGTTAGTCCAGAGACACAGACATTAACCACGTACTGCCAGGTATGTGATCAAATTCATTGTCACGTGTGCATCCGATGAGCTTTACCTTGCACCTATGCGTCATTCTTTCATTGGTATCACTGTGCAGCTGAGCTAACTTTGTTCGACATGGCATGAGAAAAGGAAAACGTTTGCAGCCTGTGCGCCGGCCGAATGAAGCGCCGGTCGCGTCCACGCACGCAAGCATTATCCTCTTGTCAGGCAACCACGTGGCGTCGTGGCCCACAAAGCTAGTTTTCCTTTCCCTATTCTTTTTTCTCTTTGACCCTGCAGGTTATCCCCTGCCTCAGCCTCTTTTTCTTTCAGCGAGTCAGTACGCCATTGTAATCAGTAGAGCTAGTGCGCCGCGAACCACTTGATTCCAGAGGGCAAGGGCATCCTCCATGCCCCCTCTCTTTTAACTGCCTATCTTCTCTCACGCCATGGCCGTGCACCACATTCGCCTAGTCCTCCTCTCGCCATGGTCATGGCGCCAGCCTAGATCCTTCGCCGCTTGGTTGTGTTACAACCGGCCATCGGATATGCTGCATCCGGCGACGGGGAAGTCGCAGCCGCCATCCTCGGTTCTCTTCGGTGGGAGTCAGCTGAGAAGGCAAGACTCCATAGCCGGCAGGAGATGAAGGCGGAATAGGCCGCAGAGTAGGTGGAGATGCTCGCCTACATGGATGAGGTCGAGCAGGAGGAGGATGAGCCGGAGCCCTTCTACCCGCCTGTCCAGCCGGCGCCCAGCACCATTGTCGTGGACATCTCTGACAACGAAGAGTAGTTAGGATAGTACATAGATGTAGCACGTAGGATTTTTTTTTTTGCATGCTTTGTATGGATCAAGGGGATGAAATATGAGAGAGATGGATGCAAAGTGTTTAATTTGAGACGTGCCCTGTCAGTGCCCGCGGGCATTTGAGGGGCCGAATTTGTCAAGTCCGACTGTAGATGCTCTCAGTCTGCAGGAAAATCTCTCCTAGGGGTTTAGGTCATCTCCAAAGGAACCCGCAAAACACGGTATATGTCCGGCCAGACATATTTGTTTACTTTTGCAAACTAATAAAGATCTGTATCAGTTTGTGAAGCTGTCCGGACATCCAAATTTCAATATTTTGAAGGCAAATGTGGGGGGAGTTTTGCGTAGTTCAAACATGTACTTGATCAATCACATGCATGCCCCTTTCTTCTTTAGCCGCACATGCATGGTCCCCCATTTTCCCTCTCTCCTCCCAACCGGACACAAAACCTTAAATGTCCCACCACATCATGGTCCTCAACTACTTTTTCTCCTCCCAGCCGGATACTTTGTAATTAGCGTTGGATGACTTTCTATCGTATCATATCCATGGACCACGTCTAGATATAAAAACAGAGATATACAGAAGAAAATGTCCTTATTGCCTTGGTTTTTTCCTACCCAACAACCAAAACTAAAACAAAGTTGCAAATGTTCCCCTCTCTCTCTCTCTTCCTCCCTCTCTCATGCAAATGCAGCTCGCCAATGAATCGGCAACGTACACCCTTTTCACTTTAAACTGAATCCCGGGCGCATATTGAAAGTTTTCCCCGCCGAAAGCTGTGGAAATTGGCCGAGTTCTACAGCCTCCAGACTGCTCATGTCCATTTTCTGGAATGGCTGAGGACGTGGGCATAGCCCAGTGGTTGGGGGCGCATGATTGTAAACCCAACGACCAGAGTTCGATCCACGTCGGGGATGAATTTCTGGAATTCTCATGAGGGATGCTTCTTCTATATCAATAAACTGTGGGTGCTAGTGCCCATGGAGTTTCATTTTTTTTTTCATTTTCTGGAATGGCTCACATGCATACGAGAGTACGACACACTTCCATTTTTTGTGCTAAGAACTGCATCGTCCTTTCATTGTGTTAGGTGTAGGCGTCGAGGCCCTCCCTTGTGTCTGATGGTTGCATCGCGTGTAAGTTTTTTACATAACCTTTTATCTTCTACGAACAATTTGTACAAACGAAAAATGGATCCTTCACTTTCTTACCGTCTTATTGATTACTACTCCCTTCAATTCTAGATACATCCATTTTTGCGACAACTAATTCCGAACGGAGGGAGTAGTAGTGATGTAAACGCTCATACGGAGTATATATATTAGTTTACGGAGGAAGTAGTAGCACCGTCCGACCGCGACACAACCCCAGCCGCCTCGCCATGGCTCGTTCTTGGAGCTCGGGATTCTGGTCACCAGACGAACTCCTCGAGGAACCCTCCCGCGATGGAGGCGGCGGCGGCGACGACGACGTCTCGGCGCCGCACGAGCGGGTCACCTCGCGGCTGCGCAACCGAGGAGCCCTGGAGAAGATCTGCAACAAGTACTCCATCCCCGACAGCTTCACCCCAATCCTCGCCGGCAACCTCGCCTCGTGGTCGCCGCCGCCGCCCGGCTCCGTCTGCGTGTACGTCGACTCGCTCAACGTGGGGATGCGCCTGCCCCTCCACCCCTTCTTCGGCACGGTGCTCAACCACTTCGGGCTCGCCCCGAGCCAGCTCTTGCCCAACGGCTGGCGCGTCCTGGCGGGCTTCGTCGTGCTCTCCCACTTTGCCGGCGTGGAGCCGTCGCTGCCCGTGTTCCGGCACTTCTTCGCGCTGTGCCTGTTCCCACCGCACAGGTTCTACAGCTTCCGCGGCAAGGACAACCACGGCCTGCTCTTTGCCCGGATGCGCAACAGATTTGCCCGGGATTGGAAGGGGGATTTCTTCTTCTTGGCGTCGTCGGCGCCGTGGCCGTGCCCGGTGGAGTGGGGGCTGCCTTTCGGGTCCTCCACCTTGGATCAGACGCTGACCGGCAAGGAGAAGGACATGGCGAAGAAGCTGCTGCGTGCTCGAAGGAGTTCTCCGAGCTGCTGCATTGTACTGACCCGTGATTTGGAATCCCTATGTACTCGTGGCAGAGAAGGCAGCCACGGCCGCGGCCGCGGCTGCGTGCGTGTCGGCGGGGAAGGTGACGGTGAAGAGCGAGCCGGACTGCGAGGTGCTGCCTTGCGCGCCGTCGCTTGGGAAGAAAAGGAAGGTGGCGGACCACCGTGCTTGAGAGCTCGGCCTCGGAGCCCTCTGGGCCGCCGGGCTTCCCCGCCCCCTGCAAGCGGCCGTCCGCGACAGGCAAAGACGGTGACTGGAAGGCGGCGAGGCTGCTGCTGCAGGGCACCGTTACGCCGTCGCGGGAGCGCGAGCTCGCCGCGTCCAAGCCCGCCGACGTCGTCGCTTCAAGCTACGTGTCACTGCTCCAGGTGAGCACGCGCAGATGCAAAGTCAGATTAGCTCCTGTTCTATGGGGATTGTTCCTGCATGCTTCGTTGTTCTGGATCGATCGACAATTCGACATGGCAATGATGCGCAGGCGGCGAACGAGGTGTCATTCTCGCTGGGCCGCGCTCTGGAGCTGGAGGAGAAGCTGCGGGCGCGCGAGCGCGAGGCGGACGCGCTGCGGGCGGAGCTGCGCGAGGCGAAGGCCGAGCTGGCGGCGCGGGGGTCGAGCAGGGAGCACGCGCACGCTCTGGCGGAGCGCGAGCGGCGGGGGTACGAGCGCGGCATGGAGGACATGAAGCGCGAGCGCGCGCGCGCGCTGGCGGAGCGGGATCGGCGAGGGTACGAGCGCGGCATGGAGGAGATGAAGCGCGCCGCGCTTCCGCGCTACCCAGACCTCGACCCGGCGCGGCTCATCGTGCCGCTCCACCCTCACCCGCCGCCGCCGGCGGCGACCACCTAATTGCCATGCCCCGCCCGACGATCGATCTACATGTGTTTTGGGGATGCGCTGCTAAGATCTCTTTCCCATGGATTGTCTGTTGCTATCTGCATTTCGTACTTCCGTTCAGCAGAGTCATCTGCATTTCGCACTCTCGTTCATCAGAGATCTTATTATCCGGTATAAATTGTTAGAGATATTGTTCTCGGTCGAACATTTGAAGGCAAATCTACTCGCCGTCGAACATTTGCACGCAAATGTACTCCATGACTTGATTTATCTGAGTTTTCTATGACCTGCACTGGTCGGTAAAGTGTATGTAAGGCCAACTCCAACGCGCCGACGCATTTGGTTCGGTCCGTAAACGGATAGAAACGCTGGCCCAATGCGCCAACATATTCCCATTTTGCGTTCGCTTGGTGTCTGACTCGACACATTTCTGACTTGAATGCACTATATTCACGCTCACGCAGGCGTCCGCCTCGAGACAAGCAGCAAGCCCTAACCACCCATGGGTTTCTACAGCAAGCTCGCCCGCGGTGGCAAGCACGACCCCAAGGCGTTGTTCTAGTCGGGAGCGTGAGCGGCCAACTTCACCATTGCCATGTGGCCGCCACCGACATGCCAACCTCGACGCACACACGTGCGGCCGGTGTATCTCTCCGTCCATCGATGCCGCTACCACTGGCAGCACGGCATCCCGACGCCGTGGCCGGATGTGAACTTGCCGCACGGCTGACACCTAAACCCCGACAGGGTGCTGGTGCCAATGGTGCACAATCAGCTAGCAAGCGGATAGAGTAGATCTATCGCTTCTGTGATGCCCTAGATTCGGAGCTGCGCCCCCACACCGACTACGCAATGGACTCCCCCGTATTAGGATGCCTGGTTCGCCAGTGAACACGAGGCCCGACAACATCTGGGATTGGGTCCACCCGTTGCAGCGGCTGCTCCACGACCACTGGTGGTGGTGAAGGAGGAGGACGCCTACTTGGCCGCCCTCGAGGAGGCCAACTGGTGGTAGTACGAGGATTCCATGCTCGAGGAGGAGGCGCGGGTGACCTGGACTCACGCAGGCGCTGGCCGAAAGCGCGGCCGGCGTGGAGGCCAATGCGTTGCCGCTGCTGTCGTGGTTCTAAGCCTGACAGTAGAATAGGGGGGTAGGAATGTAGAGGCAAGATCCTAGCTATGGAGGAGTTGTACACGCGAGTTTTACGAGTTCAGGCCCTTCTCGGAGGAAGTAACAGCCCTACGTCTCGGAGCCCGGAGGCGGTCGACTGGATATATGCGTGTGAATTACAGAAAGTGCGAACCCTTGTCCCATAGGAGGGGGTGGCTTATATAGAGTGCACCAGGACCCCAGCTCCCCTCCGTTACACATGGTTCAATGTTCATAGAGGAGGAGCGTTACTGGTAACGTCCGAAGTAAAGTGCTATAAATGTCCATAAAGCTATGACTTAAACCCCGACCATTGCGGAGTGAAGGGCTTCTCATCTTCTGGTGGTCGAGTGTCTTCAAGGTGGTCGAGTGGATGATGGTTTCTCTTCGACTGCTTATGATTCTTTGTAGAGATATCCTTGGGGAGGGTATGTTGGATATATCCATGACCCTACCCCAGGTACAGGGTTTGAGTGAGGAAGGAGTTGGGAACACTTCCGACTCATTCTTTGTGCTATGAGTATATCTTGTTCTGGAACAATGAACTGAGGAGACGACGTTGACTCCTTTTTCGGTCGCCTTGGTCCATTCTTGGTTTTTGCCGAGTGAATTTTCACGATAGAATTCTGAATGATAATGTAGAGAGTGTTTTCAGTCAGGCAAGTTGCTCTGCTCTCCGCGGATTTTGCGGGATTCGAATTTCGGGAAGCGCGCCAGATGGGCGAGACTGTGGTAATCGGGATAGATTAGGCAAGTCTCCTCGATCTCCGTGCCACCTTTTTCGCCACGTACTACGTGCGCGACTGTTGCGGGATTTGTTTAGATCGTCTGGATCCACCAGTCAGTCACTCGGGGAACGGCCTTATAAAAGGCACCGGACCAGGCCTCTGCCCTGTGCGCTCCCATTCTCTTTTCTTCTTCCTCCGACCTCTCCGCCACGCTCGCTTCTGCTCTCTTTGCTGGACCCTCGCTCGAACTCGATCCGTCACCATGGGGAAAGAGAAGACGGTGGCGCTGGAGCGCGTGAAGAAGGCGACCGCGAAGGCGAAGGGCAAGCGGACCAGCCGGGGCGGATCCTCGTCGAGATCCGTCCTGCCGCCGGGCTGGATCCAGGGCAACTGGATCCGCTTGACGATCAGCCAGGACAACCTCAACAACCTGGTGGAGGGGGGACTGATCCCCCACAAGTCGGCACGGCTCCCGGGGAACGAGATCGAGCCGCAGCCAAGGGAGGGTGAGTGCGTTCTCCTTGCCACCCACGTAGATCGCGGATTCTCACTGTCTCCCCATCCTTTCTTCCGGAGCTTTTTGAACTTCTTTGGGGCTCAGCTCCACCATTTCACACCAAACACCATAGTCTATCTGGCTGCTTTCGTGTCAATGTGTGAAAATTTCTTGGGCCGTCGACCGCACTGGGGTCTTTTCAAACACATCTTCACCCGCTGCTCCCAGTCGGTCAAAAAGGCCAATCCGAGTGATGAGAGGACGCACGTGATCCAGATGTGCGGGGGCCTGGGGATCCAGATGAGGAACAAGAGCACCTTCCTACCAATGATCCTTCCTGACTCGGCCCGGGGTTGGCAGTCGACTTGGTTTTACTGTAAGGACCAGCTGACCCCGGGTCAGTCGACTGGACTTCCTCCCTTTTCTTTGGCTCGAGTGGAGAAGCCCTCCCCCCTGAAGATGGTCCCAGAAGAGAAGGCGCAGGTCAAGGTGCTGGTCGAGCGGGTCGTCCAACTCGTCCATGATGGGGTGACTAGGATGGACCTGCTGGAGGTCGTTCTCGGTCGACGCATCCAACCGCTTCAGGCACGTGATCATCCGATGTGGATGTACTCTGGGCTCGAGGACTCCACTCGGATCCACCCGGAGAACGTCAGCGAGGACACCTTGGAGAAGTTGCTGATGGGAATCACCAGCAACAAAGACAACCCTCGGGGGTCTAGGAGGGTGATTCCATTCGACCACTCACGTCAGCCGGAGCAGGTATGATTCTATTTTATCAAGTATCTTTCTGATTCACTGTGTGACATCTTGTTGATGGTCGACTGAATTTCTTTTGATCGTTGTCTTTTCAGGCCCTCATCGACATGTACTCAATGCCCAACGGAGTGCAGGAGCAAGACGTCGAGGAAGGAGCGAGCGGGGGCGAGAGCGGCGAAGGGCACTCGGATGCCGAGGAGGACGAGGAGAGCGGCGAATCGACTGATGACGAAGAGGTCGACTCGCCTCCTCGCAGGGAGAGGAGAGATCCAAACACGCTCATGACCCGACGAGCGCTCCGGGCCTAGTGGCCGCGCCGATTGGGCAGTCTTCGAAGCATCCCAGGACGTCTTACCCAACGCTGATTGAGAAGGCTCCGAAGCAGCCCAAAGTTGTGCCGCCTCCAGCGCCGAAAGCACCGAAAGCCACCTCCTCCAAACTGCCAAAGGCTTTGCCCAGGATCAAAGTGACCGTCCCTACTATCTCCGGGTAATCATCTGACTTGTTCTTTTCGTCGACTCGAGTAACAGAATGTAACCGACTGGATGCGGGTCTTTGCAGTGCTGCTACGTCGGGAACCTTTTCTCTCCAGTACCGAGATGAGGAGATGGAAGACGCGGTTACCTCTAACCCAGGTAGAAACTCTTATGATCTTGTTCTTAATTCCTTGGTCGATTGCATTCTAGTGGTTCACTTGGGGTCGAATGATCTATCTTGCAGCTCCACCCAACGTCATCGATCTTCCAGATGATGATGAAGATGTGGCTCTTAAGCCCAGGAAGAGCAAGAATGTAGCAGCTGGCAAGATGTCTCAGCAAGGGCTAACAACAACAACACCCGTCCGTCAACCTGAAGATGCGGGCAGGGCCTTTGTAACCTTCGGTGCACCCTTGTCGAGTGAGCACCCCGCACCGTCGACTGCACCGGTGATTCCTTCAGTCGTCCAACTCCACACCACGGAGCTCCAAGCTGCCACACCTGGGTCCTCTGCTCTCTTTTTCACCAGCTACCCCATCCCGGACAACCAGTTGGAAGCGGCTGCAGAAGCCATCCGATAGGCTGACGTGATGATGGAGCAGGTGAAGACGGTGCATGAGAATAGCCAGGCTGCCTACGATGCCAGCGCTGCTCTTCGGGCCAATGTCCAGGTAAGTAGACTTTCCGACTGCTCTTGTTCTATGAGGATATGCTACCCGAAAAATTTTCTTCTACACAATCTCCTGTTGTTTGCGTCGAATCAGAGCACCCACTGGGTGTTTTGTTGTCTTTGGTAGTTGCGTTCTTCCACTCGGTCTGGGCGAGTAGGATCTGAACCGGTGGGGGCATGCTAAGTGCACCCACTGGGTATAGTCCCCGAGACCGCGGTCGACTGCTGGCAGTCGACTGGGGTTTGAGTTCTACCTTCCTTTCTTTTCTTCCACTCGACTCGGGCGGACCGGTCGAGTAGGATCTGAACCGGTGGGGGCACGCCAAGTGCACCCACTGGGTGTAGTCCCCGAGACCGCAGTTGACTACTGGCAGTCGACTGGGGTCTGAAGAGCTTTTTTTGACTTGGCCCGGGCGGGCCGGTCGAGTTGGGTCTTAATCAGCGGGGGCACGCCAAGTGCACCCGCTGGGTGTAGCCTCCGAGACCGAAGTCGACTGTGTGCAGTTGGCTGGGGTCTAAGCGAACTTCTTTAGGTTTTATTCACTCGGAAGTAAACAACCTTTGATCTTGTTGACTGACCCGTCTTTTGCCTTCTGCAGAAGTCTTGTACTCTTATTTCCAAGTTTGCTGAACTTGAGGAGAAGCAGAGGCAACTCAACCTCGACTTGGAATTGGCCCAGTAGAATCTGAAGAAAGCTCAAGACGAAGCTGCTGGTATGGAAGGTAACTGCCTGTTGAATGTCTTTCAATATATTTCTTTGATCTCTTGTCTGATTCGATTGCTTCTTTTGCAGAGAAAATGAAGTTGGCTCTGGAGAAGAAGGACTCGGACCTCGCCGCCGCACAAAAAGCAGCCCAAGATAAAACTGCTCTCGTAGACCAAAAGCTTGCTTCAGTCGGAACGCTGGAAGGGGAGGTGAACATGCTGAAATCTTGCCTCAATGAATCTAACTGTGAAGTGACTAGTCTGAAGAAGGATAAGGTTGCCCTGAATGAAAAGCTGGAGTCCGCGATCCGCAAGAGGAATGACACGGAAGCTTATCTGAGGACTCTTGCCAAGAAGCTCTATCTCACGCTGGAAGGTATTTCTTTTAAACCGACTGTGTTGATGCTTGCGAACGGATCCTGCTCGGTCGACTCACTAATTTTTGGCTGCAGAATTCTGCCAAGACTTCAACGAGGAAACTGGAAAGGTCGAGACGGGTCTAGACCCTATCGCTTCTCCAGTTTGTGATGAAACTGCAATGAACGTGCTCCGACTGGAGTCTCGTATCGCCAGCGCCACAAGCTACCTCGTGCGCCTGAAGGAGGTAGTCTCCCGAATCGACTCATCGCTTTGGCCAAGGGCGACGCTTCAAAATGACCTGGAATCCCTGATGGCTCGACTGAACGAGATCCCTGACCGAGTGCAAGAATGGAAGAAGTCCTCCGCCCGGTGTGGTGCTGACGTGGCGCTGTCCTTGGTGCGAGTCCATTGCAAGGAGGCTCGTGAAGACAAGCTGGCTGCGATCAAAGTTGCTAACACCAAAAAGCATGACTTCCAGTCCTTCATGGAGACTTTCATCGCTGCCGCTACTCGGATCGCGGATGGGATCGACCTGGACGCATTCGTCGAGCCTGCCAGCCCTCCTCCTGCCGAGTGAACAAACTTACGAGACTTGAATCTGCTTTAAATTTGCCTCGGAATGCCGAATGATTGTTGTAACCGTTAAACTCCTTCGGGCTTGATGCCCGAATACTTTTGATTTGCTGCTTGGAACTTTAGGATTTATCCGAATTTGGTTTATCTCCGAATATTCTTGTGTTTTGCCTTCGAACGGACTTTATTCACTGCTCGGAATAGTCTTTGTGCTGGAGATGCAGCTCTGAAGTGGTAGCTCCAGTCGATCTGCGCTTTGTCATCTTTGCGGATAGGGATGAAACGCACATTGTACTTGTGGCGTAGCTCCGAAGGAGAAGGTTGCAGTCGACATGCACCTCGTCGTCCTTGCGGATAGGGATGGAGCGCACATTGTACTTGTGCCGTAGCTCCGAAGGAGAAGGTTGCAGTCGACCTGCACCTCGTCGTCCTTGTGGATAGGGATGAAGCGCACGTTGTACTTGTGCCGTAGCTCCGAAGGAGAAGGTTGCATTCGACCTGCACCTCGTCGTCCTTGCGGATAGGGATATGTTTCGAACTTAGGCGAGTACTGGACTGCAGCTAATCCCCCGAGTGGGAGGATTGCTCTCCACTCGGTAGGATTTTTCAAACTTAGGCGAGTGCTGGACTGCAGCTAAATCTCCGAGTGAGAGAACTTAGGCGAGTATTGGACTGCAGGTAAGCCCCCGAGTGGGAGGATTTCTCTCCACTCGGTAGGATTTTTTCAAACTTAGGCGAGTACTAGACTGCAGCTAAATCTCCGAGTGAGAGAACTTAGGTGAGTACTGGACTGCAGCTAAGCCCCCGAGTGGGAGGATTGCTCTCCACTCGGTAGGATTTTTTCAAACTTAGGCTTGCTCTCCACTCGGTAGGATTTTTTCAAACTTAGGCGAGTAC
>NC_041392.1:97575589-97614921 GCF_002162155.2 Triticum dicoccoides
AGTGAGAGAACTTAGGCGAGTATTGGACTGCAGCTAAGCCCCCGAGTGGGAGGATTGCTCTCCGCTCGGTAGGATTTTTCAAACTTAGGCGAGTACCGGACTGCAGCTAAGCCTCCGAGTGAGAGAACTTAGGCGAGTATTGGACTGCAGCTAAGCCTTCGAGTGGGAGGATTGCTCTCCACTCGGTAGGATTTTTCAAACTTAGGCGAGTACCGTACTGCAGCTAAGTCTCCGAGTGAGAGAACTTAGGCGAGTATTGGACTGCAGCTAAGCCTCCGAGTGGGAGGATTGCTCACCACTCGGTCGGATTTTCTTTCGAACTTAGGCGAAACGGATTCGCGACTAAGCCCACCCACTGGGGGATTTCAGAAGTAAATAAGGACGACAACAATCGTACGAGAGGATCGTAAGCTCTTGTCTTTGCTAAACAAATTACAAAGGTGTTTCTTATTACATTTTATTCGAACGAGTGCTTAAGTATAAAAGGGGCGGAGCAGCTCCGCGTTCCAAGCCCGTGGATCGTCTTTCTGATGCTCAACACTGTAAAGATGGTATGCTCCGTTGTGGAGAACTTTGGTGATGATGAAGGGGCCTTCCCAAGCCGGGGCGAGCTTGTGTGGTTTCTGTTGATCCACTCGAAGAACTAGATCTCCCTCTTGAAAGGTTCGGCTCCTCACGCTCTTGGCATGGAAACGACGCAAGTCTTGCTGATAAATGGTCGACCGGATCAAGGCCATCTCTCTTTCCTCCTCTAAGAGATCGACTGAATCCTGTCGGGCCTGCTCTGCTTCTTCTTCGGAAAAGACCTCGACTCGGGGCGCATTGTGGAGCAGGTCACTCGGCAGAACAGCTTAAGCTCCATAGACCAAGAAGAAAGGAGTTCGTCCAGTCGACCGATTGGGAGTTGTCCTCAAACCCCACAAAACTGACGGAAGCTCATCGACCCACGCACCTGCTGCGTGTTTGAGGTCACGCATCAGTCGGGGTTTCAATCCTTTGAGAATCAGGCCATTAGCTCTTTCTGCTTGTCCATTTGACTGCGGGTGAGCGATGGAAGCGTAGTCGACTCACGTGCCTTGAGAAGCGCAGAAAGCTCTAAACTCGCCAGAATCAAAGTTCGACCCGTTGTCCGTAATGATGCTGTGTGGAACTCCATATCTAAATGTCAATTCTCTGATAAAACTGCCAGCAGTGCTGGCCTCGAGACTCTTGACAGGTTTAGCTTCGATCCATTTGGTAAACTTGTCGACTGCCACGAGCACATGAGTGAAGCCACTCTTACCAATTCTCAGTGGTCCAACCATATCCAAACCCCAAACAGCAAAGGGCCAAACGAGAGAAATGGTCTTCAGGGCTGACGCTGACTTGTGAGACATGTTCGAGTAAAACTGGCAGCCTTCACATCTGTCGACTATATCTTTCGTCATTTCATTTGCTCGCGGCCAATAGAACCCGGCTCGGTATGCTTTAGCCACGATGGTCCGAGAGGACGCATGGTGACCACAGGTCCCCGAGTGGATGTCATTGAGGATCATTCGACCTTCTTCTGGCGTTATGCATCTCTGACCGACTCTAGTCACGCTTTCCCTGAACAATTGTCCTCTTATCACAGTAAAGGCCTTGGATCGATGGACGATCTGCCAAGCCTCTTCTTCGTCTTCTGGGAGTTCTTTTCTGAGGATGTACGCAATGTACGGCACTGTCCAGTCGGGTGTGATGACCAGAATCTCCATGATTAGGTCGACCACTGCTGGGACCTCGACTTCAGTCGGATCTGTGACGCTCTTAGGCTGTGGGGGTTCTTTAGTAAAAGGATCTTCCTGAACTGTCGGCGTGTGAATATGTTCCAAACATACATTGCTGGCAATGGCTTCTCTCTTGGATCCTATCTTTGCCAAGTCATCGGCTGCTTGATTTTTCAGTCGGGGTATGTGGTGAAGCTCTAATCCTTCAAACTTCTTTTCCAACTTCCTCACCGCGTTGCAGTAACCGGTCATGGCTGGGCTTCTAACGTCCCACTCCTTCATCACTTGATTGACTACCAAATCTGAGTCGCCATAGACCATGAGGCGACGGACGCCGAGTGAGATGGCCATGCGCAACCCATACAGGAGTGCTTCATATTCTGCTTCATTGTTGGAGGAATCAAAGTGAATCTGGAGGACATATCTGAGCTTGTCTCCTCGGGGGGATACCAGTACTACCCCAGCACCAGAACTATTCAGCATTTTGGATTCATCAAAGAACATGGTCCAGTGCTCCGAGTGAACTTGAGTCGGCAGTTGTTGTTCGATCCACTCGGCGAGGAAATCTTCTATTGCTTGGGACTTGATAGCTTTCTTTGCCTCAAACTTGATATCCAAGGGAAGGAGTTCAATCGCCCATTTTGCCACTCGACCAGTTGCATCTCTGTTGTGCAGAATCTCTAACAATGGAGCGTCGCTGACGACTGTAACAGAGTGATCAGAGAAATAGTGTGGAACCTTCTTCGTGGTCATGTAAATCCCATAGACGAGCTTTTGATAGTGCGGATATCTCTACTTTGATGGAGTCAGGACTTCAGAAATATAATAAACTGGGCGCTGAACTTTATAAGCTTTTCCTTCTTCTTCACGCTCGACCGTAAGTACTATACTGACGACTTGTCCAGTGACTGCTATATAAAGCAGTAAAGGCTCTTTGCTGATTGGAGCAGCAAGCATCGGCTGGGTGGAAAGCAGGGCTTTTAGCTCTACAAATGCTGCATCAGCTTCTGGGGTCCACTCGAACTTATCTGATTTCTTCATCAGTCGGTAAAGAGGCAGCGCCTTTTCACCGAGGCGAGAAATGAATCGACTAAGGGCGGCCAAGCAACCAGTAAGCTTCTGGACATCATGCACACACACAGGGCGTTTCATTCGGAGTATAGCACCCACTTTCTCTGGGTTAGCATCGACCCCTCGTTCGGAAACGAGGAAACCGAGTAATTTTCCGCCCGGAACTCCAAACGTGCACTTTGATGGCTTATGCTTGATATTATACCTTTTGAGGCTGGCAAAGGTTTCAGCAAGGTCAGTCAGTAGGTCGGAACCTTTACGTGACTTGACCACAATGTCATCCATGTATGCTTCCACATTCCGACTGATCTGAGTGAGTGGGCACTTCTGAATCATCCGCATGAATGTGGCTCCAGCGTTCTTCAAACCGAATGGCATTATGACATAACAGAAGCACCCAAACAGGGTGATAAAAGCTGTCTTTATCTCATCGGGTCCGTACAGACGGATCTGGTGGTACCCGGAGTAGGCGTCCAAAAAGGACAAACGCTCGCACCCTGCAGTCGAGTCGACTATCTGGTCGATGCGAGGGAGAGGAAAGTGATCTTTCGGAGTACCCGATTGATATGCTTGAAATCAATGCACATGCAAAGTGAGTCATCCTTCTTTGGGACCATGACAACATTGGCTAACCACTCGGAGTGATAAATCTCTCGGATAAACTCAGCTGCCAAAAGCCGAGCCACCTCTTCACCGATTGCCTTTCTCTTCTGTACGGCGGACCGTCGAAGATGTTCTTTGACTGGTTTCACTTTTGGGTCGACTCGGAAACGATGCTAACCCAGTCCCCTGGGAACACCCGGCATATCAGAAGGCTTCCATGCAAAGATGTCCCATTTCTCACGGAGGAACTAGATGAGCGCTTCCTATTTGGAGTCGAGTGTGGTTGAAATGTGAGTCGGAGCAGCATTGGGGTCTGTCGGGGAATGTGAATCGACTTCGTTTCACCAGACGACTGGAATGCTGAATCTGTGGCTGGCTTCTTGGCTCGCAACAAATCACTCGAATCTGCATTTTTCTGGTATTCTTGCAATTCTACCATGGCCATCTGAGCATCGACGATCTTTGAGCCCTTCTGGAAGCACTCTTCTGCCTTCTTTCGATTACCAGAGATAGTGATCACCCCTTTGGGACCAGACATCTTCAATTTGAGGTACACGTAACATGGTCGAGCCATAAAACGTGCATAAGTTGGCCTGCCCAGAATGGTATGATAGGCACTCTGGAAATCCACAACTTTAAATGTCAACTTTTCTTTGCGGTAATTTTTGGAATCACCGAAAACCACGTCGAGAGCAATCTGACCGAGGGATGCAGCCTTCTTGCCTGGAATGACCCCATGGAAACTCATATTGCTTTCACTGAGTCTGGACATCAGAATGCCCATTCCCTTCAACGTCTCTACATACAGTATGTTCAGGCCACTGCCACCGTCCATCAGGACCTTTGTCAGTCGAGTGCCTTCGACCACCGGGTCGACCACCAGTGCTTGCCTCCCAGGGGTGGCTATGTGTGCTGGATGATCAGACTGGTCAAATGTAATGGCAGTTTGTGACCACTTCAAGTAACTGGGTGTCACCGGAGCGACCATGTTCACTTCTCTGTTGATTACTTCCAATCGACTTTTGCTCTCAACGTCAGCAAAAATCATCAGAGTGGAATTCACATGGGGATAACCATCATCGTCCCCTTCCTCATATCCAGCCTTGTCTGCTTCCTTCTCCTTTTCCTTGGGCTGTTTCTCTCGGAATTGCTGGATTAGGAGCCGACACTGCCGAGTGGTGTGCTTCAGGTAAATGAAATTACCCTCTTCATCTTTTTTGGTGTGGATGTGGCATGGCAGATCCAACACATCATTTCCATCTTGATCTTTTACTTTCTTGGGGTTCCACGGCCCTTTGGGCTTCCCCTTGAACTTTCCTTGAACCACAGCCAAGGCTTCACCAGGAGCAGCTGGCTCGGCCTTGCACTTCTATTTCCGACCGGAGTTTCCTCCTCCGGCTTCGTAGGCGACTGCTTTGTGCTTGCCACTCCGGAGTCGTTCTTCTTCTTCACCATTGGCATACTTGGTGGCAATCTCCATCATCCGAGTCAGAGTCATATTTCCTATCCGACCGAATTTCAGATTCAACTCCCAATACCTGACACCTTCCTTAAAGGCACAAATTGCCTGATGATCAGACACATCCTCTACTGTGTGGTGTAGGGTGATCCATCTCTGGATATAATCCCTCAAAGTTTCATTCGGTTTCTGAACACAACACTGTAATTCTGTCAAACCTGCTGGCCGTTTGCAAGTGCCCTCGAATGTTCTGACAAACACTCGGGCGAGATCTTCCCAAGTATAAATACTGCCAGGCGCCAACTGATTCAGCCATGCTCTAGCCGAGCCCTCCAACATTAGAGGAAGGTGTTTCATGGCCACTTCATCATTGCCGCCACCAATCTGGACGGCCACTCGGTAGTCTTCAAGCCAAGTGTCAGGCTTGGACTCACCAGTGAACTTACTAACTCCAGTCGTCAACCTGAAGTTGGGGGGAATCACCGCAGCTCTGATAGCTCTGCTGAAGCACTCTGGACCTGAGACATGCACCATGTTGCTGGTTTGTAGATCCCTGTCATGGTCCTCTCAGTGAGCTCTGTTTCTGTCGACCAAGCCCCGAACAAGAATAGATCTCGCATCAAAGCCTGGCTCCCTGGGGTCGACTGGAATACCTCGCCCAACACTGTGAGGGCGTCTGTCTTCATGTTGCCGAGGCACGTACGACCCACTCCTTGGGGGAGGCGTGGGCACTCGACGACGATCATCGCGATCGACTCGGTGATCATACTGCTCACGGTTTCTGTACTGTTCTCGTTGATCCCCACGTCCCTCACGCCTCGGGGGCGATCTTGGGCTATGGGCCGACTGAACTGTGTCTGCAACCACGGATCTGCTATGGATCCTATTCCGCGACTGAGATACGACCGTATTTTGTTCCCCCGCCGCCCGGAGCAAGGCTCGAATCTGCACCAGACCTCGGCCAACTTCTGACTGGGAAGGTTGGATCGACTCTGCTATCTAGGCAGCCGCTGCTAAATTCTGGATCGGGGTTCGGTATACTTGAGTCGGAGGTGGAAAAAGTTGGCGTTGACTGGATTCAGGAGCACGCTGCCGAGCGCGATTGTCGAGTGCGCGCTGGAGGTTCTCCAGTCCAGTGCGCTCAACCAAGTTGGCCAAGCACGCCTGCTCCAAGGCCTGGGCCTCAAGGGTTTCTCCAACTATAGGAGTATGTAGTGCATCCATGTTCCGGCGGCGAAGTTCCTCCCTCTGCTGCGAAGAGAGGGGTTCGGGGCGGTATTCTTCATGAACACGCGACGGATCGCCATTCCCGTCGCCTCTGTCTTCACGGGTGAAGCCAGGAGGACTGCGTGGTCCATTGACCATCAAAACTTCAGCCGCTGGGTCGCTGCTGTCGCACTCGGATACGGTCTCTACGGAGCCAGTCGACAGATCGAACATGCCGTAGAGAGTTTCGTCGGGCTCGATCGCCGCGACTTGAGGGGTGGCCGACTGGCGGGCCACCGCATGCCTCACCCACCGCTGAAGTCTCGACCGACCGGAGCGTTTGCTCCGGCGGGCCGCAGGGAGGGGGGAAGCCGCTGGAGCCGACCGATACTGGGTCGACGGCTGCCGCAGGAGAACGCCGCGGACGCACGTGCGAAAGTGTGTCGCCCGGCGGGCGGGGAGCGCGTCGACGTCGAGTGGAGCCTCCTGAAGCCAAGCGGAGTCGTCGACGACAAACACGAGCGCGCCGAGACGGATCTCGTGGCCCTCAGCCAAACCTCCGCCTGAAACCATGATGAAGGGGATTGGAAAAATTGCAACTTCTCCAACAAGTCGCTAAGACACCTGCCCCACGGTGGGCGCCAACTGTCGTGGTTCTAAGCCTGCCAGTAGAATAGGGGGGTAGGAATGTAGAGGCAAGATCCTAGCTATGGAGGAGTTGTACACGCGAGTTTTACGAGTTCAGGCCCTTCTCGGAGGAAGTAACAGCCCTACGTCTCGGAGCCCGGAGGCGGTCGACTGGATATATGCGTGTGAATTACAGAAAGTGCGAACCCTTGTCCCAGAGGAGGGGGTGGCTTATATAGAGTGCGCTAGGACCCCAGCTCCCCTCTGTTACACAGGGTTCAATGTTCATAAAGGAGGAGCGTTACTGGTAACGTCCGAAGTAAAGTGCTATAAATGTCCATAAAGCTGTGACTTAAACCCCGACCGTTGCGGAGTGAAGGGCTTCTCGTCTTCTGGTGGTCGAGTGTCTTCAAGGTGGTCGAGTGAACACATCTTTATGGTCGAGTGAATGATGGTTTCTCTTTGACCGCTTCTAATTCTTTGTAGAGATATCCTTGGGGAGGGTATGTTGGATAGATCCATGACCCTACCCCAGATACATAGCTTCATCAGTTGCCGCCACCACCACTTGCGCTAGGCGTGGAGGCCTACAAGCCACCACCACCCGCGCCAGGCATGGAGGCCTACAAGCCACCACCACCACCACCATCCGCGGCCGACGAACTGGCCTAGGTACCGACGTACCGGTGGATGACCAATCTGTCGATCTACGTGTAGTGATTGCCTGTTTTTCTGGGCGTGACGAAGGAGGAGTGCCAACACCTCCTAGGGTGGGAGGCACAGGCGCGGGTGCTGGCGATAGAGCAGGCGCATGGGGAGCGGCTGATGCGGGTGAAGCGCAACGAGGAGGCAAAGAGCCGCAAGCTCGAGGAGGAGGCGGCCCAGCTTGCGACAGTCCTACCACAGTAGCAGGCACCTGACGCGGCCCACCAGACAGCGGCGCTTGCTGCCTTTCAGCAAGCATTCCCGTGGGCACGAGCGTGAGAATACGTCAACCTTATGAACGAGGACAAGGACGATGAAGCCTAGATGCGCTGCCCTAGATCCGTCCGCGCCTGTAGCGGCCCTTTTTTTTAATGTTTTATATGTTTTTAGTTTAAGTTATTATTAATGTAAGTGGACTTTGGCCAACATTTTAAGTAGTAAGTTCATATTTTTTTCTATTTTTAATCTGACAGTTTTTCTTTCATCCACAAATTTGGGATGTGTCGGCCACGTTGGGGAGACACACACTAAAAGAACAGACACACTTGTCTTGGCCGACTTAAACGAACAAAAAGAACAAAAAGCCAGCGCGTTGGAGTTGACTCAGTTTCGCAGTTTTTTTCACATAGTTTGTCTAGATGCTGTCTTTCAGGCTCAGATTTTCTACCCGATTTCCTTATATTTTTTTCAAGGAAATACTCTCTCCGAATATTTGTCTTTCTAGAGATTTTGACAAGTGATTACATACGGAGCAAAATGAGTGAATCTACACTCTAAAATATGTCTATATATATTCGTATGTTATAGTCCATTTGAATCGGAGTATATAGGAAGGGTCTCTTGGGTTGGCTCTCTTTTGTTATGAAAACACCCTGCCCTCTTTTACACGTCGTAAAGAAAAATCTCGACTGCAAACCAACTACATGAGCAACTCTCCCCAGTTTCCCTATTTCCGAACTTAAGAATTCTCACAAGCCCAACAGAAAAGCCGAGACATAAAAAACAGTATGCAACATAAATTTTCTGCAGCAGGGAGGCCAATATCCAGGCCTCACACTTGCCAGATCCATCACAAATTCCTTATGTTACAGCAAGTGGGATGAGAGGACATATATATGCACACGATATTATTACTGACTGACTGACTGACAAGATCTTTTCCAACCATCACTGGCACCACCTGTAAGGCCGCCATTTACAAACCAGGTGAAGGGTAGTAGGGCAATGAAGAAAATTAACGAAGCCATGGAGATCAATCAAAGACCTCTTATTATTGCTAGCTGTCCAGTATCTCAAACTCCGAATCCTGAATGAGATCCCATGATTCCTTCTTCGACAGCGATGCGGGCGGGGTGGGCTGCGGAGGCCGGCGGCTGTAGTCGGGGGAGGAGGCGGCGGGCTTCCTTCTTACCGAGTCGCTTCTCACGGAGGAGCTGGCGTACGGGAGGCTTCTCCGGTCCGGCAGGAGCGAGTCCATGTATTTGTCCATGACGAGCACATTGGAGTTGTCGACGTCGCTCATCTCCTCAGCTTCGCTGCTGAAGTACCTTTTATGACCTTCTCTAAAGGATTCTACGTCTGAAGGTATTTCGGACCACTGATCCATGCTCTGCTCCGACTTTGACTTCGCAAACACCCACTGGTCCATGCTTTGCTCGGATCGTGTTTTGGTTAAAGCATGGCTCCCTGAAGATTGGTAGCCCTCTTGAGTGCCTTTCTCGCTTTCTATCTCACAGACATGAGGTGGAGACTCTATCTCATTTACACGATGCACAGAAACTTGCACACTCTGGGTATCTTCCTGAAAATATAATTTGATAAGACTGGTAAGTAATGCAATTAGCATATATCCAAAAACACAGCTCAGCGCATTATTATTGTTTCTTTATCTTCACGACTTCAGTCTAATACTAAGGTAACAAAGAGAAGAATGACACGAGAGGATAAAAACATGGCATAAAACCACCAATCATTCAAGAGAACCTCTAATACTAATGCAGATTACACTGGCATACTGCTACTAAAGAGATAACAGTACGTGCTGGCTAATAAGACATCATTTAAGTGAGCTCTCTGAGACCTACCAACAGCCAAAATACAAGTTCTAGTTAATTTATTGGTACTCCCTCTGTTTCTTTTTACTCCGCGTATTAGATTTTTCAAAAGTCAAACTCTTCAAAGTTGACCAAACTTATATTAAAAAATATAAACATCTACAATCACAAATAAATATAATATGAAAATATATTTCATGACGGATCTATTGATATTGAATTTGTATTGTGAATGTCAATAATACTTCAAACATAACTAATATGCGGAGTAAAAAGAAACGGAGGGAGTACCAATTATTACAGCAATAGTTCAGGTAAAATGTTGGTATAGTTCACCTATATATGGAAAATAAACTAATACCGAGTCCTAAAACTATTGCATTCAAATTAAAAAGTATTGAATACACATGCATTGATTATGGATTAGTGAGCGTCACTGTCTCATTAATGAAGGGGATTCCAAATTGCCAACCTCAGTACACATTACCCATCCTGCTAGCAACTAAACTATATCCTATATATGTGGTTCATGGAGTACCTCGCATTGTCACTATTCAGTAACCACTTTTTATTTGATTCCCAGGATAAATTCTACTCCCTCCGTCCCATAATGTAAGACAGTTTTTAACACTACACTAATGTTAAAAAACGTCTTATATTATGGGACGGAGGGAGTAGTATTTATTTGTTGAATGAGGTGGAGATTTTTCTTCTTCTCAAAATATGATGCAATGATGCATTCACTGTCATCAATACATACCCAATCTTGTTTATGTCAGCTTAAAAATGCATAGAAATATGTTCATCTACTGCCAACAATAGCAACAACAATAAAGTTAACTAAAAAGGAAAAGTGGTTGAACATTCTTCCAGCTCTATTTGACTGCAGACCATGCAGTAATAACATGTTCTTAGTTCAAAACTAGAAACAATTCAAACTGAAACTAGCATAAAAATTAGTTCTACAACAGATATTAGATTAGCAGGGAACAATGCATAAGAATCATAATATCATATGTCCTAACACACCTCTGAAGTATGTTCACTCAGGCTTGACTCAAGTAATTTGAAGTATATCTTCCAGAATGCATCTTCATCCATGTAAGAAGGGCAGAGCGTAGCCCGCAGAGATGCTAAATCAGGGACAAGCTTTTCAATGACTTCCATATGATCTCTCTCTACATCAGAGATTGTAGCATCTGCAAAGTAGTAGAAACCACAACATCATGCATCTAAATGCGAAGAATAGTTTCACACCGCAGCAAAGCAACATCTGTAAAAGATTCTACCAACGAGGAGCTATGCGAAACAACTCAAGGCGGTACTACTAACCGACATACTCAATGTTTCAAGAGTTACGGTATGGGCATCATGTCAATCTTAAGCTATTCAGATCATAGGAGCAATAGCTTAGCAGCAAGAGCATGAAAACAAGATAGGGTAACTCTACATCGACTACACTGAGAAGACCAGAACTATGCAGCAGTACTAAACTCTGATCTTCCTGATTGGAGTTCGCCCCCATCCCTTCCGATTTCAGGAGTGCAATCGCAGTGCTAAATCCGACGGCTCTCAAACCAACAAACATTAAATCTATCTCCCCTTAACTGACTTCCATATATAGCACAGAACCGCCCCATCAGTGGTGAGCCGGCGAAATTGGCGGCAACAAATACAATCAGCAACGAATCGCACGAGAGTCGAGGGGGGAGGGCCTTACTCTCGTCTATCGCGAGCATGGGGAAGTCAATCCAGGCCTCGGGCCTGGCGGCGAGGGCGCGGGCCGCCCCGAGGATGCCATCGGCGACGCCTGCAGCGGAGGCGGCGTGGGGCGGGGAGTCGACCGGGCTGGGGAGCGTGGCCCGGGCCGGCGGCGGCTGGCGGTCGGGGGCGGCCCGGCCGGAGAAGCCGACGCGGAAGGAGCCGCCGATCTCGGCGAGGTCGGCGAGGATGCCGGCGAGGATGGAGGCGGGCGGGGAGGGCGGCGTCGCGGGGCGCGGGGACGGGGAGCGGCGGCGGTGCGCGTGGGTATGGGTCGGGGTGGAGGGCGGCGAGTCGGTGTGCGCCGGGTTGAGCAGCGGGTGGAGGAAGCAGGCGATGTCGAGCAGGTGGCGGCCCAGCTCCGACAGGTCGTCGCGGACGCCCCGCAGCCCGCGCGCCGCCATCACGGCGATCGGTCGTCGGCGGGGTGGGGTCGTCGCTGCTCCGTCCGGCCCGGGGCGACCGCGGCGGGCGGCGGCGGCGGGCGAGGGATATCGTTGCTTTCTGGTTGCGGGGTTGCTTTGCTTCCGCTCGGGCGGGGGTGGGGTGGGGTGTGGGGAAGGGCAATGATTGGGACTTGGGAGAGAGAGAGAGGAGAGGGATGGGGTAGGCCCCGGCCGGCTGCGTATCTGCTCGGGTTTCCGCCCGGTTCCCGTGCGCGTGCGCGTGCGCGTCTGGGCCTGGGCCTGGGCCGAGCGCGCGTGCCAGCCGGGGCGAGGCCGGCGGGGTTCGGGCGGATGCGTGCGGGCGGTGGGCTCGCGGCGCGTTGTGTCGCGCCGTGCACGGGCGCGGTGGCTTGGCGAGCGGGGACACGCGACGCCGTGGCAGTCCCTATCTCTATCTGAGGGGTAAACGGGTCCAGGATGGACTCAACATGGTTTGACTATCTGGTGGTGTGGGGTGGGGTGGAGTGGGTGTAGCGCGGTGCGGTCCGGGAGTCCGGTCAGGGATTCACCATATGTCTTATGATTTTTGTAACTTCCTTCATGTTTCTGAAACATGGGGAATGTTGCAGTGGCAACACTGCCTTGAGAGCCAACCACATGTGGATTAGTCTCATGTATGTTTTATGATTTTTGCAACTTCACCCATGTTTCTGAAACATGGGGAATGTTGTAGTGCAACACGCCGATGCGACGATGCGGACAAAAAAAATTCTGCAACATAATCTATCGGACAAAAAAAATTCTGCAACATAATCTATGTTGCGAAAAAAGTCTACAATATTATCTTTGTTGCAAAAAAAAATTGTAACACAACCTTTGTTACAAATGTTTTCTGCAACATGCCATCTGTTGCAAAAACTTCCGCAACAGAATCTATGTTGCAAAAGTGGAAATAGTGAAGAATGACCATTAACACGGGAGTATACCAGATTTGATGGCTCGCGAGGCGGCGGATCTTTTTAAAAGATCCGCCGGCCGATGCCTAGCACGCCCCAATGAAATTTGGAAGGACAAGGGCAGAGACGGGCTCGGTTGCCCGCACGCTTTTCTGCACCTTGGTTGGGGCGGATCATGTGCCGTGAGGAAGGGGTCGCCGTTGACAATGTTGACGCCGAAGACCGCCTTGCCTCACCACGCCACCGCATCGTGGATGACGTCATGATGCAGACGATGCGTGTATGGTCACGAGAAACGGCGAGGGAGCCTTGTCGTGTTGCCTCCACGGCGGTTGTGTTGACATAGAGGAAGGATGTGGCACAAGCGCCAAAGAATGTTGAAGACTTGTGCGCGCACAAAGAAAATGAGGTTGGATGAAAGTTGTTCGAAACAGAGTCGCCGTCGATCACGACTCTAAGGCGTGGGATACGTCATACACTCGCATAATCCAAACATGATGAGAGCTTCCATTTATCGCACCATTCCTTGTATGGCCAAAGGGGTCGGCCAAGTGTCGTTGAAGAACTCCTTGCCACGCTACGCCGTCTCGGGTGCCGAGGACATTGTATATGGTCTGGAGAAACGACGAGGGAGCCTTGTCGTCTTGCCTCCAGTGGCGAAGCCACACTATGGCTGTGTAGTCAATTGACTACACAACATTTGATCCTAACCTTTTAAATATACAATTAAAATTCCATGGATAAATTCAGAAATACCACAAGGTTTAAAGAAGAATTATAGTTGACATCACAGGCTTATAGTTCTGGCACCGCCACTGGTTGCCTCCACGGCGGCCGTGTCGACCTTGAGGAATAATGTGGCGCAAGCACCAAAGAGCGTTGAAGACTTGTGCACGCACAAAAGCAAAATGGGGTTGGACGGAAGTTGGTCGAAAGAGGCTTGTCGTCGATCACGACTCTAAGGCATCGGATACGTAATATACTCGCATAATCCAAACACGAGGAAGAACTCGTTGCCACGCTACACCGTCCCGGGTGCCGACATCTTGATGCCGAGGATTGCGTGTATGGTCCGGAGATACGGTGAGAGAGCCCACGTCAGCCATCTTGACCTATCTTGACCTAGATGATGAATGTGGCACAAGCGCCAAAGAATTGTTGACGACGTATGTATGCATGAAACAAGATGGGGTTGCACCAAAATTGGTAGGAGACTCGTCGTCCATCACCAAGAGGGAGAAGCTCACCACTCCAAGGAGTTGGATGTGTCATATGTTCACCAAATTCCAAATACCAAATTTTATCTTTTTGCGGGGTAAATACCATATTTTATCGATAAAGAAAATATCCATTTACCACAGCATTTTCTGTATAGTCAAAGTAGCCCGCCAAATCCACAAAGATTTGTGATCTAAATTTCGTATTTATGCCCGCTAACCAGCTACCATATATACTAGATCACTTTGAGAAGGATACAAAATAACCTAGATTATAAGTCACGCGGTGCGAGGGAATTTGCATTTAAAGAAGAGATGTTTACTCGTTTGGTATTTATAACAAATGTAACATTCCTTGCAAATTATGATTCACGAGATTGTCAATTGCTAAAACCACTCATTTGCGTAGATCCCAGAGGAAGATCTTAACATCTGGTGGAATTTAAAGTTTCCAAACTCTGATTGACGTGATCTTGGGCTCATGAAATTCGTGTGGATGATGCGCATAGTGTCCAGGTCTTGGATCTTCAATTTGGGCGTATTGTCCATTTGTCAAACTCTCCAAAGTCACTGCATCTAGCGTTTGCAACTTCTTCGGCTTAATTTCAACATGGATGCATTCAACGTGCTAAGTTTATGAGAGTTCCAACTCACCAACACACAAAAAATGGAATGTAATAAAAATTAGGGATTATGCAATCCCCACATTAAAAGGCATGGAACTAGTAATTATGCACAATGGACATAAAAGTGGCTCAATGGAACATGGGGACTTTTAGTATGAGTATATGCAACATATGAGCTATAAAAATATGATGCATTTTGCCTCTTTGTCAGTCATGTTAACCTATCGGAAGAAATGTGGCACAAGCGCCAAAGAACGTTGAACACATATGTGCGCACAGAACAAGATGGGTTTGGACGAAGATTGGCGGAAAGACTCATCATTGATCGCCAACAGGGAGATGATCCCCACTTAAAGGCATTGGATGCGTCATATACCCACTGAATCCACATACAAAGAGAGTTTCCATTTACCTTGTCGTGTCTATATAGCCAAAGTGGCCAGCACGGTACAACTAACCCACCATGATCTACAATCTAAGTTTCATATTTATGCCCCCTAGCCAACTACCATACATATACATGGACACTTTGAGAAGACTGGGTGCAAAATTAGAAGCAACCTGACTGATAAGCCACGTGGTGTGTGAGGGTTTGCATTTAAAGTAGAGATATTTAATTGTTTCGTCTTTGTAATAAAGACAACATTCCTTGCCTCCATGCAAATTATGATTGGTAAGATTTCCAATTGTTCAACCATTCCTTTGAGGATATAATTGCCAATTGTTCCACGATTCCTTTGAGGATATACCGGAGGAGGATCTTAACTTTTAGTGGAACAAAATTTTAAAAAAATTCTTACTCTTTTGGGCATCACATTGAATAAGAGTTTGAGCCTTGTGCGAGATGTACGGAAGTTAATCACGTATGCAGAGCATTCCAAAACACTAGTGTTATCCCAATTAGGTCATACTTGAATGCCACCTTTGGGGAGAACACACGTAGGACTTCTGCAACTGTGTCATGTTTTTTTACGAACAATGTGAAACAATCACAGAAACTTGTCTTAGAGAGGAGCATTGCCCAACCACCTTTCCTCCCAATACCTTATGTATGACACATATTTTTTATAGTGTTTTCAGAGAAAAGGAAAAGCACTTCACGTTCATCAAGTGGACCCCAAAAGTGTGAATCACTGATGTCGCTTGAAGCTACGTCGGTATTCCCCAAAGAGGAAGGGATGATGCAGCACAACGGCGGTAGGTATTTCTCTCAGATATGAAACCAAGGTTATCGAACCAGTAGGAGAACCAAGCAACACAACGTAAACAGCCCCTGCACACAGATAACAAATCCTCGCAACCCGACGTGTTAAAGGGGTTGTCAATCCCTTTCGGGTAGCGGTGCCAGAAATTGGTGCGTAACGGGAAAAAGTTGTAATAGATTGGATAAATAGATCGCAAATAAAATAAAGTGCAGCAAAGTATTTTTGTATTTTTGAATTAATAGATCTGAAAATAAAAGCAAATAAAAGTAGATCGCAAAGGCAAATAATATGAGAAAGAGACCCGGGGGCCGTAGGTTTCACTAGTGGCTTCTCTCGAGAAAAATAGCAAAGCGGTGGGTGAACAAATTGCTGTTGGGCAATTGATAGAACTTCAAATATTTATGACGATATCCAGGCAATAATCATTACATAGGCATCACGTCCAAGATTAGTAGACCGACTCCTGCCTGCATCTACTACTATTACTCCACACATCGACCGCTATCCAGCATGCATCTAGTGTATTAAGTTCATGGAGAAACGGAGTAATGCAATAAGAACAATGACATGATGTAGACAAGATCTATCTATGTAGAGATAGACCCCATCGTTTTATCCTTAGTAGCAACGATACATACGTGTCGGTTCTCTTTCTATCACTGGGATCAAACACCATAAGATCAGACCCACTACAAAGCACCTCTTCCCACTGCAAGATAAAATAGATCAAGTTGGCCAAACAAAACACAAATATCGGAGAAGAAATACGAGGCTATAAGAGATCATGCATAAAAGAGATCAAAGAAACTCAAATATTTTCATGGATATTAAAAGATAGATCTGATCATAAACTCAAAGTTCATATATCCCAACAAACACACCGCAAAAAGAGTTACATCATATGGATCTCCAAAAGACCATTGTATTGAGAATCAAGAGAGAGAGAGAGAGAGAGAGAGAGAGAGAGAGAGATGAAGCCATCTAGCTATTAACTACGGACCCGAAGGTCTACAAAAAACTACTCACGCATCATCGGAGAGGCACCAATGGAGGTGGTGAACCCCATCCGAGATGGTATCTAGATTGGATCTGGTGGTTCTGGACTCTGAGGCGGCTGGATGAATATTTCGTCGACTCCCCTAGGGTTTTGGGAATATTGGGGTATTTATAGAGCAAAGAGGCGGTCCGGGGGGCACCCGAGGTGGGCACAACCCACCAGGGCGCGCTTGGGCCTCTTAGCGCACCCTGGTGGGTTGTGCCTCCCTCGGGGCACCCCTAGGTGCAGCCAAGACCCGTTTTGTTCCTTCTGTCCCATAAAAATACTCCGTAAAGTTTCGTGGCATTTGGACTCCATTTGATATTGATTTTCTGCGATGTAAAAAACATGGGAAAAAACAGCAACTGGCACTTGGCACTATGTCAATAGGTTAGTACCAAAAAATTATATAAAATGACTATAAAATGATTATAAAACATCCAAGATTGATAATATAATAGCATGGAACAATAAAAAATTATAGGTACGTTGGAGACATATCAATCATCGGTTTTCTAGTGAACTTGAGAGATAGTTTTAGAGCCCACACAGTTCATACATAGGAGATCTTGCCACCCCTCTTACTCAATAAAAAGTTTGAATATCAATTAGAAAAATGAGCATGGTGTTTATGAGTCGAGATCTGGGATCTCGAGATCACCTTATCTTTCAAATGACAAAGCATGTTCCTTAGACTGATAGTATTGATATTTTTTTTTGCATTGCCACTTTGCCCATAAAAATGTGCCCTGAAGTATTCAAGCCTCTATAGGACCTCTTCCTAGATTTGGATTTGGATGAAGGACATCACATATGCCATATAGGGTCGAGCATAGACTGAGCTAGAAGCGCAAGTGCGCTTTGCTACGCCGCTTGATACGTCTCCAACGTATCTATAATTTTTAATTGCTCCATGCTATTATATTATCTATTTTGGATGTTAATGGGCTTTACTTCACACTTTTATATCATTTTCGGGACTAACCTACTAATCGGAGGCCCAACCCAAATTGTTGTTTTTTTTGCCTATTTTAGGGTTTCGAAGAAAAGGAATATCAAACGGAGTCCAAACGGAATGAAACCTTCGGGAACGTGATTTTCTAAAAAAACGTGATCCAGGAGACTTGGAGTGGGCGCCAAGAAACAACGGAGGAGGCCACGAGGCAGGGGGCGCGCCCTACACCCTCATGGGCCCCCCGTGGCTCCACCGACGTATTTCTTCCTCCTATATAAGTATGATTGGTTTATACCCCCCAAACATCCAGGAGCATCACGAAAACCTAATTCCACCGCCGCAACCTTCTGTACCCGAGAGATCCCATCTTGGGGCCTTTTCCGGAGCTCCACTGGAGGGGGCATTGATCACGGAGGCCCTCTACATCAACTCCATGGCCTCTCCAATGATGTGTGAGTAGTTTAATTCAGACCTACGAGTTCATAGTTATTAGCTAGATGACTTCTTCTCTCTCTTTGGATCTCAATACAAAGTTCTCCTCGATCTTCTTGTAGATCTATTCAATGTAATCTTCTTTTGCAGTGTGTTTGTCGAGATCCGATGAATTGTGGGTTTATGATCCATATTATCTATGAACAATATTTGATTCTCCTCTGAATTCTTTTATGTATGATTGGTTTATCTTTGCAAGTCTCTTCAAATTATCAGTTTGGTTTGGTTGCAACGGGAGAAGTGCTTAGCTTTGGGTTCAATCTTGCGATGTTCGATCCAGTAACAGAAAAGGAACCGACACGTATTGTATTGTTGCCATCGAGGATAAAAAGATGGGGTTTTCATCATATTGCATGAGTTTATCCCTCTACATCATGTCATCTTCCTTAAAGCATTACTCTGTTCTTATGAACTTAATACTTTAAATGCATGCTGGATAGCGGTCGATGTGTGGAGTAATAATAGTAGATGCAGAATCGTTTTGGTCTACTTGTCTCGGACGTGATGCCTATATACATGATCATACCTAGATATTCTCATAACTATGCTCAATTCTATCAATTGCTCGACAGTAATTCGTTTACCCACCGTAATACTTATGCTCTTGAGAGAAGCCACCAGTGAAACCTATGGCCCCCGGGTCTACCTTCCATCATATTAATCTTCCAATACTTAGTTATTTCCTTTGCCGTTTATTTTACTTTGCATCTTTATTTCTCTTTATCATAAAAATACCAAAAATATTATCTTATCATATCTATCAGATCTCACTCTCGTAAGTGATCGTGAAGAGATTGACAACCCCTTTATTGCGTTGGTTGCGAGGTTCTTATTTGTTTGTGTAGGTGCGTGGGACTCGAGCGTGCTCTCCTACTGGATTGATACCTTGGTTCTCAAAAACTAAGGGAAATACTTACGCTACTTTACCGCATCACTCTTTCCTCTTCAAGGGAAAACCAACGCAGTGCTCAAGAGGTAGCACCGCTCTTCGGTGTGACTTCTTCCTCTCTTTTTTGCTTGCCCTCTCCATTATGGCGTTATTTTGGTTAAACCAATTCACTTGTTCACAAATAACAACCCAAAGATTTTGAAGAGAACTTTGAGATCGATCCAAATCTTCTTTCTGGTTGGCATGGAAGAAATTATGGACACTTTTCGATGATAACAATGATATTGGTCGACACCTATGACCGGATCCTAAGTTCTCTATGCATCCACCAAAGTCTTGTCTTCAAACTCGCCGGATTTCTTTGCACTTCGAGCTTTCTCCCGCAAGAGTGGTAGGTTGGTGAGGCCCATTTTTGAGATACTCAACTTGTTGAAGCCAACTCCAATTCAAATCTTTCAATCCAATTACTTGTAAAAATATCTAAAAATGTTGGATATTCCATCACAACAATTTGCATTAGATAGCAACAGTAAAAACAATCATTGACAGTAGCCATATCTTAGCTCTTCAATAAGGGCAGAAGACGATTTCCTCAGCTCTTCGTGGGATATATGCTCTTACTTTGAAATACCTACAAGTAAACCTCGTGCACCTACAGTACATCATAACTTAAGTATAAGGAACATATGTAACATGCTCCTCTCAAGATACACCAATGTTTGTCACACTCAAGGTATATCAGTACACATAAACCATTGATATGTCTCCAACATATCTATCATTTTTGTTTGTTCCATACTATTATATTATCTGTTTTCGATGTTTTATATGCATTATTATGCTATTTTATATTATTTTTGGGACTAACTTTTTAACCTAGAGCCTAGTGCCAGTTTCTATTTTTTTTTCTTGTTTTATGTTTCACGGAATAGGAATTTCAAATGGATTCCAAACGGAATAAAACTTCACGGTGATTTTTCTTGGACCAGAAGACACCCAAGGGACTTGGAGTCCAAGTTAGAAGAGCTGCGAGGCGGCGGCAAGGGTGGAGGGCGCACCCTAGGGGGAGGCGCCCCTACCTTGTGGGCCCCTCGAGGACCTTCTGACCTAGCCTTTGTCCTATATATTCACATATATTCCAAAACCCTTCAGAGGAGCCACAAAACCACTTTTCCACCACTGCAACCTTCTGTACCCGTGAGATCTCATCTTGGGGCCTTTTCCGGCAATCTGCCAGAGGGGAATTCGATCACGGAGGGCTTCTACATCAACCCTATTGCCCTTCCGATGAAGCGCGAGTAGTTTACCACAGACCTATGGGTCCATAGCTAGTAGCTAGATGGCTTCTTCTCTCTCTTTGATTCTCAATACCATGTTCTCCTCGATGTTCTTGGAGATCTATCCGATGTAATCTTCTTTTGCGGTGTGTTTGTCGAGATCCAATGAATTGTGGATTTATGATCAGATTATCTATGAATATTATTTGAATATTCTCTGAATTCTTATATGCATGATTTGATATCTTTGTATTTCTCTTCGAGTTATCGGTTTGATTTGGCCAACTAGATTGGTTTTTCTTGCAATGGGAGAGGTGCTTAGTTTTGGGTTCAATCTTGCGGTGTCCTCACCCAGTGACAAAGTAGGGGTAGTGAGGCATGTATTTGTATTATTGCCATCAAGGATAAAAGATGGGGTTTTCATCATATTGCTTGAGTTTATCCCTCTACATCATGTCATCTTACTTAATGTCACTACAAGGATCCGGGTCTATTGCAACAAAAATGTTCGTCGCAATACAAGCCGATTTGTGGCGATAAGTACCTATTGCCACGAAACAACATTCGTTGGCAGCCGTTGCGACTGGACACATGGTAATAGGTTATTGCCACAGAAAAGCAATTGTGGCAATAAAGTGTGCTATTGCAACAACCATGTGAGAAGTCGCCACATGTTTTCCCATGGCAACACTCATCTGATGCCACAATTTGCTTTGTGGAGATAGCTTTAATGCAACATGTAACAAATCATGGCGACTGATAACTTGTGCCGATAGACATTTGTGGCAACAACTTATGCCCGCGATGCTCGTTTCGTGGTGGATACTGTTCCGTGGTAATAGTCAATTGTGGCAATAAACTATGGCAACGATCCTTGTTTTTGTGGCATTAGGCATTTTGCCACGAACCGTTGCACTCGTGGCATTAAGTTATGGCAACAAATTTCCAGTCGTCGTAACAGGAAATTGTAACATACTAGTTTTGGTGGTGATAAATAGGCATCACAATGGGTGAAATGTTTGTAGCGAGAAACTATTGTGACAATTTAAATTTTCGTGGTGCTAAGATGTGGCAACCAAAAGTGGGTTGTGGCAATAGCCTATTGCAACCTAAAAATAATAATACAGGCATTCAATTACAATATTCAAAATCATACGTATGATATGTAGATTCATAAAATTCATAATTCCCATAGCAAATATCCATCAAATGAAACTCAAATGTAATTTAGCCATCCTAATTAAGTGCCAAGACTAAACTATCCGTGATCTGGAGTTCAGTCGAGCTAGTTCTTTGGATCCCGCAGTCAAAAAATAAAAAAAATAGTTCTATCTAATGAGTCCAACATAACGTACACCATACAATTATTCCAGCCCCATTGTTAAAAAGAACTATCACCGGACTAACTTGAGTAATACTATGTCAGCAAGCATGTAACTAAGGGATCAGAACAGTTTTAGAAGGATAAATGTCTAAAGCATAAGCACAAGTACATGTACTAAAATCTTCCACTATTGACTTAAGTTGTGGCTCGATCTCTAGTTTCAGTTAAGTTCATGTCCCTAGCTCGCACATATTCATTTTTTTAAGTTGTGATTCGATGCAGCAACAATGCATGGTGAAAGAGAAGAAGCAGCTAGCTAATTATGAAGGCCAATGACATGCATACTTCAAACTTAAAAGTCGACCATGAGTTTCAATTTCTTTGTTTTCAACATCTTAGACTTGATTTGTCCTAAAAACAGAAATGACAACTATAGGTGCGGCAGCAATATTGACACTATAAAAGGTGAAACAAGAATAACACGATCTAACGCATGAATAATCTCAGCTGATGTAGAAGCATGCTGAATGCACATAGTTGAATAACTATAGAATAACCAAAAGTCAGTGTACTCACGTAAACATTCCGGGACTCTGTATTAGACCATGTTCCATGCTTCGTGTGGGTGAGTTCCCACAGAGCAATACAATCGGGCTCTTCTCCAGTTTCCAAGTTTCTCTGCAAGTAATATAGTAATGAGGTGCTTGAAACATGAAACCATAGTTAGTAGCGACTAGCGAGGCATCATATTTAGTTAGACTCATACCTTCTCAAACTTAGTTGCGAGTAAGATTTGATCCAATTATGTGTTTTGTCTTCTGTTACTTGCGACAATCGGTGTTCTTTTGGTTGCTTTCCTATCAATTCATCGTAACAAAATATAACCAGACAAAAAAGCAATTTCATCTTAACACATACTAGACAAAGAGTGATCTTAGAGATAACCTGAAACTTTGAATGAGTGCCAAAGTACTCAATCATCCATTCCCACTCTTCTGGTTGTAAAGCTTCCAGCAGATTAGCCATCTAGCTGCACTTGTTTTGTATGCCTTATAAGTGGAGCTTAGACTTGATCGTCAACCTCTATATCGCTCTTCCGCAATTTTGAGAAATTTTTCTTCTGTTTCTGGTGTATCTTCCAGGTCCCATTTTTCCTATAAAGCATACAACAAATATTTACATAAGCAATGCATTATCCATGGTAAAATAAGATAACACATGTGAAAAAGGTTGTACGCACTATGATATCAGCAACAATGAGTCGATGGATGATAGGGTGAATGTCCGACCATGTCCTCACTCCAATGAGCAGCCTTGAAGGTTTAGCAATTTAGCTCATACTAGGATTTTATGCATTATAACAAATGTTAGAGACAACATAAATGACATAAACAATTTACCAGATCTTGGTTTTCCACGTTGGTTTGTTTATGTTTTATATTTTCCATCCTTGTTAAGACAACGGAGCCTTACCTTCCGCACATAAAATAAATCAAGGGACTCAGCATTAACAAAGCATTGATGTTGTGCACCATTCAGATAGGTGATTATGAAGTAAGGATGTTGTGTACCATGATCATCCTCCGTAGAATTCATCATTGTTACCTGGTGTAGGTAATATCAGAATTTGAGTCAATTTAAGAAGAAACGCAATACGTAAAGCAGGCATAAAAATCAAATCAGTTTAGCAAAAAATTAAGAAAAAGGGAAAAAACTATGTTGGGAACCTGCAACGAAATAATTACAAGGCCCCGTCTCACGCACGTCTCCTCGTCTCTTCTCTCAGTTCTCTTTCTCTTCTGCAACAGATCCATTTATCTCTCCATGATCCAATCGCACTACCAAACGTCCTGATTGTACCACACTGGGTCAATTCCTTCTCATTTTTCTCTCAAGTTTCTCATAACTCCTCTGCTTCTTTGAGTCAATTGTTTTAGGTGAACAATTCTTCAGTTAACCTCCACAGTACACAGCTTGTTTCTATGGACAGCGGGCCAATAATTAATACCTATTGATTCGATTTAAAATTATCCATTAAGACGAATATGCTGAACAGAATCATACAGACACATATTAACGGAAAACACATCTATGGAGTAGATGGAACCATAGTAGCCTGGTTCACGGGTCGAGGGTGCGATCCCTGACCCGGGGTCGATCGATTCCGATCGAGAATCGGGGACGAAGTCGGGTCGAGGAGGGTTGATGGAGGGATCGCGACCCTGATCGATGCTGATGACCCAAATCGGTATGCAAGATGCCAAGGTATTTCATGAGGATGGAGGCTTACCAGGGCACCATGCAACCGCGCTCCATCGCCGGATCACCGGAGTCCGCCCTTCCCCGATTCGCCGCTCGCCAGCCATCGAGCTGTTCGCTATCGTATGCGGCCATACATCGTACGCGGGCGGCAAGAGGTTGATAATCCGACGCTGGAGGGAGGAGAACCTTGGAGACTTGGACTTTGAGGATGGATCCATCATCTATGGAGGCCTGATCCAGTTTTGCACAGGAACGATGGTGAACATGGGTTTAGGAATTGGGATACTTCCCGGATCTCAGAATGCTTGGTGTGAAAGGAAAACCGGCAGCTGAGAAAATCACGGCGCAGTCATCAGCGTACATGTGGCCCCATTTCATTCAATCATTTTTATTACTTAATTGCTGAGATAAATGAAAATTTAATGTGAAATTTTGTAGCTGGAATATTCAGAAATATATCAACAAAATTAATGTTTAGAATAATTAAATAAATTGGAAAAACAATATTTCAAAGCAATATGAGACGATATATATGCTGCTAAATCGTCTCACGACCGTCATCTTCCCTCCGAACTAGATCGGGAGATTCCCGATGAAATCATCTCACGTCTGTCATCTTCCCTAAGTCTGGTGGCAGCCGGCGTGTGGGAAGCTCGCATCCATCACCAGTGGGAGGCTCGAGCTCGCGGGCGAAGGTCGGGAAGAGGGACAACGGAACTGCTTGGTCAGCACCGAGGATGGAGGAAGCGGGCGACGGGAGCCATGGACGACCAGGAGTGGCGTGCAAGGTCAGAGGGGTGGCTCGCCGGCCGGGGCTTGCCGCCCAGGTAGGGTGACCGTCACGCGGAAGTAGGGGTCACGACCGGTGCTAGCAAGTTGTCGCTGGACGACCCGGTTGTAGGTACAACCAGGTTTGCACTACAATTTTAAAAATCATTACAGAAAGTAGCAAAATCTTGGCTAGTTTTGAACTACAACTCACAGAAACCTCACGTGGCCCTCGCTTTAAAACTACTAGGTTATACTCTTGCCGTGGAACACAAGTACAAATGGGATGGGTTGATGAGACGATCGATCTATGTCAGTCTCGATCTCACATTTTAATCTTGAGATGGGGTGATCTCAACATCTTTCATCTTACCGGACAGTCCGTGGAGGGTTCCTCCGTGCCAGAGTAGGTCCAACATAATCATGTCATTTTTGTTTCAATGAAAACCATAAAGATTCAACTGTGTAAATTAACAACCAAACGGATTTCGCTTTAAGATTTTTTGTGTTAGGAACGTGTTGTTCATCATGGATCTACAATTGTGTATCTTTGTTTACTCCCTAGTTGCCATGACAAAATTGAAATTTGGGATATATGTCAAATATTTGTGCCCTTGCCCTACAGATCCATCCTGCATTGGACGCACGCACGAGGGGGCGAAGGAGCCCTGCTGCCGCCGCCGTTGGCTAGGCTTAACATGGTAATGCCCTCTGGTAGCGACAGGGGTGGGGAGGAGCGGACGGCAGGGCGCTAGGAGGCGTATAGGGATCCCTCCCGTCGTCATCCGCAGCTCAAGCCACCTGGTACTTGGGACCACGGATCTGGTAAAGTTCATCAAATTTGGAAAATGTTCATTGATTTTTAAAAATTTCACAAATTAGAAAAAAATCATCAATTTTGAAAAAAGGTTCACGAACTTGAATAAAAGTTCATGGATTTCGGAAAAAAGCTTCATCGGTTTTTTTTAAAAAGTCATGAATTTGAAAGGAATCCGCGCATTTAGGAAAAGGCAAAAAGGATAAAGAAAGAAAAAAACAGAAAAACATGATAAAAACGGCAGGAGAAAAAAAACCACGAAATGATACAACAAAAAAAGAAGAAGTAAAAAAGCATGTATATCACAACCGATGGGATAGCCTAGTGGTTTGCATTCTTTCCTTTCGTACATAGAGGTCATCGGATCGATCCTGTCAGCTGCACTTTTTTTGTGAGTTTGATGAAAAGAAATACAAAAGTATACTACTACGACCCCGGCTAGGTTTTGTGAGTTTGACGAAAAGAAATACAAAAGTATACAGCCCCTAAAATGTGCATAGGCGGTGACAGCTTTGGGTGCCGTGGTGGAGGCAGTGTGCGGCGGCTTCTCTGCCCGCAAGCGTCAGAACGACAACGAGGCGAAGGAGCGTTTCCGCGAGGCTGGTGGCTTTGGGTGCAGCGGTGGAGGCGACGCGCGCGGCGGCTTCTCCGTCCGCAAGGACCGAAACGACGACGAGGCCAACGGCTCGCCTCCGTCCTCCAGTGTCCGTCAGGCAATGGGAGGTGCACGCGCAAGTGCGGTGCCAAGTCTCACAGCGCGGATTCAAATCCCATGCGTGGAGGACCTTCTGGCGCTACGGCCGGCTCTTTGACCCGGCCATCCAGCGGCAGCACGCGGCGCAGCAGGTGTGCTGGGCAGCAAGGACCGTCGCCGATGCCGGAGATGCAGCTGCACAGCTGCCGACGCTCTGGGCGGAGTATCAACTCCAAACCCGGCTCTCCGGCAAGCTCATCGACGATATGCAACATGGAGGGAAGCTGCTGCCCGTCGAGGTTATCTCGAGCGACTCTGACGACAAGGGTGACGACAGTGACTCCTGCGAGGAGTAGACGGTGGCTCTGACAACAAGGTTATCTAGCTAGTTTTATCTAGTTTGTGTGTACGTTTGTATGAAGAGATAAAATACACAGGTGAGTCCGAAGCGCACTACGGTCACTAAACTTTAAAATACGTTCAATATGGTCATTGTATACATTTTGCGGTGATTATACCGTCACTGGCTCAACATAGACTTTTAGACTTTCGTATTTTGATCCGTTGACCGGTCAACTACTCTAATGGCTCCTACCACAGCCTCTGACTTGTTAGTGACAGAAGAAAGACCACATGTCAATGATAGAAGAAAGAAAGAAATTCTAATAAAAAGAGAGCGAATTGGAGGATCGAACCAAAAACCTCCCGATGGCAACTCTCTTTTTTTGAAGCCGCCAGCAATTGCTAACCATTATATTATAGGGATAGGGAGCAATATTTACACAGCCGCTGACACGGTTTGAGAAGAGAAAAAGAAGAGAAATGAAACGAGGGCCAGGCCCTAAGCCGAACTTGGATGATCTCTCACGTTGGGTCCTCAAAAGGGGGCTGCAAATATTTCGTTCCCGCCAGTCTCCATGCTTCCAGGGATCCTCTCACTACCGGGATGACAGCCCAGGGCGCAGCGATCTTTTTGTGAAAAACTCTGCGGTTTCGCTCGAGCCAAATTTCCCATGTGATGAGCATGGTGAGCGACCTGATTCCCTTCTGATGCTCGGTGTGTGTGCTGTCGATGATATGTGCCCAGAACATCTCCGATCTGTCGCCTTTTGGCCAGGTGGTTGGATCAAGAGCAGCGCAGCCGTGCCATCTTGCCGCTGCAGTCCAGATCATCCTTGCCACCGGACAGTGCCAGAGCAGGTGCACTGATGATTCAAGGTTCCGGACGCACAGCAGGCAGAAATATTCATTTGGCCATCCGCGCCTTTGTAGCCTATCAGCGCACCACAGCCTATCTAGCATTAGCAGCCAGGTGAAAAACTTGCAGCGTGGAGGAGCCCAGGCCTTCCAAAACATGTTTACGAAGTCTGATCCTATCCGTCCAGCGAATTGAAGCTTGTAAGCGGCCGCTGCACTGTAAGTGCAGGAGAGGCTTGTCTTTCAGGTGATACTGTCCGGGACATCTGGCTACAGTGGAACCTGGGCCTCGTTGATCATATTCCATAGCCTCCTGAATTCAAATATGTTAGTATCTGAAAGGGGTGGGCGGCGGATGTCGTAAACCCGATGGCAACTCTCGAGCGAAAACCACCACGGCCAATGCCTGCTTTGATTCATGTTGAGACCCATAACATAATTATACAAAGGACCATGTACATTTCCTATTCCTCGGATGCGAACTCTCACAGATACAAGCCATTTCAGGCCGCGGTATTCTTCGACCTTCTTTTTTTACGTATTTTGTCTTTCATTTTTTACTTTCTTATTTTTCCTACTTTGAAATTTTAAATAATTTTTGAAATACGGCGACTTTCTTTACGTTCACGATCATTTTTTAAATTCATGAATATGTTTTCGTGAATAATGTTGGAATTTCGCTATTATTTTTTAATTCGTGTGCAATGCGTGTACATGTCTTCCTGGTTTGAAATTGGGAATATTTAAATTGGCTAATATTTTGTGCAATTCGTGTGTATGTCTTCCCGGTTTTGAATTTTACTTATATTTTAGGAATAATTTTGAAATTCGCAAAAAGAAAAACAAATTCGATAACATTTTTTGAAATTATGGAAAAACAATTTGACAACTAGACGGCACAAATAACACACACACACACACACACACACACACACACACACACACTAACACGCATGCACTCACACAGCTACACAGAACAAATACCCCTAAAAAAAGCTACACAGAACAAATAAAAAATAACTTTGAAAACAAGCCGGCACAACACGTAGTGATATATGCTATAAATAGGTGACAATTCTACACATCACGCAGAGCGGCGCCGGACGAGGTGGTTTGCGCCCGAAGATTATGGACTCCCGACCAATTTTGCTTAATTTATTTATTTATTTCTTATGCCCGACTGACATGTGGGACCCATGTGGTAGAGAGAGCTTGACTTGTCAAAGATTGCCACACAAACTAGGTGACTGCTCAACAGATCAAAATATGGAGCTTTACATTAAGGCAATGATCATATAATTACCACAGAACGTGTATAATGAACGTATTCTAAAGTCCAGTAACTGTAGTGTGCTTTATTGCAACAAAATACCCAGTCTCCACTACAACAAAATGGCTGCCACGTGCAATGGAATCTGTTTGTCGCAGTATTGCTACCGTATTGCAACACCGATGCAGTTTGTTGCAATAGTTAGCTACTTTTCTGCAACAATATTTGTAACTAATGCAGCGTCACGCCAATGTTGCAATATCTTTCTAAATATTGCCACGAATAGTTATTCTGTTGAAATACATAGTCTCTATTACAACAAAATGACCGCCCTCGCGCAACGGAATTTGTTTGTCGCAATACCGCTACCATATTGCAACGCTGATATAGTTTGTTGCAATATGAGGCCTGTATTGCAACAAAGTTAGTATTTATCGCGAAGATACTAAGTTATGGCAATATGTGCAGCCTATTACCACAACCGGAGAATTTGTGGTAATATTGCGTTGTATTGCAACAAAACGTAGTTGTAGCAATAAATTTTGTTGCAATAGACCGGAATCCTTGTAGTGTCTGTTACTCTGTTCTCTTGAACTTAATACTCTAGATGCATGCAGGAGTCTGTCGATGTGTGGAGTAATAGCAGTAGCTGCAGACAGGAGCCGGTCTACTTGAGACAGACGTGATGCCTATATGCATAATCATTGTCTTGGATATCGTCATAACTTTGCGCTTTTTATCAATTGCTCGACAGTAATTTGTTCACCCACCGTATTATTTGCCTTCATGAGAGAAGTCTCTAGTGAAACCTATGGCCCCCGGGTCTATTTTCCATCATATTAGATTCCGATCTACTATTTTGCAATCTTTTATTTTCAGATCTATAAACCAAAAAACCCAAAAATATTTTATCTTTTGTTTAGTTTTATCTATCTCTATCAGATCTCACCTTTGCAATTGACTGTGAAGGGATTGACAACCCCTTTATCGCGTTGGGTGCAAGTGTTTGATTGTTTTTGCAGGTGCATAGATTGGGGACTTGCTTGTACCTCCTACTGGATTGATACATTGGTTCTCTAACTGAGGGAAATACTTATCTCTACTTTGTTGCATCACTCTTTCCTCTTTAAGGGAAAAACCAACGCAAGCTCAAGAAGTAGCAACCATCTATCTATTTCATGTGTGGTATATAGGATATATATCTCTAACAAAACCAATGGATTGAATATCTTCAATCACTAGGGTAACAAACAAAGGTAGACACACAACAATAATATAAGTGATATCATGTAACTATGCGTACTAAATCACCATAACCTAGAGACACCAACTTTTTAAATAAATATATCATTAAAAGAGGATTCAAGAGTAATTCCAACCCATCACGAAGACCATGACCGGGAAGGAAGAGGGAGTAGTGGTGATGGTGATGATGGCATTGGTTGGGTGGAGGTGCCAGCTTGGGGTGGCACCCGACAGTGATGAATCCCTCAGTGGTTCCCTCCATGTCTTCCTTCAAGGATGCAAATGGATCTTCGAGATCAGGGCTCTCAGCCCCCAATACCTGTGGACATCAGGAAGGATGTAGGTGTTGATAAAGAGGATGTATAGACGGAGTGGCGGACAAGATGAGTGATGGCTAGGGTTTGGAGATGAATATATAGCCACATCCATCGTATCTCCTTCATGGATCTTCCTCATCTCCTTTTATCTAGTAGCTCAAGGCGACTCAAAACCTCTCCGAACAACTTCATTATCCCCAAGGTCTCCAAGGAAACAAACAGGGTCAAAATTAGAGTGGAAACAAGGAAGTTACATTAATATCCTTCAGCCAGAGGGCTGGTACAACCATCAATACGAGCATTCCCACTAGAGGTTGGGGATACTTCTATTGATTGCGTAGTGTTTCATATTTTAGCTTGTATTTCCTCATAAAAACTCTGATTGATGAGGCCCACAAAATTGAGGCATTAGATCTTCAATTTGGGCATATTGTAGAATCTCCATTTGCTAAACTCTCCAAAGTCCTTTTATCTGGTGCCTGCAACTTCTCCAAACTAATTCCAACTTGGATGCATACGCTTTGTTAAGTCCATGGGAACTCCAACTCACCTATACTCAAAACAAAACAAAGGAAAAGGTAAAAAAATAAGGATTATGCAATGCTCACAATAAAAGGTATGTAACCTAGTAAGATGCATAGTGGACATAAAAGCCGCTCAATGAATTATGATATGAGGAGTTTTAGTTTGAGTATACACAACAAAGCTATAAAACATGATGCATTTTGGGCTCCCACCAACACACACCTTTTCCCATCTCTCGCAAATATTTTGAAATATAAGAGATAACATGTGATACGTCTCCGTCGTATCTATAATTTTTGATTGTTTCATGCCAATATTATTCAATTTTCATATACTTTTGGAAACTTTTTATACTATTTTTGGGACTAACATATTGATCCAGTGCCCAGTGCCAGTTCCTGTTTGTTGCATGTTTTTTGTTTCGCAGAATATCCATATCAAACGGAGTCCAAAAGGAATAAAAACTGACGGAGATTTTTTTTGGAATATATATGATTTTTGGGAAGAAGAATCCACGCGAGGCGATGCTCGAGGGGCCCACGAGGTAGGGGGGCGCGCCCCAAGGTGTCAGGCGCACCCCTGACCCTCGTGGCCACCTCGTAAGGCGGTTGGAGCCCTTCTTTCGCCGCAACAAAGCTAATATCCGGATAGAGATTGTGTAAAAATTTCAGCCCAATCGGAGTTATGGATCTCCGGGAATATAAGAAACGGTGAAAGGGAAGAATCTGAGAACGCAGAAACAGAGAGAGACAGAGAGACAGATTCAATCTCGGAGGGGCTCTCACCCCTCCCTTGCCATGGAGGCCATGGACCAGAGGGGAAACCCTTCTCCCATCTAGGGAGGAGGTCAAGGAAGAAGAATAAGGAGGGGGGCTCTCTCCCCCTCGCTTCCGGTGGCACCGGAGTGCCACCGGGGGCCATCATCGTCACCGCGATCTACACCAACACCTCCGCCATCTTCACCAACATCTCCATCACCTTCCCCCCTCTATCTACAGCGGTCCACTCTCCCGCAACCCGCTGTACCCTCTACGTGAACATGGTGCTTTATGCTTCATATTATTATCCAATGATGTGTTGCCATCCTATGATGTCTGAGTAGATTTTCGTTGTCCTATCAGTGGTTGATGAATTGCTATGATTGATTTAATTTGCTTGTGGTTATGTTGCTGTCCTTTGGTGCCCATCATATGAGCGCGCGCGTGGATCACACCATAGGGTTAGTTGTATGTCGATAGGACTATGTATTGGAGGGCAAGAGTGACAGAAGCTTCAACCTAGCATAGAAATTGATGCATACGGGATTGAAGGGGGACCAATATATCTTAATGCTATGGTTGGGTTTTACCTTAATGAACATTAGTAGTTGCGGATTCTTGCTAATAGTTCCAATCAAAAGTGCATAGTATTCCAAGTAAGGATGACATGCTAGCAGTGGCCTCTCCCACATAATACTTGCTATCGATCTAGTAAAGTAGTCAATTGCTTAAGGGACAATTTCGCAACTCCTACCACCACTTTTCCACACTCGCTATATTTACTTTAGTTGCTTCTTTACCTTAACAGCCCCTAGTTTTATTTTCGTGCTCTTTACTTTCTTGCAAACCAATCAAACAACACCTACAAAGTACTTCTAGTTTCATACTTGTTCTAGGTAAAGCGAACGTCAAGCGTGTGTAGAGTTGTATCGGTGGTCGATAGAACTTGAGGGAATATGTGTTCTACCTTTAGCTCCTTGTTGGGTTCGACACTCTTACTTATCGAAAACTGTTGCGATCCCCAATACTTGTGGGTTATCAAGACCTTTTTCTGGCGCCGTTGCCGGGGAGCAATAGCGTGGGGTGAATATTCTCGTGTGTGCTTGTTTGCTTTATCACTAACACTACTAGAAATCCCCATATTTCCGACGGTGAAATATAATAGCCGACGGTCCGTCGGTTATTAGAGTAATAGCTGACGGTATTTCCAATGGCCGACCGTTATTGCCAACTCACGAGTATGACTACCACTGGTAGAAAAAGGGCGTGTTGTCCCAGTTCGTAAGGGCCTTTTGTCCCGGTTCTGGAACCGGGACTAAAGGGTCGGTACTAATGCCCTGTCCCTTTAGTCCCGGTTCAATCCAGAACCGGGACAGATGGGCCTCCACGTGGCCTGTGCACGGAGCCCAGGCAGGAGACCCTTTGGTCCCGGTTGGTGGCACCAACCGGGACCAATAGGCATCCACGCGTCAGCATTTCTGTGGTTGGGGTTTTTGTTTTTTTGAAAGGGGGGTGTTTGGGGGTTAATTTAGGTGTTTCATATATTGTGTTAGCTAGCTATAATTAATAGAGAGAAGTGTCCTCTCTTATGTCCGTGCTTGGTCGACGCTACGTACTATACATACGTATAGAGAGGACTAGACACGCTAGCTAGCTAGTAAGCAAACGAAGGAAACAGAAGATCGTCATGAACATATATGCATACAGAGAGAAGTGATATCGACCACCTCTCCTTCTCCGAGAGATTGGTCGAACAACAAGTTCTCTTATATCTATCCGACACCACCGGCTACATATATACAATAATTATCTCTTACAAATATAATCATACGGACTCATGGTCCACATAGTATTCTCCGTCTTCAGCGATCACGTGGTCAAGAAAGAATGCCGCCAATTCCTCTTGAATTGCTCGCATGCGAGCTGGTGCTAGGAGTTCATCCCGCCTCCGAAACATCTAATTTGAAGAAGGGGGTCAATACATATATATATGAATGAATGAAACTCAACACAAATGATGGTAATAAAATAAAATTTTGAATGTTGTTATTTACGTACTTCATATTGTTCGTCAGAGTACCCGCCCCGCTCACAGGTCGTGTGGCGGATGGACTCGCAGACGTAGTATCCATAGAAATCATTCCCTTGTTCCTGCCACAACCACTTTACAAGAAATAGAGGTCAATCAAACTGATAAGCAAGAATGCTAAATGGTATTGATGAAACTAGCGCTTGAATCACTAGGAGATGCGCGGAACATGCTACTATAGTACTTACTTTCGGGTGTCTAAATTCCAGCTCCTTCGGCAGTCCCAGAACTTTTCTGGTGAATTTTCTCCAAACCCTGCCGGACAAAGAAAACAATTACTTGATATCAGGAAATGAACAAAGTTGCTGATATGGTGGATAATGATCGATTTAACTTACTTCTTGAGGATTTCAGTCATGTCCGCATACTCCTGGGGATCTTTTCGTTTAGAGTCCAAGACGGTTACTACTCCCTGCTCAAGCCTAATCTCTAGGAGAATATAGTGGAAACTGCACACACATGCATAACTCATCAATTACATTACTATAACCTGGACTAATATATAAGGGAAACCGAATATGCACAAGACAGTAACACTCACTTGAAGTTGTAAGGAAAGAGTATTATATCTTTATTTTTATTTTTTTGAATGATCGTAGCAAGTTGGCCTCGGTATCTTCGGGACGATGTTCAACCTCAGTTGCATCTATGAGATATGTGTTAACGAACCCGATATCACCGATTTGTCTTTTCTTCAATTCGGCGATCTTTAATTTGCATAATATAGTGAGAATAATTATAAATACATGCAATGAAAGAGATGAGCTATATAGAGAGACTTAATGACAGAAGTAGTAGTACTTACAGACAGTAGCAGGTGATCATTGTTTTATCGAGGGCCAATTGATTGAAAAACTGATAGAACTCCTCAAATGGAATAGGCAACAGTTCAATTCCAATGAGGTCATGCTCCGGTTTAACTCTCGCATACAAAGTACTCCTCCCCCCAGACTCTCTGCAGATTTTCAAGTACCAATCATGTAATCTTCGCATCATCATTGTTAAAGATTTTTCATCTTTGACGAGAGGCTTCCCGTACTCGTATCTGTGTATCTGCACCTCCATGGGATCATAATGTACATCGTCAGGCAGGTAATCGTCAACATTGCCATAACCGGGCACCATCCTCGGATCGATGATGTCGCTAGGCACCTTGAGCGGGGGGCACGATTGCTTCGCTTGTTCGCCGAGCTGGGCAATTTGTTTCCCAGCTGCTCGTCGTTCTTTCAGCCTTTGATCACTGACTGTACTTCCCGACCGCTCCGCTTCGGCCCATGTCTTTGCAATAATGCGCTCATAGTTGCCTTTCGGCGGAGACTTGGGTGGTTTTGCCAGGGCAGCCAGAGTGCGCTTCACTTTCACCGGATCTACCTTCTCCTCCGGAGGTGGATGTCTCTTTGCTTTCAACCCTTTAAACCAGTCATCCACTTCAGTTCGCGCGATCTTCGCGTTCTCCTCCGGGGTCCTCTCGTATGGTAACTTCTGTGGACTCTTCAGAGAAGGACCGAATCTGTATGTCCTCCCGCCTCTGGTTGTACTGCTAGACACCGGCCGAGCAGACAAAGCGGCTATCTTCTTTACTTGCTTACGAGGCGGAGGAGAAGGACTACGATGCACTGGAGCAGCTGCCGGAGCGGCGGCGGGTCTCTTCCGCCCTTGCTGATGAGGCGGAGAAGGAGGAGGCTGGCTGCTCGGGCGCGCCGGCGCAGGCGGAGTGCCGCCATGCGCCGGAGAAGGAGCCGGCTGAGGGCCCTGATCATCACTCGCCGGAGGAGGGGGCGGTGGAGGAGGCGGAGTGCCCTGACTCGCCGGAGGAGGAGGAGGAGGCAGAGGCGTCCAGTTCGGAAGGTTGATGAGCTCCTTCCGCCATAGGCATGGAGTCTTCAGAGCAGACCCCAGCCGGGTCTCCCCTTCACCGGTAGGGTGGTCAAGCTGGAGGTCCTCAAATCCCTCCGTTATTTCATCCACCATCACCCTAGCATATCCTTCTGGAATCGGCCGGCAGTGAAAAGTTGCGCCGGGTTCAATAGGATAAACAGAGCCAACAGCCGCCTTGACCTTCAAATTCATCCATTGCGTCATAAGGTGGCAATTTTGAGACTCCGTGATAGCATCCACGGGATAGCTGGCAGGAGCCGTCAAGGCATGCTCCGGCTGAAGCAGCTCGGTGGAAGCCACGCTGCTTCTGCGCTGAGATGGCGGGGTAGCTTCGGGGGAAGCTTCGGCAGTATGTTTGCTGCGATTTGCTTCTCGTTCCTCTATCGCGTCTACCCTTGCTTGCAGCGCCTGCATTTGGGTCTGCTATACCTTTTTTCCTCCTCTCATGGGATTTGTAACCGCCTGCATCCGGAAACCCAACCTTCCACGGAATGGAGCCTGGCGTGTCTCGTGTCCGTCCAGGGTGCTCAGGATTCCCGAGGGCCATTGTGAGCTCGTCGTTCTCTCTGTCTGGAAAGAACTTCCCTTGCTGCACTGCTTCGATATACTGCTTAAGCTTCCTGACTGGTATGTCCATTTGATCGTTCATCCAAATGCACTTCCCTGTTACAGGGTCTAAGGTTCCGCCATCCCCGAAGAACCAAGTCCGGCAACGGTCTGGCCAGTTAATTGTCTCTAGTTCGATCCCTTTATCAACCAGATCATTCTCAGTCTTATCCCACTTAGGCCGGGCTACGAGGTAGCCACCTGACCCCGTGCGATGGTGAAGCTTCTTCTTCGCAGCATTTTGCTTGTTTGTCGCCGACATCTTCTTACTCTTTTCCGATGTCTTGTGGGCCACAAATGCGGGCCAGTGATCTCTGGTCTTCTCATATCTGCCCTTGAATTCTGGTGTCTCATTATTTTCGACAAACTTATTCAGCTCTTTCTTCCACCTCCTGAATAGTTCTGCCATCCTCTTAAGAGCAAAAGACTTGATTAATTGCTCTTTAACTGGGTTCTCTGGATTATTCTCTGGCGGTAGGGTGAAATTTGACTTCAGCTCAGTCCAAAGATCATTTTTCTGCATATCATTGACATAAGACACCTCAGGGTCTTCTGTAGCCGGCTTAAACCATTGCTGGATGCTTATCGGGATCTTGTCCCTAACCAGAACCCCGCACTGAGCAACAAATGCGTTCTTTGTTCGGATGGGTTCAATCGGTTGGCCGTCGGGCGCGATTGCTATGATCTTAAACTTTTCATCCAAGCTCAACTTTTTCTTCGGGCCTCGTCTTTTTACCGAAGTTGTGCTCGATCCAGAGGGCTAGAAAAAGAACAAAGACTTAACTAATATGTGTACATACCAAAACAATGAATGCATCAATCAGCTAGTCAGCACAGGCTTAACTAATATATATACCTGGCCGGACTCGGTTCGGTCACCGGAGCCGTCATCACGGTCTCCTTCTTGCACCTGCATTGGGTCACCGGAGCCGTCCTCATGTTCTTCTTCTTGCACCGGCATTAGGTGATCGTAGCCAGCTTCTTCACCCTCTCCTTCCAGACCATCGGTGTCGTTGAGAAACAACGAGACGACATCACTTCCTTCTGCGATTATGTCCCTCAACAACGCTTCTTTTGCTTCGTCTCGGGCGGTGTCCATAGTTTCTACAAATATTTACAACATGGCAATTATTATTCAAACATGACAGATGGATATATTAGTGGCAAACGTAGAACTAGCTACCTAATCATAGTAAGGAATCATATATATTAATTAGTGGCCTCGATGCTGCTTCTCTAGGGTTTGGGGTGGCCTCGACAACGCTTCAAGGGTTTGGGGTGGCCTCGAGAACGCTTCAAGGAGGGGGTAATATCGACCCCCTCCCCACGTGTTGAAGCTATCGGGAGGGGGTATATATCGACAACGACGACACTACATCTATGTCCCTCGACGACCCTCGTTCCCGATAAAAAAGAGGAAGAAGAAGAAAAAAAAGAGGAGAAGAAAGAATAGAGGAGAAGAACTCCTCTATTCTTTCTTCTCCTCTTTTTTTCTTCTTCCTCTTCTTTTTTTATCCTCTTCTTCCTCTCATGTTCGAGAGGATCGCCGAGGGGTCGGGAGGTTGCCTAGTGTCAAAGGATTCAACAAAACCATGTCATCATCATTAGGCGAAAGTAACAGGTGCATGATGGTACGAAGCTCTCCAAAGTTATTTTGGAACGGAGTCCTAGATAGGATAATTCGCTTTTTGGTACAAAGTTTAGCAAGAACCTTCCAAATATCGTTATTTGGAAGGCCTTTGCTGAAATTCATACAAAAAGGCAAATTATCCTATCCGGGACACCATTCCAAAATAACTTTGGAGGACTTCGTCATGCCCTGGTTACTTCTGGCTAATGATGAAGCCATGGATTTCTTCAATACTTTGACACTAGGAAATCTCTCTCTTGACCCCTCGGCGATCCTCGACCCCTCGAACCCTCGATGACCCTGGAACCCTCGACCCCTCGGCGATCCTCTTCTTCCTCTCATGTTCGAGAGGATCGCCGAGGGGTCGGGAGGTTGCCTAGTGTCAAAGGATTCAACAAAACCATGTCTTCATCACTGGCGAAAGTAACAGGTGCATGATGGTACGAAGATCTCCAAAGTTATTTTGGAACGGAGTCCTAGATAGGATAATTCGCTTTTTGGTACAAAGTTCAGCAAGAACCTTCCAAATATTGTTATTTGGAAGGCCTTTGCTGAAATTCATACAAAAAGGCAAATTATCCTATCCGGGACACCATTCCAAAATAACTTTGGAGGACTTCGTCATGCCCTGGTTACTTCCGGCTAATGATGAAGCCATGGATTTCTTCAATACTTTGACACTAGGAAACCTCTCTCGACCCCTCGGTGATCCTCGAACCCTCGACGACCCTGGAACCCTCGACCCCTAGACGACCCTGGAACCCTCGACCCTCGATCCCTCGACCCTATAGAACCCTCGAACCCTCGACCCTGAAACCCTCGACCCTTGACCCCTTAACGACCCTCGACCCTCTACCCTAGTTCCCGACCCTCGACCCCTCGGCGATCCTCGACACCCTCGTTCCCGATAAAAATTAAGAAGAAGAAGAAGAAGAAGAAGAAGAAGAAGAAGAAGAAGAAGAAGAAGAAGAAGAAGAAGAAGAAGAAAGAGGAGAAGAAGAAAGGAATAGCTAGATGAGAAGATCGAAGAAAAAAAAGAAGAAAAAAAGAGGAGAAGAAGAAAGGAATAGTGGAGCAGAAGAACAAATAGAATATATTCTATTTTCTCTTCTTCTCCACTATTCCTTTCTTCTTCTCCTCTTCTTTTTCTTCTTTTTTCTTCTTCTTATTTATTTCTCCTCTTCTTCCTCTCCTCTTCTTCTTTCTTAGTCATGCTTATATACATAGAGTATTGGTCCCGGTTCGTACCCCTCTCGACCCCTCGTCCCTCTCTCGACCCCTCGACGACCCTCATCCCTGATAACATTTTTTTTCTCCCCTCGACCCCTCTCGACCTCTCGTCCCCCTCTCGACCCCTCATCATCATCTATCACCCCCTCGTTTTCTTTAGCATATATCCATGAACAAAAAAATAATTCATATATAGAAAAAATGCTATATGAACATACATACATATGAGCATATACAGAGAGCATATACATAGCCAAATCCATATACAGAGAGCATATACATACATACGTACATACATATGAGCATATACATACATACATAGCCAAATCCAAATACATATGAGCATATACATACACATATGAAAAAATTTATCACACACAGAGAGCAGCGGCGGCGGCGGCGATGGTCAGAGCGACAGGGATCGATGGGAAGGGGCGGGGAGCTCACTGGGG
>NC_041392.1:97614990-97616206 GCF_002162155.2 Triticum dicoccoides
CACACACAGAGAGCAGCGGCAGCGGCGGCGATGGTCAGAGCGACAGGGATCAATGGGAAGGGGCGGGGAGCTCACTGGGGGCGCGACGGGGAGGAGGCCGGCGACGGCGCGGGGGAGGCCGGCGACGCGGCGTGGGGCGACGGGGAGGGGGCCAGAGATGGCGCATGCAGCGACAAGGAGGAGGCCGGCGACGGCGCACACAGCGACGGGGAGAAGGCCTGCGGCGGCGCGGGGCGACGGTAACGGGGAGCGGGCGACGACGGGCTCGGGGCGGCGACGACGACGACGAACGGCCTGGCTGCGTCGGGGGCGAATGGGAGCGGTTGGCGAAATTTTCACAAGTGCTACCTTATATACCCAGAGCAATGGTCCCGGTTCGTGGCACGAACCGGTACCAATGCACACCTATGGTCCCGGTTCGTGCCACCAACCGGGACCATAGGTCTCTTTTCAGCAGCCGAAAGGGCGGGAAGCAGAGGCCATTGGTCCCGGTTGGTGGCACCAACCGGGACTAAAGGGGGGCATTGGCCACGGTTGATTCCACGAACCGTGACCAATGCCCCCTTTAGTCCCGGTTGGTGCCACCAACCGGGACCAATGGCCTTGTGCTGCCCCGCGCCCAAAAGTTTAGTCCCATCTCGCTAGTTGAGAGGGCTCGGGAGTGGTTTATAAGCGCTGCTGCGCCCACCCTCCCGAGCTCCTCTCAACTGCAGGCTTTCGGGCCTAATCTGTCACTGCAATGCCTGTGGGCCTACTGGGCCTGCTGCGGGCCTGAATCCTGGCCCATGGTAGGGTTTCTAGTCGTATTCAGGCCGTGGTGGCCCAGTAGGTGGCATTTTTTTTGCTTTATTTATTTTTCTTTTGTTTTTTGCTTTATTTTTTAATTCTTTATGCTTTTAGTTTTAGAAAAATTATAAACTTTTTGTTAATGCCATTAGTTTTCAAATTTGAAAACACTTTTTTAGTTTTTTTGTTTTCTTTGTTGCTTTATTTATTTTATTTTGTGATTAACTTTACTATAAAAATAGTTTTTTCCTGTTTTTTTGATTTGCTTTTTGCATTATTTATTTTCTTTTGTTTTTTGCTTTAATTTTTAATTCTGTTTGCTTTTAGGTTAGCAAAATTATAAACTTTCTGTTAGTGCCATTAGTTTTAGAAAAATTATAAACTTTCTGTTAGTGCCATTAGTTTTCAAATTTTAAAACATTTTTTTAGT
>NC_041392.1:97616481-97685580 GCF_002162155.2 Triticum dicoccoides
TTTGTTGCTTTATTTATTTTATTTTGTGATTAACTTTACTATAAAAATAGTTTTTTCCTGTTTTTTTGATTTGTTTTTTGCATTATTTATTTTCTTTTGTTTTTTGCTTTAATTTTTAATTCTGTTTGCTTTTAGGTTAGCAAAATTATAAACTTTCTGTTAGTGCCATTAGTTTTAGAAGAATTATAAACTTTCTGTTAGTGCCATTAGTTTTCAAATTTGAATAGTTAAAATTTGAATTCTTTGAAAATTGTTTGAATCACAAGTTTGTGATTAACTTACTAAAAAAATGAGAATAGATGTGCTTATAGAGAAAACTTGATGCACTTCGTGTACAAAATGGACAATCACTTTCAAATGAACTCTGAAAAAGTTGAAAGTTGGGATGGTATCATAATTTCACCCACATAGCATGTGCATGTACAAAACGGACAATGGTAGCATGTTCGTGTGTTACAAAGTTGGCATGGTATCATCATAATAGTTGCGGGAGAAAGTCTTCACTTTTTCTTCGCTTGTGTCATTTGCTTATTGCGCCGTAACCATGGATAATCTTCATTGTTTATCAGGATGGTTGGGTCAGCCTTGACATTGAAGGGAGGAATTTCATGAAACTTTTCATAATCTTCCGACATGTCTGTCTTGCCATCCACTCCCAGGATGTCCCTTTTTCCTGAAAGAACTATGTGGCGCTTTGGCTCATTGTATGATGTATTCGCTTCCTTATCTTTTCTTTTTCTCGGTTTGGTAGACATGTCCATCACATAGATAACCTGTGCCACATCATTGGCTAGGACGAACGGTTCGTCAGTGTACCCAAGATTTTTCAGATCCACTGTTGTCATTCCGTACTGTGGGTCTACCTGTACCCCGCCGCCTAACAGATTGACCCATTTGCACTTAAACAAAGGGACCTTAAAATCAGGTCTGTAGTCAAGTTCCCATATGTCCACTATGTAACCATAATATGTGTCCTTTCCGCTCTCGGTTGCTGCATCAAAGCGGACACCGCTGTTTTGGTTGGTGCTCTTTTGATCTCGGGCGATCGTGTAAAATGTATTCCCATTTATCTCGTATTCTTTGTAAGTCAATACAGTCAAAGATGGTCCCCTGGACAACAAGTACAACTCATCACAAACAGTGTTGTCACCTCTGAGATGTGTTTCCAACCAACTGCTGAAAGTCCTGATGTGTTCACATGTAATCCAGTCGTCGCACTGCTCCGGGTGTTTGGAGCGCAGACTGTTCTTGTGTTCATCGACATACGGGGTCACCAAGGTAGAGTTCTGTAGAACTGTGTAGTGTGCTTGAGACCAAGAATATCCGTCCCTGCATATTATTGAGTCTCTTCCAAGAGTGCCTTTTCCAGTCAGTCTCCCCTCATACCGCGATTTAGGGAGACCTATCTTCTTAAGGCCAGGAATGAAGTCAACACAAAACCCGATAACATCCTCTGTTTGATGGCCCATGGAGATGCTTCCTTCTGGCCTAGCGCGGTTACGGACATATTTATTTAGGACTCCCATGAACCTCTCAAAGGGGAACATATTGTGTAGAAATACGGGCCCCGGGATGACAATCTCGTCGACTAGATGAACTAGGACGTGCGTCATGATATTGAAGAAGGATGGTGGGAACACCAGCTCGAAACTGAAAAGACATTGCGCCACATCACTCCTTAGCCTTGGTACAATTTCTGGATCGATCACCTTCTGAGAGATTGCATTGAGGAATGCACATAGCTTCACAATGGCTAATCGGACGTTTTCCGGTAGAAGCCCCCTCAATGCAACCGGAAGCAGTTGCGTCATAATCACGTGGCAGTCATGAGACTTTAGGTTCTGAAACTTCTTCTCTGGCATATTTATTATTCCCTATATATTCGACGAGAAGCCAGTCGTGACCTTCATACTGAGCAGGCATTCAAAGAAGATTTCTTTCTCTTCTTTCCTAAGAGCGTAGCTGGCAGGACCTTTATACTGCTTCAGAGGCATGCCGTCTTTTTCGTGCAAACGTTGCAGGTCCTCCCGTGCCTCAGGTGTATCTTTTGTCTTCCCATACACGCCCAAGAAGCCTAGCAGGTTCACGCAAAGGTTCTTCGTCACGTGCATCACGTCGATTGAGGAGCGGACCTCTAGGTCTTTCCAGTAGGGTAGGTCCCAAAATATAGATTTCTTCTTCCACATGGGTGCGTGTCCCTCAGCGTCATTCAGAACAACTAGTCCACCGAGACCCTTTCTAAAGATTACGTAGTGTAAATCATTGACCATAGCAAGCACGTGATCACCGGTGCGCATGGCGGGCTTCTTCCAGTAATCTGCCTCGCCTTTGAAATGCTTGCCTTTCTTTTGACATTGATGGTTGGTCGGAAGAAATCGACGATGGCCTAGGTATACATTCTTCCTGCATTTGTCCAGGTATATACTTTCAGTGTCATCTAAACAGTGCGTGCATGCGTGGTATCCTTTGTTTGTCTGTCCTGAAAGGTTACTGAGAGCGGGCCAATCGTTGATGGTCACGAACAGCAACGCCTTAAGGTTAAATTCCTCCTGTCTGTGCTCATCCCACATACATACACCGTTTTCATTCCACGGTTGTAAAATATCTTCAACTAATGGCCTTAGGTACACATCAATTTCGTTGCCGGGTTGCTTAGGGCCTTGGATGAGAACTGGCATCATAATGAACTTCCGCTTCATGCACATCCAAGGAGGAAGGTTATACATACATAGAGTCACGGTCCAGGTGCTGTGATTGCTGCTCTGATCCCCGAAAGGATTAATGCCATCCGCGCTTAAAGCAAACCATACATTCCTTGGGTCCTTTGCAAACTCATCCCAGTACTTTCTCTCGATTTTTCTCCACTGTGACCCATCAGCGGGTGCTCTCAACTTCCCATCTTTCTTTCGGTTCTCACTGTGCCACCGCATCAACTTGGCATGCTCTTCGTTTCTGAACAGACGTTTCAACCGTGGTATTATAGGAGCATACCACATCACCTTCGCAGGAACCCTCTTCCTGGGGGGCTCGCCGTCAACATCACCAGGGTCATCTCGTCTGATCTTATACCAAGCCTCGGTATGAATGGCATATTTTCTAATCTTTCTAATCTTCAAGCGCATTGCATCCATCTTGATCTTGTGATCATCGACGACATCCGCAACATGCAACTCCAATATCATCTTCTCCTCCTCAATTTTTTTTATTTTTTCCTTCAACAAATTGTTTTCTTCTTCAACTAAATTTAACCTCTCGACAATAAGGTCAGTTGGCATTTCCGATTCACATACATCCTAGATAAATAAAATCTATTTCACGTTGGTCGGCATAATTTTCATAAACAATAAATGAACCAATAGTTATAAAGATAATATACATACCACATCCGAATCATAGACAGGACGAGGGCCGACGGGGGCGGATACCAAAACCATCGCACTATATAAGGTGCAATAATAAATGTAAGAAAATGATACAAGTATCTATCTAAACATACAAGTAAGAATATTTTTCCTTTCAGAAAGAAGATAAGAACAAGAAGCTCACCACGGTGGTGTCGGTGATGAGATCGGCGCGGGTGATCAACGGCGGTGAAGACGGGGATGGGGCGTGACGGACCACTAAATCTAGACAAATCTCGAGGAAAATGGAGCTTGGAGGTCGAGCTTCGAGAGGAGAAAGCTTAAGTAGTGTGGCTCGGGCATTCCATCGAACACCTCATGTGCATAGGAGGTGAGCTAGAGCACCACAAAGCCCTCTCCCCCTCGGCCAGAGAAAAACAGAGCACTGCAGTGCTCTGCTCGTGAGCGAGGGGTATATATAGGCACCTCATTGGTCCCGGTTGGTGACATGAGCCGGGACTAAAGGGGAGCCTTTGGTCCCGGTTCAAGCCACGAACCGGGACCAATGGTGGTGGGCCAGGAGCGAGGCCCATTGGTCCCGGTTCATCCCACCAACCGGGACCAAAAGGTCCAGATGAACCGGGACCAATGGCCCACGTGGCCCGGCCGGCCCCCTGGGCTCACGAACCGGGACCAATGCCCACATTGGTCCCGGTTCTGGACTGAACCGGGACTAATTGGCTGACCCGGCCTGGACCAAAGCCCTGTTTTCTACTAGTGTACCAATAGCCGGCGGTATACTAGATTGCCCGACGGTAAAAATCCAACTCTCGGATATCCAATTAAATGCCCGACGGTTCATTATAATGTCCAACGGTTTTTGCTACACCCTCGGGGATTACATGTAATGCCCGATGGTGAAATTTAATAGCCGAAGGTGAAAAATAAAACTCTCACCTATTAGTGCAAATGGCCGATGGTACATATGTGACTCTCGGTTATTTGGAAAATACCCAATGGGAGATAGCAATAACCGACGGGTAACTTTCACTCTCTGTGATATGCTTCAATGGATGACATCAATAAACATGTGAAATGACCAATTGTAATTATATTCCAGATAATTCAAGATGATACATTTCTCTATAAGTATTAACCAATAGCTAGTATTCTAGAGTGTCTACTCACAGGCTATGTATCCGCACATAAGCTGATTTTATATACAGATGTATGTATAAATTTCACACTTTTAATTGTTGACTTGCAAGTTCCATTGAGAAGTTTTATCTCTATATCGGTAATTTATTACTCTGGTTGTAGATTCTGTAGGTCCGAGGGGCGTTGGGTGCAGGCTATACGTCAGGGGAAACCCTTGACCAATGAGGCCGGCCACGATGTTGGCGATGCCCATGGCGCTGTTTTCCTTCTTGTGGGCTACATCGAGACCTACACCCAGCCCTCCGCCTCTTGGCCGCAAGCGAAAGCCCAAAATCTCCGGATTGGGCGACGGCGGCGCATCGACGTTGCTTTCTTCTTGAAGGTGCCAGCTTGGAAGCTCTTCGTGGTCAGGGCTTAGTGCGGTGGTGGTCTGCTGGTCTTCAATAGTGTCCATGCTCGGCAGCTGCGGTGGGTGTTTGGGTCTTGGCCGGAGACAGTGGCGATGTATGAGTTTCCTTTAGGGGTGAGCTCGCCACGACTGTTGTCCTATCCTCGGCAACTGGTTGGCCTGTCCATTCATGCTCGAGGGTGAGTTGCTCTGCCTGCCGACAGGACGGTGTCCTTCGATCCAGGACGAGAGTGCAGGGGTGCCCTCTTCGGAGGCAGCGACGGGACAACAAGTTTGACCTTGGGAGGAAGAGTGTGGCTTTCGTCCGGCGGTGAATAGCTCCCTTGTCGGAGCCGTTGATGACATGATCTGAGGCCGTCGTTGTTTTGTGAAGTTGTGTATCTCGTTGATTCATTTTCCGTTTCTTGTTGTATGGCCGGTTGTAATTTGTAGTTTTCTTTATATATAAAGCAAGGAGAAAGTCTTTCTCGGTATAGCACACACAGTCAACTATAACTTTATATATGCATACCAATATACTCCCTCCGTCTCAAAATAAGTGTCTTAAAATTAGCATAAAGTTGAGACACTTATTTTAAGATGGAGGGAGTATTATTAAATAGAGCTGCTATAACATATAAAGTAGTGATTTAAACGCTTTTATATTTCTTTACAGAAGCAATAAAATTTACGTACAACGATTCATGTCAAATATAGATTGATTCCCTGATTTGGGTCATATTTTCGAGCTGATTTGGGTCCAACATCAGCCAATCGTACAAAGACCGTCCAATATTTCCCGCTTGATAACAAATTTTATGTACGTGGCCACGTCCTCCCATGTCTCACCCCCTTTTCCCTCTGATGAAACCTCCCACGCAGCTCCTTCTCTTTCCCCCATCCCCGCCAGTCGCCACCACGCGCCAATCCCGTCGTCGCCCGTCGATCCGGTGCGCAGTTCCACCCTCGTCTCTCTCCCTGGTCCAGCAACGTCACCCAGCCCCTTAGCTTTTCCTCCCGGCGCAAAAATGTCCTTTTGACTCCCGTCTCCGTCCTGTTGGCCCGCAGATCTGGCAGCCCTCGGCCAGGACGCTGCGAGCTCTGGCCGGCTTGACCTCGTCGCCCCCATCCAATAGGTGCTCGACGCCGCTCCTCGGGACCGCGGCGGTCTTCTTCATGGTCTCTCTCTCCCTTCACCTCCTACGCCATGTATCGGCCCCTTCCTGAAGCTCCTCCTCATCCGTGTGCCCCCCTGATGTCGCCGAGTGGACCACGCCCACTCCCGCCTCCGCCCGCCTGTACCAGGTCCGGTCGCCTCTTCCTTTGGGCTTTGCGCAATTCGTCGAGCAGGTCATATATGTGGCGTGTGTACGTGTGCTTTTGTAATGGATGGTGGGATTGTGTTCTGGTGGTTGGGGTGGAGGATTTGCTCCTGTTGTTCAAGTTGAATACCGGGGAGATGGAGGAGATGGTGCCATGAAGGGCTAGTGTGGTGGTGAGGTTCAAGTTCTATAACGAGGCCATGGTTGTTTGCATGTCTGTTTAGTTTTTTTCTTTTGTATGGTTGTTGAAAAACAAAGCCGAGCCTATTAGTTTGGAAAATAAAGTCAAGCCTATGTGTTGAAAAATAGTTTGATTAACTAGCAAGTGGCCATTTGCGCCGGTGAGTTGAGCTAGCTAGCTTGTGTTGATGCATGCATGTTTGGTCAAGGCTAGCTAGTTGCAGCAGTTGGGAATAGTACATAAGAGAAGAGACCCTATATCAGCATGTGTAATCAGGACTGGCATGTATACTTGATACTACTGTATAGCTTAACTAGCAGTCCCTGTAAGCAAACCAACTATCATTGAAGAGGTCCTCCATTCATGCCATAGTACGTACATTCCTAGTTCTTTTTCCTTTAGTTTTGGTTCGTAGATGTAATTGTAAGTTTTGTAATCTCGCTTTTGCTTTTCTTATCAGTATTTTGTAGTTCTGTAACATTTAACTTGTATGCCTAAGGCTGAAGCAGTCACTGACATGTTAACATCATGTCCCATGTGTTCTTTCTCAAAGATGTAGAGCAGGGGTTCTTACAGTTTGATAAATACAGGCCACACCAGATTCTGAAGGCGGCTTTGAAAGGGGTGAGATGATGCTCGTCAAGACTAACTGAAAAGGTTAGTCCATCATGTCTTACCCATTTAGTTATGCGCCAATTTAGTTCTGGACAACATGAGCATGCTACGGATAACTTGCTTTAAGACATGCTCTTTTTATTTGAGCCTGATTTCTTAGATTACCTCATTGCCTACGTGGTACTGTTGTACTGTATATGATGTATGCACCTGCTTATGCCCTATTTTCCCAGATGTGGCTCATAACAGAGATATCTATCTATTAAATCCATCTTAATTAAGGTGTGATGGCACAATTTGGTTGACTCATATAGGAAAAGATGTTGCTATAATCAATTACAGTAAAATCATTTGCACAGAGAAAAATATTTCAACATTAGACAATATGATCTGGCATGTTTGACCCTCATCAGGCATCCTCCTTTCTAGCTTTTGTTTTTCCCTGTACTAGCTTTGCCTCTTTTGGTCCTCAGCTTTCCAGACCTTGATGCTTTTGAGAATGTCCAGCAAACTTGGTTTCATTTTAGTAATGGAACCAGGGGGTCGCCTCTCTGTTTATCTAAAAAAGTGGACAGTATTGAATTTTTTTGGAAGTGCATACAGAAATAATGGTAGCTTAACATGAAGAATGATTGTGACATGTCATACGAAACATAAGAAGTTGCTTAATTTGCTATGCGCAATATAACCTAAACTATTGTTGGTGGAGATTAGTGTGCTACTGCTATTTAATTTGTTTGAATGAAAAATTATATTTATATCTTTCTTTACATGACATTCTTAATCTGTTTTTTGTATTTATTGTATGCCCGAACTAGCCAATAGTGTTATGCTAGTCTACTGCTTCTGTTGTGTCATCAGACTGCAAAATATAAGCGCTAGTATATATACTTCAGTGGGGTTGCAGATGTCTGTTGTACATTTGTACTTGGTTATCATTTTACAACTTCAACAAGCCAATGAATCGATTATCGATACGACATATGTGTCTTTCAGATAAGGTTTTTTTTACCTGTATCACCTGGCCATCTTGGTGTAACCATAGTACATGCGGGTTCTGGACATAGGATTGTTATAGTTAATTAAAAAATGTCATGTTCTTCGAATTATATTAATGTTACAAGTAATTTGAAAAGCATGATGTGTTCTGAACCGTTGCAAACTTATAATGAAATTGACATTAGTGCAGTTTATTGGTATATTCCTTTTGTACACAGAGCAACGTGTAGTACTCAGTCTATTACTTGGAGTTGTGTTCCTGTTGATTCATGTAACCCTGAAAATTGCATGTGAAGGACCAAAAGGTGAGTACGTAGTCATACTGTTAGATATCTAACCAGTCAATTAGAACATCTAAGTTCCTTTTTTGTATCATCAATTAAATTTCAACTATAGTATGTCATTTTCATCTCCCTTACATCTAGTCTAATCATTTCTTAGGAATGGGAGACAATACTGAAGAATCGTGATCTATGGCAAGGGTGATGATGTCTATGGCGATGAGTGTTATGATCTATTTGGCGACAAGCATTATGATCCATATGGTGATGAAGGGTGACGAGTCTAGTGATCTTTCTTCAAGACGTTCAACAAAGTGAAATCATGGGGTTTTGGTCAATCTAGCTTATGCATAATGCTTGGACCATTATATCTTAGTTAATTTTTTTTGCATTTTAAACTTTCTAGATTGTTCATCATGATCAATGTAATTCTGATGCAACTCTTCTGATATTTTGAAAGTTGTGCTATATACAATATATGTTACTTGGTCATGTGTGGGCTGTGCAATTCTGTGATATATCTAAAATGAAAAGCAATCCTCTAAGGGTGACTATATATATAGGGTGTTCGTAGGCCTCTCAACTATAGGAATAAATGAAGGGGTGTATGCACAACCAGCGATTATACTAGCTGACAGTTTGGTTCTCCTCTTAGTTATAATGAACCCCGAGGGGCCAAATATGCCGTCACCTATTGCAAAAGCCGAGGGGAATTGATAACTGTCAGGAAATAAATTCCCGACGGGAAACCGTCAGATATGAGCATTGTCGAGTTTTGGGGAGCTGGCTCGCGACCAAAATATGACCGACGGCTCATCGTCAGCCAAATACCGTGGAAAAATGTATTACCCTACGGTCCCGTCGGCTATTATTGTAATGGCCGACTAAGCATAGCTGACGGGAGATTGCCGACGGTGTACCGTCGGTTATAAAGAAAGATGACGGTGAAGGAAAATATCCAACGGTAATTTGACCCTCGGTTATAATGAGAAATCTAGTAGTGTAAGTAATTTTTATTTGCTGTTCTTAGTTGTTTTCTATCTTTAGTTATGGGTAGGAAACGCAAAATACCAAAAAAATTAGTTGTACCTACTGAACCAATGGTTGAAGAACCAATCAAAATCTATTACTCTGTTGAAGCTTATTACTTGGATAATCTTCGATCCCTTTGTGCTCGTGCTGAAACCCACTAGCTTAGTTGAGGGCAAATCCTTAGATGAGCATGATTGTTATGTGCGGCACCGTATATCTGAAAAATGGAAACTATTATGGGGTCAAATTCAACATTTGCAATGCTATGCTTGGAATTTATGCGAAATATATGATTTTACTTGTTGTACTGAAAACCCTAAGGAACACCTTCCCTACCAATGTGAGTTTATTGATAATGGAATCTTATCTTATTATGCTAAAGGTGTTTACAGTTACTATGATGTTCAACAAATTGAAGAATTTGTTGCTTTTGAGGGTGCTTATGAAATTGCTTCTTTGATTGAAAAGTATGATGCTACTTTTCACAAATCTGAAAATTTTGCTATACTTAAATATTGCTATGATAATTATGCTTCTAATACCTATGTTAAACAATATATTGAGGAATACTCCGCTGTCCAAGAAGAGACTAATATTTTGCAGGAGTCTATGGAAGAAGAAATTGATGACACTATGAGCTCATTGGATGAAAAAGATGAGGAGGAGAGCGAAGAACAAAAGGAGGAAGAGCAGATTGATCACCCGTGCCCACCTTCTAATGAGAGTAACTCTTCAACTCATAAATTGTTTAATTCCCCTTCGTGCTTACCGAAGGATGATTGCTATGATGACTGTTATGATCCCATTGATTCTCTTGAAATATCCCTTTTTGATGATGCTTGCTATGCTTGTGGCCAAGATGCCAATATGAATTATGCTTATGGAGATGAACTTGCTATAGTTCCTTATATTAAACATGAAATTGTTGCTATTACACCCACGCATGATAGTCCTATTATCTTTTTGAATTCTCTTGATTATACTATATCGGAGAAGTTTGCACTTATTAAGGATTATATTGATGGGTTGCATTTTACCGTTGCACATGATGATTTCGATAAATATAATATGCATGTGTTTGCTGCTCCTACTTGCAATTATTATGAGAGAGGAACTATATCTCCACCTCTCTATGTTTCCAACATGATAAAATTGCAAGAAACTGTTTATACTATGTGTTGGCCTTTACTAGGTGTGCATGAATTGTTCTTTTACGACATGCCGATGCATAGGAAGAGAGTTAGACTTCGTCATTGCTTGATATATGTTGCTTTGTGCTCACTACTAAATTACAAATCATTGTTAATTAAAATTGGCTTTGATATACCTTGGGATCCGGGTGGATTCACTACTTGGGCACTATATGCCTAGCTTAATGGCTTTAAAGAAAGCGCTGCCAGGGAGACAACCCGGAAGTTTTAGAGAGTCATTTATTTCTGTTAAGTGCTTTCATATAGTTTAAAAACAACAAAAATAAAGAGGGGAACCCAAAACTTTTCAAAAAGGAAAGTGAAAGTGAGAAAGACAAGCACTGTTGAAGTGGGAGAGCTCCTTGAACTTTGTTCATGCTCACGACAACTTTGTGAATCTTGATTACAGAAAATTTTCAACAAAAATAATTATCCCCTTGTACAATTCCATTGTATTATAAAAATAATGTGCCAAGGTTTGCCTTTAGGATGTTTACATTTGCTTGATGGTTTGTACGGTGCAGGACAGAAACTTTGGCTGTAGTGCGCGATTTTACATTTTTAGCTGGAACATAAAATGGTTCTGATTCTTTTTGCACTGTCTTCCTATACAAATTGTTTGTTTTTCATAATTTTGGTAGAATTTATAAAGTATCAGAAGTATGGTGAATGTTCAGATTTCTACAGACTGTTCTGTTTTAGACAGGTTCTGTTTTGGATGCATAGTTTGCTTGTTTTGATGAAACTATCAATTTATACCAGTGGATTAAGCCATGAAAAAGTTATGCTACAGTAGACACAATGCAAAAACAAAATATGAATTGGTTTGCAACAGTACTTATAGTGGTGATTTGCTTTATTATACTAACGGATCTTACCGAGTTTTCTGTTGAAGTTTTGTGTGGATGAAGTGTTCGATGATCGAGAAGGTCTCAATGTGAGAAGAAGGAAGAGAGGCAAGAGCTCAAGCTTGGGGATGCCCGAGGCACCCCAAGTAAGTATTCAAGGAGACTCAAGCGTCTAAGCTTGGGGATGCTGGGGAGGCATCCCCTCTTTCTTCAACAAGTATCGGTATGTTTTCGGATTTGTTTCGTTCATGCGATATGTGCAATCTTGGAGCGTCTTTTGCATTTAGTTTTCATTTTTATTTTATGCACCATGCTGGTATGAGATAGTCCTCGGTTGATTTATAGAATGCTCTATGCACTTCACTTATATCTTTTGAGTATGGCTTTATAGAATGCTTCATGTGCTTCACTCATATCATTTGAAGTTTGGATTGCCTGTTTCTCTTTACATAGAAAACCGCAATTTGTAGAATGCTCTTTTTGCTTCACTTAGATTTGTTAGAGCACGGGCATATCTTTTGTAGAAATAATTAAAATCTCTTGCTTCACTTATATCTATTTGGAGAGATGACAGGAACTGGTCATTCACATGGTTAGTCATAAAATCCTACATAAAACTTGTAGATCACTGAATATGATATGTTTGATTCCTTGCAATAGTTTTGCGATATAAAGATGGTGATATTAGAGTCATGCTAGTGGGTAGTTGTGGATTGTAGAAATACTTGTGTTGAGGTTTGTGATTCCCGTAGCATGCACGTATGGTGAACCGTTATGTAACGAAGTCGGAGCATGATTTATTTATTGATTGTCTTCCTTATGAGTGGCGGTCGGGGACGAGCGATGGTCTTTTCCTACCAATCTATCCCCCTAGGAGCATGCACGTAGTACTTTGTTTCGATGACTAATAGATTTTTGCAATAATTATGTGAGTTCTTTATGACTAATGTTGAGTCCATGGATTATACGCACTCTCACCCTTCCACCATTGCTAGCCTCTCTAGTACCGCGCAACTTTCGCCGGTACCATAAACCCACCATATACCTTCCTCAAAACAGCCATCATACCTACCTATCATGGCATTTCCATAGCCATTCCGAGATATATTGCCATGCAACTTCCATCATGATCATATACATGACTTGAGCATTCATTGTCATATTGCTTTGCATGATCGTAAGATATCTAGCATGATGTTTTCATGGCTTGTCCGTTTAGCATGATGATTTCATGGCTTGTCCGTTTTTTGATGTCATTGTTACGCTAGATCATTGCACATCTTGGTACACCGCCGGAGGCATTCATATAGAGTCATATCTTTGTTCTAGTATCGAGTTGTAATATTGAGTTGTAAGTAAATAAAAGTGTGATGATCATCATTATTAGAGCATTGCCCCAGTGAGGAAAAGATGATGGAGACTATAATTCCCCCATAAGTCGGGATGAAACTCCGGGCTTTACAAAAAAATAAAAGAGGCCAAAGAAGGCCAAATAAAAAAAAGAGGCCAAAGAAGCCCACAAAAAAATAAAAATAAAAATAAATAAAAAAATGAGAGAAAAAGAGAGAAGGGGCAGTGCTACTATCCTTTTCCCACACTTGTGCTTCAAAGTAGCACCATGTTCTTCATATAGAGAGTCTCTTGAGTTATCACTTTCATATACTAGTGGGAATATTCATTATAGAACTTGGCTTGTATATTCCGATGATGGGCTTCCACAAAATGCCCGAGGTCTTCATGTGCAAGCAAGTTGGATGCACACCCACTTAGTTTCAGTTGGAGCTTTCATACACTTATAGCTCTAGTGCATCCGTTGCATGGCAATCCCTACTCACTCACATTGATATCTATTGATGGGCATCTCCATAGCCCGTTGATACGTCGAGTTGATGTGAGACTATCTTCTCCTTTTTGTCTTCTCCACCATAATATTCTATTCCACCTATAGTGCTATGTCCATGCCTCACGCTCATATATTGCGTGAAAGTTGAAAAGATTTGAGAACGTCAAAAGTATGAAACAATTGCTTGGCTTGTCATCGGGGTTGTACATGATTTGAATATTTTGTGTGGTGAAGATGGAGCATAGCCAGACTATATGATTTTGTAGGGATAACTTTCTTTGCCCATGTTATTTTGAAAATACATGATTGCTTTATTAGTATGCTTGAAGTATTATTGTCTTAATGTCAAAGGATAGACTATTGCTTTGAATCACTCGTATCTTAATATTCATGCCATGATTAGACATATGATCAAGATTATGCTAGGTAGCATTCCACATCAAAAATTATCTTTTTTATTATTTACCTACTCGAGGACGAGCAGGAATTAAGCTTGGGGATGCTGATACGTCTCCGTCGTATCTATAATTTTTGATTGTTCCATGCCAATATTATTCAACTTTCATATACTTTTGGCAACTTTTTATACTATTTTTGGGACTAACATATTGAACCAGTGCCTAGTGCCAGTTCCTGTTTGTTGCATGTTTTTTGTTTCGCAGAATATCCATATCAAACGGAGTCCAAACGGAATAAAAACTAACGGAGATTTTTTTTTGGAATATATATGATTTTTGGGAAGAAGAATCCACGCGAGACGATGCTCGAGGGGCCCACGAGGTAGGGGGGTGCGCCCCAGGGTGTCAGGCGTGCCCTGACCCTCGTGGCCACCCCGTAAGGCGGTTGGAGCCCTTCTTTCGCTGCAAGAAATCTAATATCCGGATAGAGATCATGTTAAAATTTCAGCCCAATCGAAGTTACGGATCTCCGGGAATATAAGAAACGGTGAAAGGGAAGAATCTGAGAACGCAGAAACAGAGAGAGATAGAGAGACAGATCCAATCTCGGAGGGGCTCTCGTCCCTCCCTTGCCATGGAGGCCATGGACCAGAGGGGAAACCCTTCTCCCATCTAGGGAGGAGGTCAAGGAAGAAGAAGGAGGAGGGGGGGCCATCATCATCACCGCGATCTACACCAACACCTCCGCCATCTTCACCAACATCTCTGTCTCCTTCCCCCCTCTATCTACAGCGGTCCACTCTCCCGCAACACGCTGTACCCTCTACTTGAACATGATGCTTTATGCTTCATATTATTATCCAATAATGTGTTGCCATCCTATGATGTCTGAGTAGATTTTTGTTGTCCTATCAGTGGTTGATGAATTGCTATGATTGATTTAATTTGCTTGTGGTTATGTTGCTGTACTTTGGTGCCCATCATATGAGCGCGCGCGTGGATCACACCATATGGTTAGTTGTATGTCGATAAGACTATGTATTGGAGGGCAAGAGTGACACAAGCTTCAACCTAGCATAGAAATTGATGCATACGGGATTGAAGGGGGACCAATATATCTTAATGCTATGGTTGGGTTTTACCTTAATGAACATTAGTAGTTGCGGATGCTTGCTAATAGTTCCAATCATAAGTGCATAGAATTCCAAGTAAGGGATGACATGCTAGCAGTGGCCTCTCCCACATAATACTTGCTATCGGTCTAGTAAAGTAGTTAATTGCTTAAGGGACAATTTCGCAACTCCTACCACCACTTTTCCACACTCACTATATTTACTTTAGTTGCTTCTTTACCTTAACAGCCCCTAGTTTTATTTTCGTGCTCTTTACTTTATTGCAAACCTATCCAACAACACCTACAAAGTATGTAACACCCTCGATGCGACTATATCTCCCACGTGTCGAGGCACGACTTAGAGGCATAATCGCATTGAAGGCATATGTCGCAAGTTAGGCAATCTTCACAACATCCCATGTAATATAGATAATAAATGGGGAGATAATATAGTTGGCTTACACTCGCCACGTCAATCAAGGTACATAATTAACATTACATCATTCAAACACTCATGGCCCGACTACGGCGCCAAAATAAAAGATAACCCAACATGCGACACGGTCCCGATCACCCCCAACTGGGCACCACTACTGATCATCAGGGAAGGAAACATAGTATCGTTGAGAGTCCTTGTCGAACTCCCACTTGAGCTCGAGCGCGTCACCTGGAGCGCAATCATCAGGCCCTGCATCTGGTGTAATAGTAATCTGTGAGCCACAGGGACTCAGCAATCTCGCACCCTCGCGATCAAGACTATTTAAGCTTAATAGGTATGGCAAGGTAAATATGTGGAGCTGCAGCAAGCGACTAGCATATATGGTGGCTATCCTGTTCGCAAAAGAGAGCGGGAAGAGGAGGCAAGGCGCGAACGAATAACTAGAGAGCAACCTGCGCAAACATTACTCCAACACCGTGTTCACTTCCCGGACTCCGCCGAGAAGAGACCATCATGGTAACTCACACTGTTGATTCATTTTAATTAAGTTAAGGTTCAAGTTATCTACAACCGGACATTAACAAATTCCCATCTGCCCATAACTGCGGGCACGGCTTTCGAAAGTTCAAATCCCTGCAGGGGAGTCCCAACTTAGCCCATGACAAGCTCTCACGGTCAACAAAGGAATAGACTATTGGGGAACGTAGTAATTTCAAAAAAATTCCTACGCACACGCAAGATCATGGTGATGCATAGCAACGAGAGGGGAGAGTGTGATCTACGTACCCTTGTAGACCGACAGCGGAAGCGTTAGCACAACGCGGTTGATGTAGTCGTACGTCTTCACGGCCCGACCGATCAAGCACCAAAACTACGGCACCTCCGAGTTCTAGCACACGTTCAGCTCTATGACGATCCCCGGACTCCGATCTAGCAAAGTGTCGGGGAAGAGTTCCGTCAGCACGACGGCGTGGTGACGATCTTGATGTACTACCGTCGCAGGGCTTCGCCTAAGCACCGCTACAATATCATCGAGGACTATGGTGGAAGGGGGCACCGCACACGGCTAAGAATATGATCACGTGGATCAACTTGTGTGTCTAGGGGTGCCCCCTGCCCCCGTATATAAAGGATCAAGGGGGGGTGCGGCCGGCCAGGAGGAGGGCGCGCCAGGAGGAGTCCTACTCCCACCGGGAGTAGGATTCCCCCCCTTTCCTAGTTGGAATAGGATTCGGGAGGGGGAAAGAGGAGAGAGAGAAGGAAGGGGGGGCGCCGCCCCCCTCTCCTTGTCCTATTCGGACTAGGGGGGAGGGGTGCGCGGCCCAGCCCTGGCCACCTCTCCTCTCTTCCACTAAAGCCCACTAAGGCCCATATACCTCCCGGGGGGTTCCGGTAACCTCCCGGTACTCCGGTAAAATCCCGATTTCACCCGGAACACTTCTGATATCCAAATATAGGCTTACAATATATCAATCTTTATGTCTCGGCCATTTAGAGACTCCTCGTCATGTCCGTGATCACATCCGGGACTCCGAACAAACTTTGGTACATCAAAATGCATAAACTCATAATATAACTGTCATCGAAACCTTAAGCGTGCGGACCCTACGGGTTCGAGAACAATGTAGACATGACCGAGACACGTCTCCGGTCAATAACCAATAGCGGAACCTGGATGCTCATATTGGCTCCTAGATATTCTACGAAGATCTTTTATCGGTCAGACCGCATAACAACATACATTGTTCCCTTTGTCATCGGTATGTTACTTGCCCGAGATTCGATCGTCGGTATCTTAATACCTAGTTCAATCTCGTTACCAGCAAGTCTCTTTACTCGTTTCGTAATACATCATCTCACAACTAACTCATTAGTTGCAATGCTTGCAAGGCTTATGTGATGTGCATTACTGAGAGGGCCCAGAGATACCTCTCCGACAATCGGAGTGACAAATCCTAATCTCGAAATACGCCAACCCAACATGTACCTTTGGAGACACCTGTAGAGCTCCTTTATAATCACCCAGTTACGTTGTGACGTTTGGTAGCACACAAAGTGTTCCTCCGGCAAACGGGAGATGCATAATCTCATAGTCATAGGAACATGTATAAGTCATGAAGAAATCAATAGCAACATACTAAACGATCGGGTGCTAAGCTAATGGAATGGGTCATGTCAATCACATCATTCTCCTAATGATGTGATCCCATTAATCAAATAACAACTCTTTTGTTTATGGTTAGGAAACACAACCATCGTCGATTAACGAGCTAGTCAAGTAGAGGCATACTAGTGACACTCTGTTTGTCTATGTATTCACACATGTATTATGTTTCTGGTTAATACAATTCTAGCATGAATAATAAACATTTATCATGATATAAGGAAATAAATAATAACTTTATTATTGCCTCTAGGGCATATTTCCTTCAGTCTCCCACTTGCACTAGAGTCAATAATCTAGTTCACATCACCATGTGATTCAACACTAAGAGTTCACATCACCATGTGATTAACACCCATAGTTCACATCGTCATGTGACCTATACCCAAAGGGTTTACTAGAGTCAATAATCTAGTTCACATCATTTATGTGATTAACACCCAAAGAGTACTAAGGTGTGATCATGTTTTGCTTGTGAGATAATTTTAGTCAACGGGTCTGTCACATACAGATCCATAAGTATTTTGCGAATTCTATGTCTACAATGTTCTGCACGGAGCTACTCTAGCTAATTGCTCCCACTTTCAATATGTATCTAGATCGAGACTTAGAGTCATCCAGATCTGTGTCAAAACTTGCATCGACGTAACTTTTTACGACGAACCTTTTGTCACCTCCATAATCGAGAAATATTTCCTTATTCCACTAAGGATAATTTTGACCAATGTCCAGTGATCTACTCTTAGATCACTATTGTACTCCCTTGCTTAACACAGTGTAGGGTATACAATAGATCTGGTACACATCATGGCATACTTTATAGAACCTATGGCTGAGGCATAGGGAATGACTTTCATTCTCTTTCTATCTTCTGCCATGGTCGGGCTTTGAGTCTTACTCAATTTCATACCTTGTAACATAGCCAAGAATTCTTTCTTTGACTGTTCCATTTTTGAACTACTTCAAAATATTGTCAAGGTATGTACTCATTGAAAAAACTTATCAAGCGTCTTGATCTATCTCTATAGATTTTGATGCTTAATATGTAAGCAGCTTCACCGAGGTCTTTCTTTGAAAAACTTCTTTAAAAAAACTCCTTTATGCTTTGCAGAATAATTCTACATTATTTCCGATCAACAATATGTCATTCACATATACTTATCAGAAATGCTGTAGTGCTCCCACTCACTTTCTTGTAAATACAGGCTTCACAACAAGTCTGTATAAAACTATATGCTTTGATCATACTATCAAAGCGTTTATTCCAACTCCGAGAGGCTTGCACCAGTCCATAAATGGATCGTTGGAGCTTGCACACTTTGTTAGCTCCTTTTGGATCGACAAAACCTTCCGACTGCATCATATACAACTCTTCTTCCAGAAATCCATTCAGGAATGCAGTTTTGACATCCATTTGCTAGATTTCATAAAATGCGGCAATTGCTAACATGATTCGGACAGACTTAAGCATAGATACGAGTGAGAAACTCTCATCATAGTCAACACCTTGAACTTGTCGAAAACCTTTTTGCGACAATTCTAGCTTTGTAGATAGTAACACTACTATCAGCGTCCATCTTCCTCTTGAAGATCCATTTAATCTCAATGGCTCGCCGATCATTGGGCAAGTCAATCAAAGTCCATACTTTGTTCTCATACATGGATCTCATCTCAGATTTCATGGCCTCAAGCCATTTCACGGAATCTAGGCTCATCATCGCTTCCTCATAGTTCGCAAGTTCGTCATGGTCTAGTAACATGACTTCCAGAACAGGATTACCGTACCACTTTGGTGCGGATCTCACTCTGGTTTACCTATGAGATTCGGTATTAACTTGATCTGAAGTTACATGATCATCATCATTAGTCTTCCTCACTAATTGGTGTAGTAGTCACAGGAACAGATTTCTTGTGATGAACTACTTTTCAATAAGGGAGAAGGTACAATTACCTTATCAAGTTCTACTTTCCTCCCACTCACTTCTTTCAAGAGAAACTCCTTCTCTAGAAAGGATCCATTCTTAGCAACGAATGTCTTGCCTTCGGATCTGTGATAGAAGGTGTACCCAATAGTCTCCTTTGGGTATCCTATGAAGACATATTTCTCCGATTTGGGTTTGAGCTTATCAGGATGAAACCTTTTCATATAAGCATCACAATCCCAAACTTTAAGAAACGACAACTTTGGTTTCTTGCCAAACCACAGTTCAAATTGTGTCATCTCAACGGACTTAGATGGTGACCTTTTAAATGTGAATGCATCTGTCTTTAATGCATAACCCCAAAACGATAGTGGTAGATTGGTAAGAGACATCATAGATCGCACCATATCTAATAAAGTACGGTTATGATGTTCGGACACACCATTATGCTGTGGTGTTCCAGGTGGCGTGAGTAGTGAAACTATTTCACATTGTTTTAACTGAAGGCCAGACTCGTAACTCAAATATTTTACCTCTGCGATCATATCATAGAAACTTTTATTTTCTTGTTACGATGATTCTCCACTTCACTCTGAAATTCTTTGAACTTTTCAAATATTTCAGACTTGTGTTTCATTAAGTAGATATACCCATATCTTCTCAAATCATCTGTGAAGGTCAGAAAATAATGATACCCACCACGAGCCTTAACACTCATCGGATCTCATACATCAGTATGTATTATTTCCAATAAGTCAGTTGCTCGCTCCATAGTTCCGGAGAACGGCGTTTTAGTCATCTTGCCCATGAGGCATGGTTCGCAAGCATCAACTGATTCATAATCAAGTGATTCCAAAAACCCATTTGCATGGAGTTTCTTCATGCGCTTTACACCAATATGACCTAAACGGCAGTGCCACAAATAAGTTGCACTATCATTATTAACTTTGCATCTTTTGGTTTCAATATTATGATTATGTGTATCACTACAATCGAGATCCAACGAACTATTTTCATTGGGTGTGTAACCATATAAGGTTTTATTCATGTAAACAGAACAACAATTTATTCTCTTACTTAAATGAATAACCGTATTACAATAAACATGATCAAATCATATTCATGCTCAACGCAAACACCAAATAACACTTATTCAGGTTCAACACTAATCCCGAAAGTATAGGGAGTGTGCGATGATGATCATATCAATCTTGGAACCACTTCCAACAAACATCGTCACTTCACCCTTAACTAGTCTCTGTTTATTCTGCAACTCTCGTTTCGAGTTACTAATCTTAGCAACTGACCTAGTATCAAATACTGAGGGGTTGCTATAAACACTAGTAAAGTACACATCAATAACATGTATATCAAATATACTTATGTTCACTTTTCCATCCTTCTTATCTGTCAATCACTTGGGGTAGTTCTGCTTCCAGTGACCAGTCCCTTTGCAGTAGAAACACTTAGTCTCAGGCTTAGGACCAGACTTGGGCTTCTTCACTTGAGCAACAACTTGCTTGATGTTCTTCTTGAAGTTCCCCTTCTTCCCTCTGCCCTTTTCTTGAAACTAGTGGTCTTGTCTACCATCAACACTTGATGTTTTTCTCGATTTCTACCTTCGTCAATTTCCGCATTACGAAGAGCTTGGGAATCGTTTCCATTATCCCTTGCATATCATAGTTCATCACGAAGTTCTACTAACTTGATGATGGTGACTAGAGAATTCTATCAATCACTATCTTATCTGGAAGATTAACTCCCACTTGATTCAAGCGATTGTAGTACTCAGACAATCTGAGCACATGCTCACTAGTTGAGCGATTCTCCTCCATCTTTTAGCTATAGAACTTGTTGGAGACTTCATATCTCTCAACTCGGGTATTTGCTTGAAATATTAACTTCAACTCCTGGAACATCTCATATGCTCCATGACGTTCAAAACATCTTTGAAGTCCCGATTCTAAGCCATTAAGCATGGTGCACTAAACTATCAAGTAGTCATCATATTGAGCTAGCCAAACGTTCATAACGTCTGCATCTGCTCCTGCAATAGGTCCGTCACCTAGCGGTGCATCAAGGACATAATTCTTCTGTGCAGCAATGAGGATAAACCTCAGATCACGGATCCAATCCGCATCATTGCTACGAACATCTTTCAACACAATTTTCTCTAGGAACATATCAAAACAAACACAGGGAAGCAACAACGCGAGCTATTGATCTACAACATAATTTGCAAAATACTACCAGGACTAAGTTCATGATAAATTCAAGTTCAATTAATCATATTACTTAAGAACTCCCACTTAGATAGACATCCCTCTAATCCTCTAAGTGATTACGTGATCCAAATCAACTAAACCATGTCCGATCATCACGTGAGATGGAGTAGTTTCATTGGTGAACATCGCTATGTTGATCATATCTGCTATATGATTCACGCTCGACCTTTCGGTCTCCGTGTTCCGAGGCCATATCTGTATATGCTTGGCTCGTCAAGTATAACCTGAGTATTCTGCGTGTGCAACTGTTTTGCACCCGTTGTATTTGAACGTAGAGCCTATCACACCCGATCATCACGTGGTGTCTCAGTATGAAGAACTTTCGCAACGGTGCATACTCAGGGAGAACACTTCTTGATAATTAGTGAGAGATCATCTTATAATGCTACCGTCAATCAAAGCAAGATAAGATGCATAAAAGATAAACATCACATGCAATCAATATAAGTGATATGATATGGCCATCATCATCTTGTGCTTGTGATCTCCATCTTCGAAGCACCATCGTGATCACCATCATCACCGGCGCGACACCTTGATCTCCATCGTAGCATCATTGTCGTCTCGCCAATCTTATGATTCCATGACTATCGCTACCGCTTAATGATAAAGTAAAGCATTACAGCGCGATTGCATTGCATACAATAGAGCGACAACCATTTGGCTCCTGCCAGTTGCCGATAACTCGGTTACAAAACATGATCATCTCATACAATAAAATTTAGCATCATGTCTTGACCATATCACATCACAACATGCCCTGCAAAAACAAGTTAGACGTCCTCTACTTTGTTGTTGCAAGTTTTACGTGGCTGCTACGGGCTTAAGCAAGAACCAATCTTACCTACGCATCAAAACCACAACGATAGTTTGTCAAGTTGGTGTTGTTTTAACCTTCGCAAGGACCAGGCGTAGCCACACTCGGTTCAACTAAAGTTGGAGAAATTGTCACCCGCTAGCCACCTTTGTGCAAAGCACGTCGGAGAACCGGTCTCGCATAAGCGTACGCGTAATGTCGGTCCGGGCCGCTTCGTCCAACAATACCGCCGAACCAAAGTATGACATGCTGGTAAGCAGTATGACTTATATCGCCCACAACTCACTTGTGTTCTACTCGTGCATATAATCATCAACACATAAAACCTAGGCTCGGATGTCACTGTTGGGTAACGTAGTAATTTCAAAAAAATTCCTACGCACACGCAAGATCATGGTGATGCATAGCAACGAGCGGGGAGAGTGTGATCTACGTACCCTTGTAGACCGATAGCGGAAGCGTTAGCACAACGCGGTTGATGTAGTCATACGTCTTCACGGCCCGACCGATAAAGCACCAAAACTACGGCACCTCCGAGTTCTAGCACACGTTCAGCTCGATGACGATCCCCGGACTCCGATCCAGCAAAGTGTCGGGGAAGAGTTCCCTCAGCACGACGGCGTGGTGACGATCTTGATGTACTACCGTCGCAGGGCTTCGCCTAAGCACCGCTACAATATCATCGAGGACTATGGTGGAAGGGGGCACCGCACACGGCTAAGAATATGATCAGGTGGATCAACTTGTGTGTCTAGGGGTGCCCCCTGCCCCCGTATATAAAGGATCAAGGGGGGGTGCGGCCGGCCAGGAGGAGGGCGCGCCAGGAGGAGTCCTACTCCCATCGGGAGTAGGATTCCCCCCTTTCCTAGTTGGAATAGGATTCGGGAGGGGGAAAGAGGAGAGAGAGAAGGAAGGGGGGGCGCCGCCCCCTCTCCATGTCCTATTCGGACTAGGGGGGGAGGGGCGCGCGGCCCAGCCCTGTCCACCTCTCCTCTCTTCCACTAAAGCCCACTAAGGCCCATATACCTCCCGGGGGGTTCCGGTAACCTCCCGGTACTCCGGTAAAATCCCGATTTCACCCGGAACACTTTCGATATCCAAATATAGGCTTCCAATATATCAATCTTTATGTCTCGACCATTTTGAGACTCCTCGTCATGTCCGTGATCACATCCGGGACTCCGAACAAACTTCGGTACATCAAAATGCATAAACTCATAATATAACTGTCATCGAAACCTTAAGCGTGCGGACCCTACGGGTTCGAGAACAATGTAGACATGACCGAGACACGTCTTCAGTCAATAACCAATAGCGGAACCTGGATGCTCATATTGGCTCCTACATATTCTACGAAGATCTTTTATCGGTCAGACCGCATAACAACATATGTTGTTCCCTTTGTCATCGGTATGTTACTTGCCCGAGATTCGATCATCGGTATCTTAATACCTAGTTCAATCTCGTTACCGCAAGTCTCTTTACTCGTTCCGTAATACATCATATCACAACTAACTCATTAGTTGCAATGCTTGCAAGGCTTATGTGATGTGCATTACCGAGAGGGCCCAGAGATACCTCTCCGACAATCGGAGTGACAAATCCTAATCCCGAAATACGCCAACCCAACATGTACCTTTGGAGACACCTGTAGAGCTCCTTTATAATCACCCAGTAACGTTGTGACGTTTGGTAGCACACAAAGTGTTCCTCCGGCAAACGGGAGTTGCATAATCTCATAGTCATAGGAACATGTATAAGTCATGAAGAAAGCAATAGGAACATACTAAACGATCGGGTGCTAAGCAAATGGAATGGGTCATGTCAATCACATCATTCTCCTAATGATGGCATCCCGTTAATCAAATAACAACTCTTTTGTTTATGGTTAGGAAACATAACCATCTTCGATTAACGAGCTAGTCAAGTAGAGGCATACTAGTGACACTCTGTTTGTCTATGTATTCACACGTGTATTATGTTTCCGGTTAATACAATTCTAGCATGAATAATAAACATTTATCATGATATAAGGAAATAAATAATAACTTTATTATTGCCTCTAGGGCATATTTCCTTCATAGACCTCCTCCCGAGACGTTCCGACCAGACTCGGTATCTCGGTTCTTTAAGACACTTCGACAGGTTAAAACAAATCCAGCAACACCGCCCGAATGTGCCGACAAATCCCGATAGGAGCTGCGCATATCTCGTTCTCAGGGCACAATCGGATAAGCAATCTGTACAACTAAAACTAGCCCTCGAGTTTCCCCGAGGTGGCGCTGCAAGGGGCTCTAGGTTGGACCAACACTCAGAGGAGCACTGGCCCGGGGGGTTTAAATAAGATGACCCTCGGGCTCCGGAAACCCAAGGGAAAAAGAGGCTAGGTGGCAAATGGTAAAACTAAGGTTGGGCATTGCTAGAAAAGCTTTAATCAAGGCGAACTATCAAGGGGTTCCCATTATAACCCAACCGCGTAAGGAACGCAAAATCCGGGAACATAACACCGATATGACGGAAACTAGGGCGGCAAGAGTGGAACAAAACACTAGGCGAGAGGCCGAGCCTTCCACCCTTTACCAAGTATATAGATGCATTAAGATAACAAGGCAATATAATGATATCCCAACAAGTAAATAATGTTCCAACAAGGAACGGATCTCCAATCTTCACCTGCAACTAGCAACGCTATAAGAGGGGTTGAGCAAAGCGATAACATAGCCAATCAATGATTTGCTAGGACATGGTGGGTTAGAGGTTTGACATGGCAATTTTGGAGGCTTGAAAGCAAGTGGTAGGCATCATAGCATTGGCATAGCAAAAGAGCGAGCATCTAGCATAGCAAAGATAGTAGTGATTTCGAGGGTATGATCATCTTGCCTGCAAAGTTGTCAGAGTTGACTGAATCCTCGAAAACAAACTCAACGGGATCCTCGTTAGAACTCGTCTCCTGGCTCTACCCAAACAAGACAAACAAGCAAGAAGGACACAATCAACCACGTGCAAGGATCAAACAATATGATGCAAACATGGTATGCTATGCGGGATGCGATGCGGGATGCATATGCAAGATTTGACAAGGGATGCATGAACCTGGCCTCAACATGGAAATCAAAGTGTGCACTGGAAAGATGAGATGAAATCGCTTCAAAACGATATAAAGAACGCCGGAATTGGAGTTACGGTTTGGAAATGGCAAGCAATTCAAATATGACCACGTTCTGCGATTTACAACAAGTAGCCATCTAAATGCAATAAGATGAACATGCTACAGCACTCAAACATGGCATAAAAATACATGGCATGGATGCATTCAAGATGTTTAACAAAAGTCTAGCACTGAGCTACGGCCAAATCATCCATTAACAGGTTCAAACAAGCATGGCAAAATGCATATGTTAAACAGATCTCAGACTTAGTGAAATTAGCACCTGTCTGGAATTTCAGATCAGATAGCACTCTTCGGAGCAACAAAACTACATGCTACAGGACCTGAACATGGCAAAGTAAAGCATGGCATGGAGCTACTCAAAGAGCTTAACAAAAGTCCCTTAGTGACCTTGAGCCAAAAGGGATCAGAAAATACAATTGCAAGCATGTGAACATGGCAAAAACATAATCAGTTCTCAGACTTAGTGAAAACTGGAGCATGCTGAAAACAGATATCAAGTAGGCATGTTTACAAGCTCGGTGCACTCACTACAGAGCAAGTCATGATAATCTAAGCATACACTCGTCAAGAATACACAAAATGCAAGCTAGACATGGCAAGAGCAATAACATAGCATGCACGGATCAACTACAACATCCTCGGCAAAATCGCTAACAAGTAGACAATCTGCCCAGATTCACGAAATAGCAAAAGTAGAGCTCGATTGACTCAAGCTAGGCTGCTCCATAATTGCAAACAAAGACATGGATGGATAGATCACTACAAGATTAACAAAACATCCTTATTTATCATCCTCAAAAGAGGCACGGATCACTAGGAAACAACATGAACATATGGCAATATGAGATAAACAGGTCAAGGACTTAGTGGAAATGCTAAGTCCCTGAAATCAGCATTACCAAGTGCCTCACTTTGCAAGCTTGTGCTAGTCACCACACACATCACAAAAATACATGGGTTGCACCTCTGGAAAGATGGCAAAACCCTTAACAAAACATATGTAGAGCTCATGGGCATATCATGCACACAATAATCATGGCAAAATGATAAATATCTAAATGGAGCAGCAGATCTGACAAATATCTCAAGTAGCACTCTTCTAACAACATTTCTGGCATCAAGATGAACTCAAATGAAAATGATGCAATGGAATGAAATGATGTACTCTCTGAGTCGAACATTTTGATATGCTATATGCGCGAAACGGAGTTACGGATGCAAAGTTATAGCACGATGAACATGAGCATATGAACTAGGGTTTCAGGAGAAAGTCAACCGAGATTTCGGATCTCAGATCTGCACGCTTCCCGAGGTCGACGGAATAGTGCACCGGAGCTTCTCCGGAGAGGGACTTGGGGGCGCCGGAGGAGGAGGAAGGCGGCCGGGCTTGGCGGACCGGCCGGGGCTCTCGGCGGCGTCGACGGGAGCAGCTGCCGGGGTTGAGGAGGTGCGGGGCGGCACCGAGGTGGCGGGGTCGTCTCCGGCGACGAGGCGGCGGGGCGGCGCCGGCGCGGTGGAGGCGGAGGAAGGCGGCCGGCGACGAGGGAGGCCGGGCGGCGCGGCGAAGCAGACGACCCGGGCGGCGGCGCGCGAAGACCCGGGCCGCGGGGGCTCTCCTCGGGCCCGGCGGGCCGCGGGCGTCGATGGGATGCGGGAGGCCACGTGGCATGCAGCCACTGGTCGGTCGCGGCAGCGCGAAACGTCCGGTGGCGGACAGACACGTCCGGTGGCGGCGGAGCGATTTTAGGGTTTCGGGGGAGAAGGGGATCCGGATTTCGGAGGAGGTCTTTATATAGGCATAGGAGGAGCTAGGAGAGTCCAAATGAGGTGCGGTTTTCGGCCACGCGATCGTGATCGAATGCTCTAGATGATGGAGAAGGTTTTGGTGGGTTTTGGGCCAAAAAGGAGGGGTGTTGGGCTGCAACACACATGAGGCATTTTTGGTCCCTCGGTTAACCGTTGGAGTATCAAACGAAGTCCAAATGGTACGAAACTTGACAGGCGGTCTACCTGTAGTAAACCAAGGCCGCTTGGCAAGTCTCGGTCCAATCTGGAAATGTTTAATCCCCACACACGAAAGAAAGGTAGAAATGACCACCGGAGGAGAACGAAGCACCGGAATGCAAAATGGACAACGGGGAAAATGCTCGACTGCATGAGATGAACACGTATGCAAATGCAATGCACATGATGACATGATATGAGATGCATGACAACGACAACAACACACGGAGAGAAAAACCCGAACCCGAGAAAATAAAATAACTTAAGGCCGGAAACGGCAAGAGTTGGAATACATATTGGGAAAGTCATATCCGGGGTGTTACAACACTCCACCACTACGAAAGGATCTCGTCCCGAGATCTAGGACTGAAAGAACGCCGGGTACTCAGAACGGAGGTGATCCTCGCGTTCCCAGGTAGCTTCACGGTCGGAATGGTGTGACCACTTGACTTTGAGGAATTTGATCGACTTGTTGCGAGTCTTGCATTCAGTCTCTTCGAGAATAGCAACGGGGTGCCCACGATAGGAGAGATCTTCTTGGAGCTCAATGTCCTCGAAGTTGACGGTGCGGTCAGGAGTCTTGAAGCACTTTCGAAGCTGAGAGACATGGAACACATCATGAACATTTGCAAAGTTTGAAGGAAGCTCGAGTTGATAGGCGAGATCGCCTCTCTTGCTGACAATCTTGAAAGGTCCCACGTATCTGGGGGTGACGGTGTCCTGGACTAGGGGGTACTCACCACGTCGTCTCCCGATCTATTAGATTGGGCCGAGGAGCCCCGTGGCCGTATACTCATGGGCCAGTTCGGACGGCTGCCGCATACAAGGAAGATTCCACAAGACTTGGTGATCAAGACAAGGACTTCTCCCCACCGGCGTATTCGGCTAGGACTCTTGTTATCCTAGGCCTCCGGTGCATTATATAAACCGAGGCCAGGCTAGTCGATAGATATACAATATATACATACAATCATACCATAGGCTAGCTTCTAGGGTTTAGCCTCTACGATCTCGTGGTAGATCAACTCTTGTACTATCCATATCATCAATATTAATCAAGCAGGACGTAGGGCTTTACCTCCATTAAGAGGGCCCGAACCTGGGTAAAACTTCGTGTCCCCTGCCTCCTGTTACCATCGATCCTAGACGCACAGTTCGGGACCCCCTACCTGAGATCCGCCGGTTTTGATACCGACATTGGTGCTTTCATTGAGAGTTCCGCTGTGTGATCGACAAAAGGATCGATGGCTCGCCTGCAGATCAACTGCGACTTCGGCATCTTCGTCACCAGCTCGACTGGTCACCTTGGTTCGACCAAGAATTGTGCCCCGTGTTCGGATCACCATGTTCGGACGAGGGCCTTCATCAAACATCAACTCCGATCTCTAACAAGATCACGGAGGAATCATCTATGGAGCTCGGGGGCTCAACGTCAACATTGCCCTCAAGCGACCGTGCTGTTTTTCTGGACAGCGAACTCGTATCTGCCACCACCACCTCCTCAAGTATCGCTTTGACGATCGCTTTGGTGAAATTGTGCGAAATTGAGTCTACAACAACCCTGGAAAATTTTGTCGAGTTCCGATGGAGGAATCTCTGGCAATCCACGATATACCGGAGCTCTGTCAAATCTGGACGGGAATTTGGATGAGTTTAGGGCGTGGTGTCCAGCTTCTAGCTCGGACGTCCTTTGGAAGATCCAACCGTTGATCGACTGCAGAATTCTATATCTACCACCTCTCAAAATTTCGGCTCGATCCGACCGTCCAAACTCCGGGAACCTTACGATTAGTGCATCACTTTTCGGATCTGTTTTCTGCGCGAAAATGAATCCGACCCGAATTCATCTTTTTTATGAACAGGATTTTGGACATCCCTTTTGAAGGAAATTTTGTATGGGGTATTGCGTTTTGTTCCCGAACACATCCCATTAACTGTAAAATCTTTTGAACATGATCATCAACATCATGCTGGTGTCAAACCAGTCCGGCAATATTACTCCACGGCTGCCGACCTGCGCTAGACACGGCGTCACTTTGTTGAGCTGAGCTCAACTTCTTCGGATCATCATCTCGGCAAGCCGAACAAGAGCCCGGCATCGTGAAGGATAAATCATCACCAACATCGCCGCCCCACGGATTACACGGAGCGGGCATACCGGCATCGCCGCACGGTCGCTTCATCAAGCCGGCATCGACCACGTCACGACCTGCATCGGCAGGGCCGCACTATTGCTTCTTCAAGCTGGTGTCCATCACGCCGACCTACTTTGACTCATCGGCTGACATCGAGGCTTCGACATCTCGGCTGGACCGGGGGCTTCGCCATCTCTTTATCAACCTACTCTGGACACTTCGGCGTCACTAGCCGACCAGCTCCGTCACGTTAGCTAGGCCGAGGGCTTTGCCTCGGCGAGTCAACCTTTACCAGCATTGCCATGCCGTCGTTTTATCGCCCATCAGGCAATGGGTGTGCGGAGCGGGTCCCAATTTTAGGAATCACCTTCCTTCGGATTGCTACAACAAATAAACCAGGTGCTATTAATCCCAATATTTTTTGCTTGTTTGGGTTCATTTTTCCCAAGGAATTATTACTTTGGTTTGTCCATCATATGTACACAGGTCTATCAAATGGTGGCCGCATTAACGACAGTCGCATGGTGGTTCGGTCAGTTTCCGTACATAGTCCGGCGAACACCGCATCCGGAGCTCGGACCGACCTGTGAATTCAGGCTTTGCCACGCCTTTACCGCGTCACGCCGACGCCCTGCATCGACATTGACTTCGGCGCCAGGCCATATTTCTTTTATTACTCACTTTGCATAAATTATTTATTATGCAACGATTTTTTTTAATTATCATTATTACTATTATCTCCGGTTTGCACTATTTTTTGTGCACAGGAAAATGATCCGGGGACTTCGGCGTCACTCTGCCAGTCTACATTGGTCGTGCTATGTCACCACTTCGGCGTGTCAAGCTCTCCGCTCCGCCACCTCGGGACCGGCTTGAGGGATGGAACCTTGCCCCGCATCAAGCTCGGACCGCGTCATCAATACCGAACACATTAACCAGCTAAGTCGCTTTCATGCTCAAAGCTTTAATTTCAAACTTGCGTTCGGTTCGACCAAGCATTATACTTCTTTGGAAAAAAGCTGCTTGTAAAAAAATTCCTTGTCCAAACTTTATTTGTGACACACAAATTTAAGGACCCAATTCACTTGGGGGCTTCATTTATGAAGCTTTTCCTCTTGCATATGATTATACTTGTACGGCTTCGTTCCTTGTTCGTGTATTATGCCACAATATGCACCATATTGACTTAAGCGATTTTCAAGCTGGGTTGCCTCGCTCCTGTGTTTACCCCTACGTTCCCGATTGTTTGGCTAGGGAGTAAAGGGAGCACCTCTGCGATTGTCACGATCGGGTCAACCGAGCCGGACCTCAGACTGGGTGAAGCCGAAAGCTAGCGCTCTTATAGTTTTCAATGATGGTCGGCACACAACGGAACTCATGAGTACAAAAAATCTATTGCACAAGTCTCATAATAACAATGAGCACCGAAGAAAGGTACCGGTGGGGGTACTATTTTCTTTGAAGATGCTTCTTACACTTCACGGTAATATAGCATAAGTTCCCTGAGCGCGCTTTGTCTGTTACAGCCTTATGGCCTGATTGCCTGGTTATTGGAAACACCGTCGATATTCTCGACCGATGGAGTACATAACACTTTTCGGTCCTTGACCGAAGAGGGAGAAGCTGACGGTCGGTTAAGACGCGTTTAAAGTTCGGTTGAACATAGATATGATATAAGTACTTCGGTACATGCAATCATTCTTCTACCCAAGTCACTTGGGGGCTCTTAAGTTTATTTGAGCCGTTTTATAATAAGTGTTCTTCTTCTTAGTCGTTGCAAAGTTCTATTATTATTATTTATCACTCCTTTTTTCGACGCGAGTGTGCGGTCACTAGCCGGGGAGCCTAATTTGTCTCTCAAAGCCGCTAGAGTTTAGTTTGCTAAACTGGCCTAATGAGAAGTACTCCGCCCTCGGGATAGGAGGTTGAAGCCGTAGGCTGACCCGCTCGAAGTCTTGAGATAGGATGTGTCATGTTAAAGGACGACAGAAGCACTTCTTTTTTCTAAGACCAATTTTCGGATTGGCACCGAACACTTGATCTTGTTCGGACGTCATGTTTTTACTGACGTTTCTTGGTTTTCCAAGCTTTTTGGCACTTTTAAACTATTTGTGCTTTTCCAGCATTAGTCTCGCAGTGCAACGCCGGACACCCTTAGGGATTCGGCAAAAACATTCTCAGATATTGCTATATATGCATCGGTTTCGAATTGTGTCTTCGGTCAATAGTTGGGTTGCCCAGCTCCTGCACTTGCTTCCTACATTCCGTTTTGTTCGGCTAGGCGTGCAAAGGGAGAACCACTGCGATTGTGCTTCCAGCTCACATGGTTAAGCACCTTAGTGGAGAAAGCCGAAAACTGACTATCACAATAAGCGTAAACTGGTCAGCGATCCGATGACTATGACGGGCCATTCATAACATTGGCCGAAGTGTTTACGGCTTGACCTCGACTGTCGCTGAACACTACCGGGGGCTATTAACTGGCCTCCCAAATAAATCCTCGATATTTTGCTCTTACATTCGAGCTGAGGTTTCATGATCATGCTTAGCATGACAACCCAAAGAAAGGAACCGATAGCGGGACTATTTTCTTTGGAATAAATTTCTTCTGTTAAACAGTAATATAACATATCTCTCTGCGTACCTTTGTTTATAAAACCGTGTGGCTAGATTGCCTTGTTTGTCGTAAATCTTTGCCCTCATAAAGGCTTTATAAAGTAGGACAAACACTCCTCGGCTACTGGCCAAGGAGGTGGAAGCCGATGGTCGGTCAACAAAGTTTTGTACAATGCGAATCCGAGCATTAATGACGTAAAGTACTTGGATACATAGAGTCATTACACATAATTTGTGATTTTACTATGGATATTGATCCTTAATTCGGCCACCCGTGCCCGCATTAAGGCTCGGGGGCTACTGGGCTTCGGGCTTATTATTTAGAAATATTAAAGAGGCACATCGATCCCCTGATCTGGTGTTGCCACCCGACCAGTGTCTCGGGGGCTACTGCATTGCTTGTCCAATGCAGAAAATTTTATGTGCAATATAGTTTCCGAGGAGATTTTGATCCTCGGGTTGGTCGGCCGCACCCAACCTGAGTCTTGAGGACTGAGCACGCTGCTTTTGTGTCCCGAAGTATTCTGCCGAGCTAGGACTTGATCCTCAGGCCGATTTTGCAAATCAACCTGAGTCTCAGCAGCTACTGGGATCAGCGGTCTTATGTCATCCTTCATGTGCATCTTGGGTTTTAGACCGATACACACCTTGAAGGCTACTGGCTATATATCTCGGCAGAGAATAAATTGCACCAATAAAAAATATTGACAAAAAATCGGCCCATAGTCGGGGTGGTGCACCACCTCGGAAGCAGTCCGGCATAAAGCTCGGGCGCTAGTGGCTGGCTCCATAGAGGGCATTTCCAGCATTAAGCTCGGCTAAACTCCTTCAACTTTTTTGAACCAAGGTGATATGACACCTCGGATATAGTCCGGCATTGGAGCTTGGACACAGTCCGGCGTTGGAGCTCGGATACATTCCGGCGCTAGAGCTGGGAAGCGGTCCGGCGTTGGTCCTCGGCTGCAAAAGATACCTCGAATGCAGTCCGGCGTTGGAGCTCGGACGCAAGAGGACCCTGCCTCCCGGGAACAGCTTCAAACCCGAGGTGTGGCATAAAAATAAACAAGGCATTGATAAAGGCCGGAAACTTAAAGGGGCTCCTCGGATACCCGACGTGTAAACTCGTCGAATGCATTTCGGCGATCCACAAGATCGAAGATAAAGAAGATTTGTTGAACCAGTTTTCAAGACCGGCAACCGAAGATGAAGAACAGTTCGGAAGAATCGAGGAGCGTCCCTAACTTGAAGACCGGTTCAGGGGGCTACTGATGGTGTCTTGGACTAGGGCGTACTCACCACGTCGTCTCCCGATCTATTAGATTGGGCCGAGGACCCCCGTGGCCGTATACTCATGGGCCAGTTCAGACGGCTGCCGCATACAAGGAAGATTCCACAAGACTTGGCGATCAAGACAAGGACTTCTCCCCACCGACGTATTCGGCTAGGACTCTTGTTATCCTAGGCCTCCGGTGCATTATATAAACCTAGGCCAGGCTAGTCGATAGATATACAATATATACATACAATCATACCATAGGCTAGCTTCTAGGGTTTAGCCTCTACGATCTCGTGGTAGATCAACTCTTGTACTACCCATATCATACATATTAATCAAGCAGGACGTAGGGTTTTACCTCCATTAAGAGGGCCCGAACCTGGGTAAAACTTCGTGTCCCCTGCCTCCTGTTACCATCGATCCTAGACGCACAGTTCGGGACCCCCTACCCGAGATCCGCCGGTTTTGACACCGACAGGGGGCAAGCTTCCCTTTGATACCGAAGCGACGAGTACCTTTCATAGGAGAGACGCGGAGGTAAACATGATCTCCGATCTCGAAAGCCAAATCACGGTGCTTACTGTCATAGTAGCTCTTCTGGCGGGATTGGGCTGCTTTGAGGTTATCTCGAATGACTTTGCACATTTCCTCTGCCTCTGTGATTAAGTCATTTCCGAGAAGCTGACGTTCACCGGTTTCGGACCAGTTGAGAGGGGTACGGCACTTCCTGCCATACAAAATTTCAAATGGGGCCTTGCCCGAACTTGCTTGAAAACTGTTGTTGTAGGAGAATTCAGCATAAGGAAGACAATCCTCCCACTTCATGCCGAAGGAGATCACACAAGCCCTGAGCATATCTTCAAGAATCTGGTTGACACGCTCGACTTGACCGCTAGTTTGAGGATGGAAAGCTGTGCTGAAGCGGATGTTGGTGCCCATGTCCTTCTGAAAAGAATCCCAAAACTTGGAGGTAAATATGCTGCCACGGTCTGAAGAGATCACTTGTGGAATACCGTGCAGAGAGACAATTCGAGAGGTATAGAGCTCCGCCAATTGAGCTGCAGTAATTGACTCTTTGATAGGCAGAAAGTGAGCCACTTTAGTGAGTTTGTCGATGACAACGAATATAGCATCATTGCCACGCTTGGACTTTGGAAACCCAGTCACGAAGTCCATCTCAATGTGGTCAAACTTTCATTCTGGAATGGCAAGAGGTTGGAGGAGACCAGCTGGCCTTTGGTGTTCTGCCTTCACTCTTCTGCAGATATCACACTCATTCACGAATTGAGAAATCTCGCGCTTCATTCGAGTCCACCAATAGGCCTGCTTGAGGTCCTGATACATCTTCGTACTCCCAGGGTGGATGGAGAGGAGAGAATTGTGAGCCTCGTTCATGATCACTTTACGAAGTTCACCTTTGGGCACAACAATACGATCCTCGAATAAAAGAGTGTCCTTGTCATCAAGGCGGTAGCACTTGTACTTGGGTTGACTCTTGGCAATCCCAATCTTCACCTTTTTCACCATAGCATCAAGAAGCTGGGCTTGGCGAATCTGGTCTTCCAAGGTAGGAGAGACTTGAAGGTTGGCGAGGAAACCTTGGGGAACAACTTGCAGATTAAGTTTGCAGAAAGCTTCACAAAGCTCGGGTTGATAAGGCTTGAGAATCAGACTGTTGTAATAAGCCTTCCTGCTCAATGCGTCAGCAATCACATTGGCCTTGCCTGGAGTATACTCGATACTCGGATTATACTCTTGAATCATTTAGACCCATCGAGTTTTCCTGAGGTTGAGATTAGGCTGAGTGAAGATGTACTTGAGACTCTTGTGGTCGGTGAAGATGTCCACTTTTCTTCCCAATAAGAGATGTCTCCAAGTCAAAAGAGCATGCACAACTGCCGCCAACTCGAGATCATGAGTGGGGTAGTTCTTCACATTGGGCTTCAACTAGTGAGAGGTATAAGCAACAACTTTCTTCTCTTGCATCAACACTGCGCCAAGACCTTGGAGAGAGGCATCGCAAAAGACCTCATACGGTTTGGATTCATCAGGCGGAGTCAGAACTGGAGCAGTGATCAATTTCTCGTTCAAAGTGTTGAAAGCAATGTCACACTCCGGAGACCAAACGTACTTGACGTGCTTCTGGAGAAGATTTGAGAGAGGCTTCGCGATCATGGAAAAGTTTTCAACGAATCTTCGACAGTAGCTTGCGAGACCGAGGAAGCTACGGAGTTGCTTCACGTTCTGAGGAGGTTCCCAATTCATAATTGCAGACACCTTCTCAGGATTCACGGCAATGCCCTTGGCAGAGATGATATGACCAAGATAAAGAACCTCATCGAGCCAAAATTCGCACTTGGAGAACTTGGTGTAGAACTGATGTTCTCTGAGCTTATCGAGTACCAAACGCAAGTGCTTGGCATGATCTTCCTTGTTCTTCGAGAAAACCAGAATGTCATCGAGATAGACCAAAACAAAGTCATTGGTGTAGGCATTGAAGATGAAGTTCATCATGCGAGAGAAAGTCGGAGGAGCGTTGACGAGGCCAAAAGACATGACAGTGTATTCATATGAACCATAGCTTGTCCTGAAAGCCGTCTTGGGAATATCTTGCTCACGGATTCGAATCTGATGATAACCCATACGGAGATCAAGCTTGGAGAATACTTGGGCACCTTTGAGTTGTTCAAATAGCTCGTTGATGTTGGGAAGTGGGTATTTGTTCTTGATAGTCTTCTTGTTCAATGGACGGTAATCAACACAAAGTCGGTCTGTTCCATCCTTCTTCTTCACAAAAAGAACACCACAACCCCACGGAGAAGAACTAGGACGGATGAGACCCATTCTCTCTTGAATATCGAGTTGCTTCTTCAGCTCCTTCAACTCTTCAGGTCCGAGCTTGTAAGGACGCTTGCACACAGGTTCCGTACCGGGCTCAAGATCAATAACGAATTCAACTGGCCGGTGCGGAGGCATTCCTGGAAGCTCTTCTGGAAAGACGTCTTGATATTCGCAAATGACTGGAATTTGCGAGATAGCATCCAGTTCACCCTTCTCATTGAGAGAAAATAGACGGATGGTATTATCCCGAGCGGCAAAGACAATTACATCCTCAGACGAATGAGTCAATTGAATCTACCTGGCTGCACAATCAAGATGTGCCTTGTGCTTAGAAAGCCAATCCATTTCGAGAATAAGATCAATATCCGAGTCACCAAGAACATTTGGAGAGGACAAGAACTTATAGTCACCCAAAGTGATTGTAACATCCGGAACGCATACACGAGATGTCATTTGACGGGCCGGAGAAACAATAGCCAACGGTTTCAACAACACTTGAGTAACAAAATCATGCTTAGATGAAAAAGGTCTCGACATGAAACAATGTGATGCACCAGTATCAAAAAGAACTCTTGCAAGAATATCGTTAACAGGAAGGTTACCCATGATGACATCTGATGAATCCTCTGCCTGAGCTGCATTCACCATATTGACCTTGGCATACTTGGGGTTATGCTTGACCACAGCTGTACTTGTCGATCTCACAGGAGGAGGAGGAGGGAGACGCCTCTGATTGAGACACTTGTTGGCATAGTGACCCTTCTTTTGGCACTTGTTGCACGTGACCTCTGAAAGCGGACGATGATACGGAGCACTCGATCTTGGAGCTTGAGACGAAGTCTTGTTCTGAAAGCCAGGGTTGGGTGGGTGGGAAGATCCACTGCCACCTTTGCTCTTCTGCTGATACGGCTGACGGAACGGAGGAGGAGGAAGCCAATACTTCTGCTGCTTGGCCACTTGAGTAGAGGAAGAAGGAGTAGTGTCTCTGGCTCGCTTCTTGGAAGCATCACACCTCAGTTGAGCGGCCTCTTGCTTCAATGCCATGTTGTAGAACTCATCGTATCTCAAGGGCTCAAAGAGAACAAGAGCTAGCTGAATTTCTTCTCTGGGACCACCCCTGAACTGGTATATCATGCTCTTCTCGTCAGGGACGTCCTGCTTAGCAAAGCGAGCGAGCTTCTGAAACAACTTGTTGTAGTCGTAGACAGACAAAGAGCCTTGCTTCAGGTTGCGGAATTCCTCATGCTTGCTTTCAACTATGCTCTGAGGGATATGGTGAGCTCTGAAATCTTGACGGAATTCATCCCAAGTGATCACACGTCCACCTCTGGAATCCTTGTACTGCTGGAACCATTCTGCAGCTTGATCTTTGAGTTGGAAGGAAGCAAACTTGACAAAGTCCTTAGGCCTGACGTTACTACACTCGAAATACTTGCACAGATCCACGAGCCAATCATCAGCATCGGTTGCCTCAACACAATTGTTGAAAGTCTTTGGCCCGTTAGCAAGGAACTGGTTGAGTGTAGCAAAGTGATTCTGATTGTTGCCTTGGTTCCCTTGGTTGCCTTGATTGCGCTCTTGGAGAATTTGCATGATCAACTGTGTGTTTGCATTGGTTCCGGCCATCACAGCTTGCCATGCCTCCGGAGGAGGTGGAGGTGGTGGCGGATCCTGATTCTGATTGGTGCTCTTAGAGGGAGCCATCCTGAAGAGGTTGACCACCATTAGCACATAGACAGATAAATGAAGCTGAATCCATTGGAATGAAAATTGCAACATAAAGTCTTCACATCCGAACAAAATGAACGAATGCATTCCTCTTGAATTGGTCACATATCCATAAATTGAGAAGCCACTTAGAATTTAGATAGAGAAATAAATCAACAAGGTACGGATCAAGAACGAATAATTGGTAAGAAATCCCAATCTCAAACCAACTATCCGTGGAAGAAGAACTAGAGCTACAAGAATTCCCACCTATGAAACTCCCGAACCTTTCCGGTTATGCAATCAGGTGTTGGGGATACAGGGGAAGCATAATATCTCACCCAAATCTAGCAAATCCTACATCCAGCTGTATCCATCCTTCAACACATAACCGAGAAAAACTTCGGAAACCATCTACCTCAACCTTCGAAAAGCATCCGTTATACAAGTTATGGCGATACTCCCAAACTCCCGCCCCAGTACTGGGTGGCGTCGAGGTTATCTCACCAACGAACTGCATAAAAGAGATTTTCGATGTCGACGTACTAAACTCAGGTATTCCAGAATTGCAACGCTAAAATTATGACGACAACACCTCAGAGCTCAACTCCCCGGGACACTTCCACAAAACCCCTGACAGGAGGCACCAAGACAATGTTCTCATCATAAAACCATCGGAACAATTCCAAGATACCCGCGTGATCCTAAATTTTTTTTAGTGAAATTTGAGAAGAGTAGAGTCAAAACTCTACGTCAGGATGCCTTACCAGAGCGACGAGGAGACTGGGAAGTAAAAAGAATTCCTAAACTCTCCGATATATAATTCCTAAATGACTCAAAACATTTTTCTAGACACAACTCGGCCGCTAAAAACGATCAAGCAATGGGGCTCCTAAGGTCGGGGAAGGCTCTGATTATCAACTTGTAACACCCTCGATGCGACTATATCTCCCACGTGTCGAGGCACGACTTAGAGGCATAATCACATTGAAGGCATATGTCGCAAGTTAGGCAATATTCACAACATCCCATGTAACATAGATAATAAAAGGGGAGATAATATAGTTGGCTTACACTCGCCACGTCAATCAAGGTACATAATTAACATTACATCATTCAAACACTCATGGCCCGACTACGGCGCCAAAATAAAAGATAACCCAACATGCGACACGGTCCCGATCACCCCCAACTGGGCACCACTACTGATCATCAGGAAAGGAAACATAGTATCGTTGAGAGTCCTCGTCGAACTCCCACTTGAGCTCGAGCGCGTCACCTAGAGCGGAATCATCAGGCCCTGCATCTGGTGTAATAGTAATCTGTGAGCCACAGGGACTCAGCAATCTCGCACCCTCGCGATCAAGACTATTTAAGCTTAATAGGTATGGCAAGGTAAATATGTGGAGCTCCAGCAAGCGACTAGCATATATGGTGGCTATCCTGTTCGCAAAAGAGAGCGAGAAGAGGAGGCAAGGCACGAACGAATAACTAGAGAGCAACCTGCGCAAACATTACTCCAACACCGTGTTCACTTCCTGGACTCCGCCGAGAAGATACCATCACGGTAACTCACACTGTTGATTCATTTTAATTAAGTTAAGGTTCAAGTTATCTACAACCGGACATTAACAAATTCCCATCTTCCCGTAACTGCGGGCACGGCTTTCGAAAGTTCAAATCCCTGCAGGGGAGTCCCAACTTAGCCCATGACAAGCTCTCACGGTCAACGAAGGAATAGACCTCCTCTTGAGACATTCCGATCAGACTCGGTATCTCGGTTCTTCAAGACACTTCGACAGGTTAAAACAAATCCAGCAACACCGCTCGAATGTGCCGACAAATCCTGATAGGAGCTGCACATATCTCGTTCTCAGGGCACAATCGGATAAGCAATCCGTACAACTAAAACCAGCCCTCGAGTTTCCCCGAGGTGGTGCTGCAAGGGGCTCTAGGTTGGACCAACACTCAGAGGAGCACTGGCCCGGGGGGTTTAAATAAGATGACCCTCGGGCTCCGGAAACCCAAGGGAAAAAGAGGCTTGGTGGCAAATGGTAAAACCAAGGTTGGGCATTGCTGGAAAAGCTTTAATCAAGGCGAACTATCAAGGGGTTCCCATTATAACCCAACCGCGTAAGGAACGCAAAATCCGGGAACATAACACCGATATGACGGAAACTAGGGCGGCAAGAGTGGAACAAAACACTAGGCGAGAGGCCGAGCCTTCCACCCTTTACCAAGTATATAGATGCATTAAGATAACAAGGCAATATAATGATATCCCAACAAGTAAATAATGTTCCAACAAGGAACGGATCTCCAATCTTCACCTGCAACTAGCAACGCTATAAGAGGGGCTGAGCAAAGCGGTAACATAGCCAATCAATGGTTTGCTAGGATATGGTGGGTTAGAGGTTTGACATGACAATTTGGGAGGCTTGAAAGCAAGTGGTAGGCATCGTAGCATTGGCATAGCAAAAGAGCGAGCATCTAGCATAGCAAAGATAGTAGTGATTTCGAGGGTATGATCATCTTGCCTGCAAAGTTGTCAGAGTTGACTGGATCCTCGAAAACAAACTCAACGGGCTCCTCGGTAGCGAACTCGTCTCCCGGCTCTACCCAAACAAGACAAACAAGCAACAAGGACACAATCAACCACGTGCAAGGATCAAACAATATGATGCAAACATGGTATGCTATGTGGGATGCGATGCGGGATGCATATGCAAGATTTGACAAGGGATGCATGAACCTGGCCTCATCATGGAAATCAAAGTGTGCCACTGGAAAGATGAGATGAAATCACTTCAAAACGATATAAAGAACGCCGGAATTGAAGTTACGGTTTGGAAATGGCAAGCAATTCAAATATGACCACGTTCTGCGATTTACAACAAGTAGCCATCTAAATGCAACAAGATGAACATGCTACTGCACTCAAACATGGCATAAAAATACATGGCAGGGATGCATTCAAGATGTTTAACAAAAGTCTAGCACTGAGCTACGGCCAAATCATCCATTAACAGGTTCAAACAAGCATGGCAAAATGCATATGTTAAACAGATCTCAGACTTAGTGAAATTAGCACCTGTCTGGAATTTCAGATCAGATAGCACTCTTCGGAGCAACAAAACTACATGCTACAGGACCTGAACATGGCAAAGTAAAGCATGGCATGGAGCTACTCAAAGAGCTTAACAAAAGTCCCTTAGTGACCTTGAGCCAAAAGGGATCCGAAAATACAATTGCAAGCATGTGAACATGGCAAAAACATAATCAGTTCTCAGACTTAGTGAAAACTGGAGCATGCTGAAAACAGATATCAAGTAGGCATGTTTACAAGCTCGGTGCACTCACTACAGAGTAAGTCATGATAATCTAAGCATACACTCATCAAGAATACACAAAATGCAAGCTAGACATGGCAAGAGCAATAACATAGCATGCACGGATCAACTACAACATCCTCGGCAAAATCGCTAACAAGTAGACAATCTGCCCAGATTCACAAAATAGCAAAAGTAGAGCTCGATTGACTCAAGCTAGGCTGCTCCATAATTGCAAACAAAGACATGGATGGATAGAGCACTACAAGATTAACAAAACATCCTTATTTATCATCCTCAAAAGAGGCACGGATCACTAGGAAACAACATGAACATATGGCAATATGAGATAAACAGGTCAAGGACTTAGTGGAAATGCTAAGTCCCTGAAATCAGCATTACCAAGTGCCTCACTTTGCAAGCTTGTGCTAGTCACCACACACATCACAAAAATACATGGGTTGCACCTCTGGAAAGATGGCAAAACCCTTAACAAAACATATGTAGAGATCATGGGCATATCATGCACACAATAATCATGGCAAAAATGACAAATATCTAAATGGAGTAGCAGATCTGACAAATATCTCAAGTAGCACTCTTCTAACAGCATTTCGGGCAACAAGATGAACTCAAATGAAAATGATGGAATGGAATGAAATGATGTACTCTCTGAGTCAAACATTTTGATATGCTATATGCGCAAAATGGAGTTACGGATGCAAAGTTATAGCATGATGAACATGAGCATATGAACTAGGGTTTCGGGAGAAAGTCAACTGAGATTTCGGATCTCAGATCTGCACGCTTCCCGAGGTCGCCGGAATAGTGCACCGGAGCTTCGCCGGAGAGGGACTTGGGGGCGCCGGAGGAGGAGGAAGGCGGCCGGGCTTGGCGGACCGGCCGGGGCTCTCGCCGGCGTCGACGGGAGCAGCTGCCGGGGTTGAGGAGGTGCGGGGCGGCGCCGAGGGGCGGGGTCGTCTCCGGCGATGAGGCGGCGGGGCGGCGCCGGCGCGGTGGAGGCGGAGGAAGGCGGCCGGCGACGAGGGAGGCCGGGCGGCGCGGCGAAGCAGACGACCCGGGCGGCGGCGCGCGAAGACCCAGGCCGCGGGGGCTCTCCTCGGGCCCGGCGGGCCGCGGGCGTCGATGGGATGCGGGAGGCCACGTGGCACGCAGCCAGTGGTCAGGTGCGGCGGGACGAAACGTCCGGTGGCGGACAGACACGTCCGGTGGGGGCGGAGCGATTTTAGGGTTTCGGGGGAGAAGGGGATCCGGATTTCGGAGGAGGTCTTTATATAGGCATAGGAGGAGCTAGGAGAGTCCAAATGAGGTGCGGTTTTCGGCCACGCGATCGTGATCGAACGCTCTAGATGAAGGAGAAGGTTTTGGTGGGTTTTGGGCGAAAAAGGAGGGGTGTTGGGCTGCAACAGACATGAGGCCTTTTCGGTCTCTCGGTTAACCGTTGGAGTATCAAACGAAGTCCAAATGGTACGAAACTTGACAGGCGGTCTACCGGTAGTAAACCAAGGCCGCTTGGCAAGTCTCGGTCCAATCTGGAAATGTTTAATCCCCACAAACGAAAGAAAGGTAGAAATGACCACCGGAGGAGAACGAAGCACCGGAATGCAAAACAGACAACGGGGAAAATGCTCGACTGCATGAGATGAACACGTATGCAAATGCAATGCACATGATGACATGATATGAGATGCATGACAATGACAACAACACACGGAGACAAAAACCCGAACCCGAGAAAATAAAATAACTTAAGGCCGGAAACGGCAAGAGTTGGAATACATATTGGGAAAGTCATATCCGGGGTGTTACAACACTCCACCACTACGAAAGGATCTCGTCCCGAGATCTAGGACTGAAAGAACGCCGGGTACTCAGAACGGAGGTGATCCTCGCGTTCCCAGGTAGCTTCACGGTCGGAATGGTGTGACCACTTGACTTTGAGGAATTTGATCGACTTGTTGCGAGGCTTGCGTTCAGTCTCTTCGAGAATAGCAACGGGGTGCTCACGATAGGAGAGATCTTCTTGGAGCTCAATGTCCTCGAAGTTGACGGTGCGGTCAGGAGTCTTGAAGCACTTTCGGAGCTGAGAGACATGGAACACATCATGAACATTTGCAAAGTTTGAAGGAAGCTCGAGTTGATAGGCGAGATCGCCTCTCTTGCTGACAATCTTGAAAGGTCCCACGTATCTAGGGGTGACGGTGTCCTGGACTAGGGGGTACTCACCACGTCGTCTCCCAATCTATTAGATTGGGCCGAGGACCCCCGTGGCCGTATACTCATGGGCCAGTTCGGACGGCTGCCGCATACAAGGAAGATTCCACAAGACTTGGCGATCAAGACAAGGACTTCTCCCCACCGGCGTATTCGGCTAGGACTCTTGTTATCCTAGGCCTCCGGTGCATTATATAAACCGAGGCTAGGCTAGTCGATAGATATACAATATATACATACAATCATACCATAGGCTAGCTTCTAGGGTTTAGCCTCTACGATCTCGTGGTAGATCAACTCTTGTACTACCCATATTATCAATATTAATCAAGCAGGACGTAGGGTTTTACCTCCATTAAGAGGGCCCGAACCTGGGTAAAACTTCGTGTCCCCTGCCTCCTGTTACCATCGATCCTAGACGCACAGTTCGGGACCCCCTACCTGAGATCCGCTGGTTTTGACACCGACATTGGTGCTTTCATTGAGAGTTCCGCTGTGTGATCGACAAAAGGATCGATGGCTCGCCTGTAGATCAACTGCGACTTCGGCATCTTCGTCACCAGCTCGACTGGTCACCTTGGTTCGACCAAGAATTGCGCCCAGTGTTCGGATCACCATGTCCGGACGAGGTCCTTCATCAAACATCAACTACGATCTCTATCAAGATCACGGAGGAATCATCTATGGAGCTCGGGGGCTCAATGTCAACATTGCCCTCAAGCGACCATGTTGTTTTTCTGGACAGCGAACTCGTATCTGCCACCACCACCTCCTCGAGTATCGCTTTGACGATCGCTTTGGTGGAATTGTGCAGAATTGAGTCTACAACAACCCTGGAAAATTTTGTCGAGTTCCGATGGAGGAATCTCTGGCAATCCACGATATACCGGAGCTCTGTCAAATCTGGACGGGAATTTGGATGAGTTTAGGGCATGGTGTCCAACTTCTAGCTCGGACGTCCTTTGGAAGATCCAACCGTTGATCGGCTGCGGAATTCCTATATCTACCACCTCTCAAACTTTCGGCTCGATCCGACCGTCCAAACTCCGGGAACCTTCTGATTAGTGCATCACTTTTCGGGTCTGTTTTTTGCGCGAAAACGAATCCGATCCGAATTCATCTTTTTTATGAACAGGATTTCGGACATCCCTTTTGAAGGAAGTTTTGTATGGGGTATTGTGTTTTGTTCCCGAACACATCCCACTAACTGTAAAATCTTTTAAACATGATCTTCAACATCATGCTAGTGTCAAACAAGTCCGTCAATATTACTCCATGGCTGCCGACCTGCGCTAGACACGGCGTCACTTTGTTGAGCCGAGCTCAACTTCTTCGGATCATCATCTCGGCAAGCCGAACAAGAGCCCGACATCGCGAAGGATAAATCATCACCAACATCGCCGCCCCACGGATTACACGGAGCGGGCATACCGGCATCGCCTCACGGTCGCTTCATCAAGCCGGCATCGACCACGTCACGACCTGCATCGACAGGGCCGCACTATTGCTTCTTCAAGCTGGTGTCCATCACGCTGACCTACTTCGACTCATCGGCTGACATCGAGGCTTCGACATCTCGGCTGGACCGGGGGCTTCGCCATCTCTTCATCAACCTACTCCGGACACTTCGGCGTCACTAGCCGACCAGCTCCGTCACGTTAGCTAGGCCGAGGGCTTTGCCTCGGCGAGTCAACCTTTACCAGCATTGCCATGCCGTCGTTTTATCGCCCATCAGGCAATGGGTGTGCGGAGTGGGTCCCAATTTTAGGAATCACCTTCCTTCGAATTGCTACAACAAATAAACCAGGTGCTATTAATCCCAATATTTTTTGCTTGTTTGGGTTCATTTTTCCCAAGGAATTATTACTCTGGTTTGTCCATCATATGTACACAGGTTTATCAAATGGTGGCCGCATTAACGACAGTCGCATGGTGGTTCGGTCAGTTTCCGTACATAGTCTGGCGAACACCGCATCCGAAGCTCGGACCGACCTGTGAATTCAGGCTTTGCCACGCCTTTACCGCGTCACGCCGACGCCCTGCATCGACATTGACTTCGGCGCCAGGCCATATTTGTTTTATTACTCACTTTGCATAAATTATTTATTATGCAACGATTTTTTATAATTATCATTATTACTATTATCTCCGGTTTGCACTATTTTTTGTGCACAGGAAAATGATCCGGGGACTTCGGCGTCACTCTGCCAGTCTGCATTGATCGTGCTATGTCACCACTTCGGCGTGTCAAGCTCTCCGCTCCACCGCGGCCGTCGATGGGATGCGGGAGGCCACGTGGCACGCAGCCACTGGTCGGGCGCGGCGGCGCGAAACGTCCGGTGGCGGACGGACACGTCCGGTGGCGGCGGAGCGATTTTAGGGTTTCGGGGGAGAAGGGGATCCGGATTTCGGAGGGGGTCTTTATTTAGGCATAGGAGGAGCTAGGAGAGTCCAAATGAGGTGCGGTTTTCGGCCACGCGATCGTGATCGAACGCTCTAGATGATGGAGAAGGTTTTGGTGGGTTTTGGGCCAAAAAGGAGGGGTGTTAGGCTGCAACACACACGAGGCCTTTTTGGTCCCTCGGTTAACCGTTGGAGTATCAAACGAAGTCCAAATGGTACGAAACTTGACAGGCGGTCTACCGGTAGTAAACCAAGGCCGCTTGGCAAGTCTCGGTCCAATCCGGAAATGTTTAATCCCCACACACGAAAGAAAGGTAGAAATGACCACCGGAGGAGAACGAAGCGCCGGAATGCAAAACGGACAACGGGGAAAATGCTCAACTGCATGAGATGAACACGTATGCAAATGCAATGCACATGATGATATGATATGAGATGCATGACAACGACAACAACACACGGAGACAAAAACCCGAACCCGAGAAAATAAAATAACTTAAGGCCGGAAACGGCAAGAGTTGGAATACATATTGGGAAAGTCATATCCGGGATGTTACAAAGTACTTCTAGTTTCATACTTGTTCTAGGTAAAGCGAACGTCAAGCGTGCTTAGAGTTGTATCGGTGGTCGATAGAACTTGAGCGAATATTTTTTTACCTTTAGCTCCTTGTTGGGTTCGACACTCTTACTTATCGAAAATTGTTGCGATCCTCTATACTTGTGGGTTATCAACATGCCGTGTAATTATTTGTGCAATGTCCGATTGCTAGTCGATTCCTAGCCGAGCGCTGGTGAAGCAAGGGAAATAAATGTGAAAGGATGGAATATCTCATCACTCGGCGTCCACCGTTGAGAGTCGATGTGAAGCTTATGGGCTCGGTCCAAACCTGTATATTGTCGGTCGACGCCACCAACCAAAGGCAATATATAAGGGGGGGGGGGGTTGCTCGGAGATCCTTGTATATAGTAGTTATACGATTTGGTGTAGGTTAGTTGTTGTCCTTGTGCGTTCTTTATTTTTATGTTGTATCGGAGACCCGCTAGCAAGTAGCATCCGATGGTTGCCTTCCATCTCTTATGATTGTTCTCCTTGGAGGATGACAGCCACCGACGACGGATCCAAGAGAGATCTCCAAATAAGCCCGAGAGGCGGGTGGATCTGGTGAATATGGAGGATGCTCCCTCCCTAGTAGTTTTGTCGTGGTGGTGGGGGGAAGAGAGGCAACCATTGAGTCTATTCCCAGCTCATTTAGATCGACCTCGGGCCAGAGGCGGGTCTCCGGCATTGGAACCGGAGCAAGTGCGGCTCCTTTGATGCGATCTCATCCTCAATGGGGTGCCACGGTGAAGCTACGATGTTCTTTGAATCCTACCGGTTTTGGAAGTAGTCTTCCGGCTTCAGCCGCTTCATCGTTCTCCATTCTGCATGAAGGGCGACCCTCATGAGTTCCAACCACTTAATGATTCATCGTCTCCCTTTATTCCTCCTGGCTATGATGCCTGACGGGAGGTAGCTTGGAAACAACTCAGACACTTTTTTCTCCTCTCTCCAGCAAGGGCTAGAAACAGAGTGATGCCTCAGTCTTCATCCCAAGCGATAGTGTCCCCAGCGATGGAGGTTTCGGCTTGGCATTGAAGCCTAGAATAAGACGGACCCAATTGCTTTCCACAACTCGTGTCCATGTCTTTTTCGTAAAGTCTTAGGTTGAGTTGTAATTTTATGTTATTTGAAGATCCTTGGGTAAGCTGTTTTCACTTGAATAAAGTAGTTTTTGGGCCCTTTGGGTCCCCTCTCTTGTTCAAAAAAGAAAAGAATGTGAATGTTTCAAATATTTTGAATTTTACATCATTACGAATGATTTCAAGATATGTTTTGTGCAAATGAATATCTTTGAAGTATGATGGCATCGGTTATGAAAGTTATTAACGTAGATTCAAAAACTCGTTTCAGTAGATAACGTGTTTTGCATGAGATAAATGTGTTCTACCATCTTTGATAAAAATGTTCATGTAAGTTGAATAAAATATAAATGTGTGCCAAGCACAACGTTCACACAAGTTTAAAAGTATTATTCACATGCAAAAAATGTTTAGTAGATGACAATAACTTAATATATACTCTACTATTCTACTACGCAGTCCATGAAGCATTTTACTGTGCTTAAGTGAGTGTTCATGACACTAGTTAAATTTTTTTCAAACAAAAATGATTAACTTTGTGTTAATTTTTTTCGTCAAAGCAAAAAAAAGGAAAGAAAAAACATGGACAAATATCCGGAAGGCCCATACATAGCCCATAAAACAAATTACGGTAGAGCAAGCCTAGCAGAATATCTACGTGGCTCAGTAAGGGGAGCAAACCATTTTTTTACAATTTTCCTCATAAACAAACAGCGGGTTGATTCTACGAATTCTCAAAAAAAATTTGCAAAATTTCTGATGGATGGGCACAAGCAGTATTGTCTTTATTAGTAGATATAGCTAAGATATAAGATATATTTCAACCGATAAAAATGTTTTGCATGGAATTAATGTGTTTCAACATCTTTGAAAAAAGAGTGCATGATTGTTTAATAAAATATACATGCATGCCAAATAAAATGTTGACGCAATTTTCTTTAAAACAATTTATAGGAGAGATATTGTTATGTGTAACAAAATACGTCAAAATATATTATGCTATGCAAGTAATATGTTAATGTATTTAAAAATGTTCACGTCACTTGTTAAAATATTTTTCAATTTTACATGATTATGAATGATTTCAAGGTATGTTTTGTGCAAATAAATATCTTTGAAGTATGACAGCATCGGTTATGAAATTTATTCATGCATGTGAAGTAAAATGTTCATGTGTGTTCAACAGTTGTTCAAGTAAATTCAAAAAACCGTTTCAGTAGATAAAGTGTTTTGCATGAGATAAATGTGTTCTACCATCTTTAAAAAAAGTGTCCATGCAAGTTTGAACAAAATAAGTCAACAATGGCGAGCGGCAGGAGGGATCTCGCCGCGGCGACGATCTCGCTAGCCGTGCTGCTCCTGCTCTTCTTGCCTAGCACCGCCGCCGCCGCCAACGTCCCCAGCATCGACGCTACGCGGACGCGCCACCTGCCGCTGCCACGCGGACTGCTGCGCGGCCCGGAGAGCGTCGCCTTCGACGCCAAAGGCCACGGCCCGTACAGCATCGTGTCCGACGGCCGCGTGCTGAAGTGGAATGGCGACGCGTGCGTCTGGTCCACGTACACCCACAACCCCGACCCAAGGGATAATATCTGGTACTCCCACCCCTAGGGTGCTCCCAATGCTCTCTAGAGATGGGAGTCAATTAGTAGAGATGTGTGAATTAGAATTTTACTAGGACATGCGCCTTTTAAATTTTTTGTTATGATTTTGTTTTGACTGATTTTATTTGTAAGACTATATTAGTCTATTATATTAAGATATGTCTTCTTTCTTACTACGTTCATGTATTCAATATAATGTACGCAACGGTTGTTTCCGTAGGACTACATAATAGCAGATGTATGAGTTTCAAAGACAGAAATAAAGCACTAGCATTGTAGTTAGCATAGGAGTATACAGGTTAATACTCACAAAAATGAGACAATCCAATCTTGCAAAAAGAATCATTTGTTAAGCACTATATCTATCACAGTTGTGAGTCTCGAAAGAAACAAAAAAAAAACTAGTAATGTAGTGCACATCGAAAACTGTTAGTATAGGGGTACAAGTTGATGCCCGTGAAAACAAAATCAATCCAATGTTGCAACAAGAGAACTATTTTGTAAGTGAAACCAATTGTTCACGAATTGGAATCAACTAAGTGACCGCTAGCAAATCCACAAATGAATCAACATATTCGTTCGTAATTGAATCTAGAAAAGAAAACAGTGGTTCGCGGAGCAACAAGAGGCAAAACATATGTTGCACAAGAACATCAGCGTTCTTCCATTACACTACAAAGAATCGTCACATTATTGTTCATCATCGCACCAAACATCCATGAATAATCCAATCCCCCGACGTATATATATCCCCCAGACTCACCTGCACATACGAAAAACGCCATATACAAAATACACAAGCGCCTACACGGACCGATCCGAATCCGACGAACCAGCTACACTCCTTTGCTCCCGATCAACGGCTGTGTCACTCCCCCCTTCCTACCTGAGCTACAACGCCGTCACAATGGCAGCCAAGAAAAAAGAACATGGGCAGAAGAAAGTTTTCATCTGTGAACCACCGGCTAGATCAGCCCGGTGTACGCATTGCCCTGGACGGCGTGGAGGGGCATCATCCCGGTGCCAGCGCCGCCATAAGGGTGTTGGGCGCCGGCGGGCGCAAACGGGTTCGCGCCGAATGGGTTCGCTGGGGCCGCCTGTGCCTGGTGGTATTGTTGTGCCTGAGGGTGGTGGCTGGCCATCATCATCTGCTGCTGAAGCATGAAAGCCTGCTGCTGCTGGGCCATGGCGGCCATCTGCACCGCATGGGGCGCCGCATACCCGTTTGAGCCGTAGAACGGGTCCTGCATTGCTGCTGGCTGTTGCATCATCGGGGCCGGGGCGGCACCGGTGGTCTCCCAGGGGTTGTAGCTCGCGGGCTGGCTCGCTCGTCGGTTCGCGTCTTCGTATAGGCTGTCAAGGGTGAGCAAGTCCAGTCCACCAGCCTGCAAAAGGTGTCAAGTTTAGTATGACCAAAGGATGATCAGCAAGACAGGGTATAGTTGTTGCATCTATAGGAAAATGTATCGTACCAATTTTTTGCCTGAAGCGACGGCAGTTTCATTTGAACTGGGTGCAGTGACTAGGGCCAGTTCCCAGCCTGTGACTCCATTTTCAAAAGCAGGAGCGGCCTGGGGCACGTCATCTGCAGTGATCAAAAATAAATTAAGGGCTGTGCATTGACCAGATTCCAAGCGATGAAAAAAACACCTGTTTCAGTTCACAGGAGAGAAATAAATGTGTACCTATTGGAACAATTGCCAGCGCTAGAGCGTTCCTCTCGTCTATCTCGGCCACAGCAGGGTGTGTTTCATTCAGACCCTGACAAGCAAAGGAAGTGTTAGCAGAATCTATGCATGGGTAGTGACCTCTTTGTGACTGTGAGTAGCAGTGTAGCACAGGATGTTACCAGCAAGTCTGTTGGTTCAGCAGCAGGTGCTTCCTCTTTTACTGGCTCTGGTTCTGGTTCAGGCTCTGGCTCTTGTTCCACTTCGGGCTCTGAAACCGGAGGCGGTGAAGTTGGCTTGACTTCCTCCTCTGGCTCTTTGTTGTATTCTATAGCCAGTATGGCCTGAAAACAAATCAAATGGGCTCAGAGCAAACTCAACAAGAAACACATAGGAAAATCATGAAAAGGAAATGATCGAAATAGTTGCAGGGCCAAGTAACTCCTAGCAATTTGCATTACATGAGAAGTTCCAAATTATGTGCAATTACACACATACCTGATCATGCTAATCATTTACTAGGATGAACATGCAACTTTCTTTTCTTTTTTGCTTAAGGCTCGTTCGGAAACCAGCATACAGAACATTAATTTAGCTGCACTTCTCTAATATATTTACTCGGCTCTAACAGACACTATTACTAGAAAGCTAACTGAAACGAAGTATAGAGAACTGGCTAGCAACCCAGATAACAAAGTACACAACCAATGCTAGTTAGTTTGTTAGAAACTAGTTCTGAGCTAAATTCATTGTCCTCCTGATAGTGGAGATTCTGATATCTAAATGATGATGTCTTACTTGATATCCACACACCCCTATCTATAACAAAGTTCTGGTTTTAACCAGTTTCCGAACCTTATCTTTCATCGCGGGAGCATCTCTCACATATTCCTCCATAGTTTGCATGAATGATGCCGGAGGCTGTAGAAGTTATAAACGGAACGCTGTCAGCTGCTTGCTAACATGGAAACAGATACCAAAGACTTGCAAATCAAGTATGCAACGAACCTGTTCAATTTTCAAGAACTTCTCACCACGTGCTACGTGTATTGTTTTACACACTTCATAAAATTCTGACAATCTCTCAGACTGCGAAAGAAAAAAGAAAAAGAGAGGATGAAAAATCCAACAACATCAGTTAGATTACATATTCTTATTCAACACAGTTCACAAGGATTAAATCAGTGGCTCAGAATTTCAGTTTTAAAAATCAATCAGCATCAGTGGAGCTGATGAGGTTGAAGGGGGAAAACATGCTTTTATGATGGGTTTTATTTCCATACATAGGTATCTAAAACCAAATTAAACAGAAGTTGTTGAATCCCCATGGTCAACACTTGCTTGAGAATGCATATAACTAATCCTCATTAAAGTGAGATATCATATAGAGCAGCAATAGCTCGAATGGGCTTACATGGCTGCCCTAAGATTTTTTTTCTTTACAGTTTTCATCAATCAAGCACTGAAGCAATGGTCTGTCCACAATAATTAGTGGGTTATCCCATTGTCTTCCTATTGTCTCCTAAGTGCTGACAGATAACCAAGTTCACTTTATACGTCCAAGGATTTTGAGTTATGTTCATACAATAAAAGGAATTTTAGTTGTGTTGCTATAAACAGGGGAGGAAATCCAATGAACAATGTAATAGCGGATGAGCAACAGAGAAGGGATACGAATTTTACCTGGTTAGTTGCTCTTTTGTATATATCAAGGGCCCTAACAGCGTCATTTCTTTGCATTTCAAAGAACTGCAACAGGTAATGAGGTGTAAACTGGATGGGCAAAATAATAAAAATAGCTAGCGATTTAAGAAGTTTCACAAACTTATCCTAAGTGACAGCACAGAAAGTTCACCTTGTCAACAAGATTTATTGTCCCATCACTAATGGCAGTGTAGATCTTGACACTCTCCAGAGCAACCTTTCAGTAATGCATGAAACAAAGTCATTGAATGCCAAACCACTCATATACAATGCCTAAAAAAGAAACACGTGTGACATCTCAAAATAAGAAACAGAGGAAGCGAGCATATCCTACTTACCATTGAAAGCGCATGCTGGATTATAACATTATAAGATGATGCCCCTTGTGGCTGCAAAATTCAGTAATTCGTAACATGTCAAGAACATCACATGAAGAAAGGATTTGGTGAAACTAAAGAACTTGTGGTCGGCAAATAGCCCGTTACCTGGCAAGCAAGAAGCCGGAAAAGAAGTTGCTGCAGTGGTGGCAGGTGATCTAGCACACCAACAGTATCAAGATCCCGAGTCCTCTGCAGATATCAGAATTTTCCATAGAAACTTAGATGTGAAACTGAACTATTGTAACACAAACATTTTATGTTGACGTATATTTCAAATAGGATAAACTAACTAGTGTAAGTTTGGCTTCGGCGTACTATCTATTATGCATTGAAAATTTTGATCTAGTTATTCTTTAAGCACATGAAGCATGCTCCACATAATTATATCAACAATTAAAGGAAGTCTCATAGATGCAGTTAAGAGGAATAAGTAGGACTAGCATTGTATTTATGGTTATTTTGCTGTTGAGGGAAACTAGTATGATATACATACCGGAGGATCCGACTCCACATCATACTTCAGCACTCGGAAACATTCAAGTCTCTCTTCCAAATATGAAGCATAAGTGCGTACCCATGCAGAATAATCCCAAGCTGAACCAACAAGTAGAGAGCAAACAATCATGAAAAGTTCTCAAAACAGGATATGTATATAAATGACAGTACTAGTATGAATGTCATTTCGGCACCGGTGATAACACAACTACAAGCAATTAGTACCTCCTGAACTAGAATCATCCTTAAAGTAGGCCATGTTTAGCATATGTGATCTAGATCTGCCATAATTAATAAGCTCTTCACGAAACGTGGGATCAACTTCGCGAAGGGCACGATGTATGACAATTAATGTCTTCAGCGCAACCTGAGGAATAAATAACCAAGCAAAGAATGTTTATAAGTTCTTTATTGCATCACACATGAAAAGCATTATAAATAAAAAAAGGAAACCATCCACCATTCAAATAAAGTTTTTTCTTGTAGGAAAATAAATAAAGAATCGACAAGTTGATTTACTAAAGTTCAAACAATATATTATGGCTCTCAGAAGTTAGAATATAACATGTCATTCAGAATTAAGCACCATGAGGGAGGAGATATGATAGTTTAACAGGAAAATTTCAGATCTGAACCTGAATTTGAAATTAAATATGGAATGTATACAGAGAATCATTTTGCATAATTAAGTACAATAGAAATCTCCAGCTCACAAGCATGCCTTGACAAACCATCCATCCCATCCCAAGTACTCCCTCCGTCCCATAATACAAGAGCGTTTTCAATACCAGTGTAGTGTAAAAAACGCTCTTATATTATGGGACGGAGGGAGTACATATCAGTACAAAATTTGAAGTTTACACATTTCAGGTTTTATAAAAAGTAAGACCATACATGTTACCATGTCCTTATGAACATCACAAAGTTTACAAAGATTGCACCGAGATAGAATATGTAAAAAAGGGTTTTTGATACAAAAAGAGAACTAGTACATTCTAACAGAACAACAATCATAAGAAAACAAAGACAATGGCATTGTATTTGACCATCATAAATGGAAGAAATAAATCCATACCGCCCAGTTTCGTGTCTTCGAAAGACGCCTCGCTAGAGCATGAATGCAGTAAGCTACATCGGCCCTTGGCCTTGCAGCAGAAATGGAGAGGAAAATCTCTGCAAACCAATAAACATGTGGGTGATGGCAGTTGTAAAAGGTATCTACTCGCAATCAGAGAGAAAATTAGCGCGTCCGCAATACAAATACCAGGACAAATGCATGTAACCGTAAGCGAATGAAACTTCAAGCAGAACAGTGTTTTTCGTTGAAACAGTTTGTTCTGGCATATATTCAGTTGGATTTGCGCACATGCTCAACTTTTTACAAAATTGTAGATGGTTCAAAACTTCAGATGATGAAACGCTCAGTTCGCCGTAGTGGTGGTTCAACTAAGAGATGCGGTAAACCATTACCTCTTATGTACTTCTCCCTCGATGGACGCTCGCTATGGTTGGTGGCCTTCACAATTGCAATGTCCAGCTCCTGTTGTCCCGGAGAAATGGTGAGCCAGCAGTGAGTGAAGCACGACGGAAGCAGAGGTTCAAATATGGAAAGCTTCAAAGACAATTCAACATCCAACGGAATCATGAAAGTGGCCCGACCTTGTAATCGCTGTTCACTTTGGCCAGGCTCACAGTTGTGGTGTCCTTGAGGGCGCCGAGGTACTTCCTGAGGCTCTGCTGAGTGCCACCACCCGCCATTATCCCCAGCTCACGTGTGATGTCCTAGCTGGCCTGATTGCGAAGCAAAGCAGCAAAGCAGTGTAAATGAGATGTGCGCCAAACGCAAGCCAAATAAATGCTGTTTTCTCAGAATGAACCAGACAATGCAACAGCTAGATGACGGGTGCATGGGGCCTGGAACGGTTCCAGCTTTGGTTCAGCAAGAACTACTTCTCACCAAACTAGAAGCATTTACTACAAATCTACAAGCATAAGATATTAAGATGGAAGCAATTACTAGATAATTTTAGCAAGAACACGCAAGATCAATCAGTACAGCAACGGATCCAGAAGAAGATCGCCAAGAAAGCGGATCCAAATGAGCTGCAAACAGAAGAGGGCGAAGCAGGGGAACCAACGGCACCAAAATCTCTGACGCACCCAAGGGATATATTCCGCGAGATAAAGAGGAACGGGATGCCAAAGTGAACTCCACCGAATACTTGTGCAGAACAATTGAGCTAGATTGGTGGGAGAGAAAGTGGTCAGGAGCACGGATCCTATCTAACAAGGCCCATCTCCGGCAGGACTCTCCAGCAAGCCACCACTCACCTACAGAGCAGAAGCGCAAGAACACCGACAGAAGCGGAAGGCTGCTGAGACAAATGGCCGAACAGAGGCTGCACCGATGATACTGCTGCTCAGCGTAATAACCATGCGAATGAACGAAATGAAACAGAGGAGCCGAGCTGATGTTTCCTCCAAACCGAGCGGGACAAGGCAGGCAGGAATCCCGTCCGGATTCTCCGGGGAAAGCAGCGCAAACTTCTATGCCCGACAAAGAACAAGGGGACAAGTATAAATTCAAACTTCAATTCAACGCAATGGACAATTCAACTCAGAATACTGACGCCGACGAAGGCAAGAGTCCACCTGACGTGCTCCGGCAAGCAATCCCCGGGAGGCCGGTCGCTGGATCCAGCCGCGCGGCCGCAAAACCAGGGATCCAACTGAGCAACGGTAGCCGGAAACAGCGAGAGGAGGGGGGATTTCAACTTTCAAACCGGAGCTGTGGCAAACGAACAAGAAAGAAAGCAAATAGACAATCATTCGGCCGCACGGCGCCCCAGGAAAACAAACGGCTTTAATCAGGGCTAGAGCCCTGCGCCGCCACGCCACGGCCCCCAGAATCGCCCAAAAAGCTGGCACCGCCACGCGCAGCGCCGCAATCGAGAAGCATACGGCCAATTAGCCACACAAAACTACTCTAAGCAGCAGAGAAATTAAGCAGCTTATTAGCTCACCTCAGGGAGGATCCGGGCGGACGGGGAGGGGGGCGAGCTGCACGGGGTGGGGGCGGCAGGGGGGAGAAGAGAGGGGGGGTGCGGGGTGGGTTCTTGGCGACGGGGGGAGGAAGAGGAGGAGGAGGGGAGGTCGCTTTCGCGGCTCGGCCAACCCGGACGCGAACCACCACCCGGTGGCCGGACAGGGACGCGGCACCGGAGATTAAACAATGGAGACGACGCACACAGCGCAGCCGCAGCCACAGCCACAGCCAGAACTTTACTATACTCCAGATTAGCGTACGGGCTCGGCTCAGCTCAGCTGGGTTAGCTAGTTAATTAATCAATTGTCAAGACCAGGTAGTAGTACTATTAGTTACTTATTAAGTGCGTGATTAAGCCTGGCTTTCCGTTTGTTTGTTTGTTTAAGAAGTGCGTGGTTGATTGGCTTGCGGCTCCTTTTCCTTTCCATTTTTCTTTGCGCCGTCCGCCTTTTCTAAATTCCTCGCCTCCTCGTCGGTGGAGGGGAATGGGATGGGATGGGATGCGTTTTTTGGTTGTGGAATTTTAGTTTGATTTTTTAGTGTTTTCTGGAAGGAGGGGAGGGGGGGAGGGGGGTGACTGTGACTTCGTTTTAGTCCACATCATGGTCCCTAGTACTTTTCTCCTCCGCTACTGAAAAGGTTGAAATGCATAGGAGGCGCCGTTATTGTTTTGATTTTGAAGAGGAGAAGTGCACGGATGAACTCACGGACATATGAACCCACTTTGTAAAACTCAACTTATTTCTAAAAAATGCCAAAAAAATCTGAAAAAGAAAATCTCACTCTTACATCGTCACGTTCTACGTGTGCACGGAGAGTTTCGAGGAAAAGCAACTCTTTCTTTGGCCTATGCGAAAAAGACAACAAAAAATGTGTCATGGAACGCTATTTAGAAGCATTGAAATTTCTCTTTTTTGCGGAGGCAAAACCGAAGGAGGATTTTTTTTCACAAAACTTTGCGCCACCCACACATGTTGCGAAGATGTATGCGTGAAGTTTTCTTTTGAATTTTTTGACATTTTAAAATGTGATGGATATGAATTTTTTGAAAGTGGGTTCATATGCCCATGGGCTCAACACGTACACACTCTTGAAGATGCCTAAGTTTGGTCCCAATTTTAAGCCAGTGTGTACAATAAATCAAGTTTTTCGTAAGCATTGATGCTTAATGATGCGGGAGAGATGCATAATCAAACTTTTATTCTCTAAAAATAAGCACCGATGCAGGCCGAGGTAATTCCGTTTTCAAAACAAAAAAACAAGCACCGATGCTTAAAGAAAAATAAAGTTATTTCTCTAGGCACCTTGCATTGTCCAAGGACTAGATGTTTGAGTGATTCATTGTCGTCCTTTCTGGCCCAGCTCGTTTCTCACCGCGATCCTTTTCTTTGCATCGTCCTCTTTTCTTAATTCCATTGGTCCTCGTCGGTGGAGAGGAATATGATGTTTTTTTTGTTGGAGTTTAGTTCGCTTTCTTCAAGAGTTTTGTGGTAGGAGTTGTAAGGGATGACTGTGACTTTGTTTTGGTAGTCAACATCATAGTGCCTACTTTTCCTTTCAAAGGACAAAAATGCATTGGAGGCGTCGTTATTATTTTGTTATTTTAAGTTGGCTAGTCCTGATTTCAAGTGAGTGTGTGTCAGATCCTACAATAGTTAAGTGATTCATCACGGTCCTATCTACCGCAACTCGTCTCTTATCACAACCACCATGTCGAAATAGGGAGGCATAACATGACATTCTCCATTGGCGACAATTGGGCAATTCTACGTTCTTCCACTGCTTGGGTTTCTTCTTCTTTCATCCATGCCACCCCCTAATCTCTCCATGCTAAGTTGTCGGCAGAGACATGAGGCAAGAAAGAGAAAGGGGCGCTACCGCTGGTGATATGGTTGCCATTGGCTTGTTGTTGCCACTGTAGGACAATCATGTGTCATATCTCCAAACTAATGTTGAATCCCAACCGGGTGTCGTACAAGTGCCCTAATCCCCGTATGAATTGACATTGTCGGATTAGTTTTGCTTAGGTTTCGTTATACAAATCCTCATTTGCCAATACATTTATGGTCCTTTCTGAGCTTGGGATTTTAACTAAGGGGTCATGATGGTTTCAAACTCTACTATTTGAAAATGAACAAGATAACTATGTTGATTATTTTGCATTGGTCAAGGATGGGGACAAGGGATTTGAGGTTATCCCCACGCAGAACCAGATCTGCAACATCAACGGTGAGATGACCGAGGTGATGAAGAAGATAGAGGAGCTCATAGCGTTGTGAAGGATGATCTTCTGTGTGTTTGGGACGTTTGGGGCATACCAAAAGTTTCTTCAAATTGCCATGTGCTAGATATGATCCGTGGTGAATCGGCTAAAATACGTATAAGACTCATGTACAATCTTTTGAAATATTAGGATCAACTTGGCACCTTCGGAATATTGTTGGGACTTTATATGCACTTTTCACTCTTCTCCCAAGGGTGAAATGACATTGTTTTTTTTCTCTTTTCAACTTAGTCTTCACCTACTTGTTTTTCAAATTATAAGCTCAATCATGTCATACTATTATAAACTTTACCCATTCTGATATTTGTAAGAAGAGAAAGTTACATTGATGCACCTCAACTCAGAATATATATTTTCACATTACCGCCTAATGCTGAAATTATATCAGAGAGAAACATAATATAATGAGAGACGATTGAAAGAAAATCATAAAAATACTTATCAAAAATAGCTTGAAATTTCGCACGGACAGAGATCAAACCAGCCCATCCTATCATTTTTATATCATAAGATCTAATGCACTGTGATAAAATCATTTAAATCATGTTTTCACATATGTTCGAACAAATGCCCGGTCCGCTGCCACTAATCTACCTCTGTGCCTCTTACCTTATGAGCAGAACAGGAGGGCGTGACAGATGAAATGATCCTTTATCTTGTAAGGAAGATGAAGCAACGTGTTGGCCAATCTGTGGTTGCATGAAAGCAACCAGAAAAGATAAACATAAGAGTGCGTGGATTAGCACTCCAGGGTTGAATTTTATACGCTTGGATGACTCAAAACGGTGGGTAGATAAACAAGCCACTATTATAGCATCCCCAAGTGTACGTGTGTTACTCCTAGTACTAAGTTAATTGGTTTACACACTGGCTGGCAGGGTGTCGCGGGTTAGTTTAAGCGGCATGATTAGAGCGAGTGACCGGTGACGCACGAGGGACAACCAGCACCGAAGTGGCAGGGCCGGGGTTAGATCAGCTACACAATCAATCAGTGCTAATCTTTTATTCCAGGGTGATTATAATACTGTATGTATACTGAAGTGGTCTGTGGTATTTTATGGGCAGTCCAGCGTAGCCGCTGGTGCGTCGAAGGGGGGAGTGGGATAATAATTGGGGCGCACGCACAATCAAACGTGGGTGGTGCTGAGTAGGACTTTCATTTGAGCCTTTTTCTCGCCATTGCCCGCCCTTCTTTTTTTGCCCTTGCACGCAGGTGCGCAGCTCCACGTTTCGCCGCTTCGGTACGTGCGTGTGTACGGTCTCTTCTTGCTTCTATGCTCCACTCTTAGGTCAAGTTGCACATACACCCTCCGCACATTTCACTTGTGCAAGAAATCCACTTTTGTAGGAGACCACCCTCCCCCCGCCCCAAAAAAACCCTCTGCCAAAAGTCTAAATAAATGACACCCTGAATTATGAAACCTATTTTACACCCTCGGGCATCTAAGCGAGCTGCGAGGAATGACCCTGTTTCGCAAGTGTGCAAGCCTTGTGCAACGGGCGAGCGGTTCTTATGGGTGGTTCGACAAACCGGTAGAGGAGACAAGAGCAATTGTTGGAATTAGGCGGCAGTGAAGCAAAGCTAGACCTGATAGTGTGAGAGCCGTGGAGTCGGAGGCAAGGAAGAAGATAAGGTGCGACGATGAAGGATTTAGGGTCAACCAAGGTGACTGGAGGACTGGGGAGTAAGAGATTTGCCGAACAGTCGTTGCCGCCCAAAGCAATACAACAATGTGGAAAGAGATGGTGGTGGTAGGACGATGAGAGAGAGAGAGAGAGAGAGAGAGAGAGAGAGAGAGAGAGTTACACACACAAATAGCCAAATGTGCATTTCCTTCTTTTTTTAGGAAGGGTATGGAAAGCAGATTCATACCTACCTAGGTAAAATTATGCAAAGTCCAACCGTGACCAAGACATAAAGCTATGCAAAAGGCCACATGACATGGTTCCTTAGTATGAAACGATCCTTAACCAGCCAAACCATTTAACTTAACAGGAAGGGAGGAATAAATACATTTGTCAAATTTGTGGCAACTCCCCTCATTTACAATTCGGCGTTGTGCATCCAGGCTGCTCTCCATCCCAAACCCAAGTAGGATGACAGTATTTCACGGATGCGGGAGAAAATTTACGGGTCGCCGGACCCCTTAGAATTATAAGTTGAGGAAGCGGAGCCAGGCCCGACAGTGGGAGGCCCGCCGAGTCGGAGACAAGGACGAAAACAAGAGTGGTGGCGCATCGACGAAGGATTACAGGCGACCAGTGTGAGTACGGGGTGGGTGAGCGAGAGATTTATCGGAGGGTTGTTGCCTTTGCCGGCAAAAGCAGTACAACAATGTGGTGGGCCGATCTGAGAGACGGAGATAGATAGGGAGAGAGGGAGGGTGATGTGTGTTACAACATACTACTAGTGAAGTGCAAAACGTGCATTTTCTTCTTCTTTTTTGGGAGGGGGGAGGGGTATGATATTATGGAAAGCAGATTCATACCTACCTAGGTAAATTTATGCAAAGTCCGTCAGTGAAGAAGACATAAAGCTATGCAAAAGGCCACATGACATGGTTCCCAATATGAAACGATCCTTAACTAGCCGAACCATTTAACTTGAACAGGAAGGAAGGAGTACATTTGTCATCTGTGGCAACTCCCCTCATTTTACAATTCGGCGTCGTGCATCCAGACAGCTAGCTCTCCACCCTCAAACCGAATCAGGATGACAGCATTTCACCGATGCAACGGGACGCACGTGGATCAAACCTACTTCTTCCGTCTCACCAAGTAGTAGAGTTGAGACACTTATTTTGAGACTGAGGAAGTACTTGTAAACCACCGAAACATGTATTGTTAACGTTTAACCCAAAAAAATCGATCATCTTCTGAAGAAGAAAGCAAACCCAATCGATGGATCGTTTTCCAGGGTCTGCAACGCGAAAGCGGCGCCTTCACCTACCACTCCAAATCGGCCCAGTTGTCCCTACCTTTGCTAGCTTGCTAGCTCCTGGCCGTATGTATGATTTCGCGGGCGGGGACGGCATGTGAGTCGTTGGCGACCGACCGAGATGATTAGCCACCGAATAAACAAGACCTGCAGAGATGGGATCATTGGGGTTGAGTAGAATGTGGGGGAGGAAGCTGCATGCATGAAGCGCGGAGACGAATAGACTAGAAAAGGGAGAAACGAGACACAAAAGTCAGAATTGGGTAAAGCATCTAATCCTGCTGGCTGGCTGGCAGGCTAGATCGGCGCCATCATCACCAGACAGACAGAGCGGAGGGCACCAGCTAGCAGCTGCTGCTATCCTAGCGCCGACATTCCCTGCCGCACGGTGATCGATCGGTCTATTCTCCCGGTTTCACATTCTCTACTACTTCAGTGCTGGTAGTTAATGGCGCCACTAGTTAATTAGTACTCCCCCCGTCCCAAAATTTTAGCTGTGTGTGTGTGGTGGGAGCGAGATCATCATCTCTTTTTTTTAAAGGAAGCAAGATCGTGGTAAATGGGGTAGGTGGATCGTGTACCCTTTGCCTTTGCTTTCTTTCTCAGAATCAAGCGTAGCCCTTTACTAGACGATAGCAGTGTTTTGTTAGATTTCTTCTGATGCGGCCAGCCCATCAGGGTTCAAATCCTAGACTTGGCACTGGTGCTCGCATTTTTCCGACGATGTTCATTTAGTGAAAGGAGACGTTCCGGTGTATATGAGTATATGCTTTGTACTATGTTAAAAAGAGCGGTGTTTTGTTGGACGGGTTCCTTGATCACTCGACAGTCTAGCGCCGACATTCCCTGATCGATCGATCGATCGATAGCCTCGATTTCACATTCTCTCCTTCACTCCTGGTAGTTAATGGTACTGTCAATTGTTAACTAGTATGCTAATAATTGAGGTGTCTGTGGTGGCAGCGAGATCATTCTTTCGTTTAGAAAGGAGGCAAGATCATGGTACATGGGGTAGGTCGATTATGTACCCTTTCTTTTTTTTCGAGGATCAACATACTTACGATGAGTATGTTAATGGGTAGCCTGTCGGCATCGACGGCCCAGTCCAGGCTCTTTTCTTCAGTACCAAGCCCTGAAAATCCACGGCTACATTGCTCCCTTCGTTTTCCCGCAAAGGCTATATCTCGCTTGTTGCGAGTCTTCCTTCGGTCTCGCCTGAATCGTCGACAGTTGCGGGCCAGCCCATTTGGGCATACCAAAAAGAAATAAGATTGAAGAAAAAGGGCGTGCAGGATTCGTGTTAAATTAGTAGGTCGCGACCTTGTTAAAGGAAAAAGAGACGGTTTCTAGACGATAGCGGTGTTTTGTTGGGCGAACTAAACTTACCTCGTATGATGGTTAGGTTTCTTCTGATGGAACCAGCCACCAGGGCTCAAATCCTAAACTTCGCACTGGTGGTTGTATTTTTCTCATGATGTTTATTTAGTGGGAGGAGACATTTCAGTGTATGTGGGCATATGCTTTGTACTATGTTAAAAAAAGAGCAGTGTTTTGTTGGACGGGTTCCTTGATCACTCACCCATCTAGCGCCGACATTCCCTGATCGATCGATCGATAGCCCCGATTTCACATTCTCTCCTTCACTGCGGGTAGTTAATGGCAGTGTCAATAGTTAACTAGTATACTAATAATTGAGGTGTGTGTGTGGCGGGAGCGAGATCATTCTTTCGTTTAGAAAGGAGCCAAGATCATGATACATGGGGCAAGTGTTGGGGAACGTTGCAGATAACAAAAAAAATTCTACGGTTTCACCAAGATCCATCTATGAGTTCATCTAGCAACGAGTGATCGGATTGCATCTACATACCTTTATAGATCACGCGCGGAAGCGTTCAAAGAACGGGGATGAGGAAGTCGTACTCGACGTGATCCAAATCACCGGAGATCCTAGCGCCAAACGGACGGCACCTCCGTGTTCAACACACGTACGGTCAGCGTGACGTCTCCTCCTTCTTGATCCAGCAAGGGGGGAGGAGAGGTTGATGAAGATCCAGCAGCACGACGGCGTGGTGGTGGATGCAGGGGTCACCGTAGCAGGGCTTCGCCGTTCTACTACGAGAGGGAGAGGTGTTGCAGGGGAAAGGGAGGCGCCAAGACTCAAGGGTGTGGCTGCCCCCTCCCTCCCCCCTTTATATAGGCCCCCTAGGGGGTGCGCCGGCCCTAGGAGATGGGATCTCCTGGGGGGGCGGCGGCCAAGGGGTGGAGTGCCCCCCAAGCCAGGTGGGGCGCCCCCCCCACCCTAGGGTTCCCAACCCTAGGCGCATGGGGTGGGCCAAGGGGGGCGCACCAGCCCATTATGGGCTGGTTCCCCTCCCCACTTTGTCCCATGGGGCCCTCCGGGATGGGTGGCCCCACCCGGTGGACCCCCGGGACCCTTCCGGTGGTCCTGGTACAATACCGGTGACCCCCGAAACTCTCCCGATGGCCGAAACTGCACTTCCTATATATAATTCTTCACCTCCGGACCATTCCGAAACTCCTCGTGACGTCCAGGATCTCATCCGGGACTCTGAACAACTTTAGGGTTACTGCATATTCATATCTCTACAACCCTAGCGTCACCGAACCTTAAGTGTGTAGACCCTACGGGTTCGGGAGACATGTAGACATGACCGAGATGGCTCTCCGGTCAATAACCAACAGCGGGATCTGGATACCCATGTTGGCTCCCACATGCTCCTCAATGATCTCATCGGATGAACCACGATGTCGAGGATTCAAGCAACCCCGTATACAATTCCCTTTGTCAATCGGTACGTTACTTGCCCGAGATTCGATCGTCGGTATCCCAATACCTCGTTCAATCTCGTTACCGGCAAGTCACTTTACTCGTATCGTAATGCATGATCCCGTGACCAGACACTTGGTCACTTTGAGCTCATTGTGATGATGCATTACCGAGTGGGCCCAGAGATATCTCTCCGTCATACGGAGTGATAAATCCCAGTCTTGATCCGTGTCAATCCAACAGACACTTTCGGAGATACCCGCAGTATACCTTTATAGTCACCCAGTTACGTTGTGACGTTTGGTACACCCAAAGCACTCCTACGGTATCCGGGAGTTACACGATCTCATGGTCTAAGGAAAAGATACTTGACATTGGAAAAACTCTAGCAAACGAACTATACGATCTTGTGCTATGTTTAGGATTGGGTCTTGTCCATCACACCATTCTCCTAATGATGTGATCTCGTTATCAATGACATCCCCATGTCCATAGCCAGGAAACCATGACTATCTGTTGATCAACGAGCTAGTCAACTAGAGGCTCACTAGGTACACATTGTGGTCTATGTATTCACACATGTATTACGATTTCCGGATAATAAAATTATAGCATGAATAATAGACAATTATCATGAACAAGAAAATATAATAATAATCCTTTTATTATTGCCTCTAGGGCATATTTCCAACAGTATCCCACTTGCACTAGAGTCAATAATCTAGTTACATTGTGATGAATCGAACACCCATGGAATTCTGGTGTTGATCATGTTTTGCTCTAGGGAGAGGTATAGTCAACGGATCTGCTACATTCAGGTCCGTATGTACTTTACAAATCTCTATGTCTCCATTTTGAACACTTTCATGAATGGAGTTGAAGCGACGCTTGATATGCCTGGTCTTCCTGTGAAACCTGGGCTCCTTGGCAAGGGCAATAGCTCTAGTGTTGTCACAGAAGAGAGTCATCGGGCCCGACGCATTGGGTATGACTCCTAGGTCGGTAATGAACTCCTTCACCCAGACTGCTTCGTGTGCTGCCTCCGAGGCTGCCATGTACTCCGCTTCACATGTAGATCCCGCCACAACGCTTTGCTTGCAACTGCACCAGCTTACTGCCCCACCATTCAAAATATACACGTATCCGGTTTGTGACTTAGAGTCATCCAGATCTGTGTCGAAGCTAGCGTCGACGTAACCCTTTACGACGAGCTCTTCGTCATCTCCATAAACGAGAAACATTTCCTTAGTCCTTTTCAGGTACCTCAGGATATTCTTGACCGTTGTCCAGTGTTCCTTGCCGGGATTACTTTGGTACCTACCTACCAAACTTACGGCAAGATTTACATCAGGTCTGGTACACAGCATGGCATACATAATAGAACCTATGGCTGAGGCATAGGGGATGACACTCATGTCTTCTATATCTTCTGCCGTGGTCGGACATTGAGCTGAGCTCAATTTCACACCTTGCAACACAGGCAAGAACCCCTTCTTAGACTGATCCATATTGAACTTCTTCAATATCTTATCAAGGAATGTGCTTTGTGAAAGACCTATGAGGCGTCTTGATCTATCTCTATAGATCTTGATGCCTAATATATAAGCAGCTTCTCCAAGGTCCTTCATTGAAAAACTCTTATTCAAGTAGGCCTTAATGCTGTCCAAAAGTTCTATATCATTTCCCATCAAAAGTATGGGTAACGCCCCGAGACCGATGTGCCAGGTGTCGTTCAGTTATTCGCTGGTGTTGCCTTGTCATTGCTTGCGTCTCATGCATTGCATATCATGTCATCATGTGCATTTCATCTGCATACGTGTTCGTCTCATGCATCCGAGCATTTTCCCCGTTATCCGTTTTGCATTCCGGCGCTTCGTTCTCCTCCGGTGGTCATTTCTACCTTTCTTTCGTGTGTGGGCATTAAACATTTCTGGATTGGACCGAGACTTGTCATGCGGCCTTGGTTTACTACCGGTAGACCGCCTGTCAAGTTTCGTATCATTTGGACTTCGTTTGATACTCCAACGGTTAACCGAGGGACCGAGAAGGCCTCGTGTGTGTTGCAGCCTAACACCCCTCCAATTTGGCCCAAAACCCACCTTACTCTGCTCCATCATCTAGAGCGTTCGATCACGATCGCGTGGCCGCAAACCGCACCTCATTTGGACTCTCCTAGCTCCCTCTACCTATATATATATGTCTCCCTCCAAAATCCTCGCGCAGATCTAACCCAAGCTTCTTCCCACTCCGCCGCCGGACATGTCCGCGCCAGCCGGACGCGTCCAGCCTCCACCTCACGCTATCCAATCAGAAGCCGCCACATCGCCCCGCCGCCACTCTCCTCCAACCACAGCGCGCCATGTCAGCGCCCGCGCCGTCCCACTTCACCGTCGGCCCGCGGAGCCCATCCGGGGCCCGCGCGGGCCCAGTTTCGCCGCCGCCGCACAGGAGCGCACGGCTCCCCTTCGCCTTGCCGGATCGGGGCGCCGCCGCCGCCCCTTTGCCGGCCATCGCCGGAGCTTCGCCCAGCCGCTTCGCCAGGTCACCAGCCCCGCCATCCTCTTCCTCTCTGCTTCTCTCTCTCATGAGCGTCCTCTCTCTGTTCTCCCCAGGGGTCCTCGCCGGAGTCCCATGCCTCGTGCTCGTTGCCGAAGTGGACGGGTCTCGCCGGAGCTGCCGCCCTCTCGTCGTACCCGGCCTCCCCGTCGTCCTTGGGCGTCCTCCGCCCCAGATCCGGTTGCCCCGCCGCCGATCTACCCGTTTCCGGCGCCTCCCGCGCGCCCCCGGCCTTCGCAGCCCTCGCCGAAGTCCCTGTATCGCCGCGCCGCTGCCATGGCCACCACGGCTTCGAGCTCAGGAGGAGCACGACGGGGCTCTCGCTCACCTGTGCCTCGTGGGCCGGCCCATCTCTCCAGCTTCCCCGGCCCAGCTCCAGATCCGCGCCGCCCTTCCGGCCTGCCTTCTCTTCCTTCACGGGCCGCAGCCCAGGGATGAGACACCCCCAGCGCCCCGCCTCTTTTTTTCCTTCCTGCTGTTGGGCTAGTCCATTTCGGCCCGTGATGTTTTTTTTTCAGCGCCTGGGATTTTTCCTAATTATTCCAGAGATTGCCAGTTTTGCAAAATAGTCCCCCTAGTTCATGCATTTAATAACTCACTAATCGTGCATCGGATTAAAATGATTTATATATGAAACTTGTTCAGAATTTTGTGTAGATTAATAATATCCAACTTTCATCCATGTTTAAAATATTTAAAATGTTGTTTGCATTAATTTGCTCCTATGTCATGCTAAATGGTTTAATTCATAACTAAATAACCGTAACTCGGAATTTAATAAATTTTATATGTAATTGGGGTAGAATTTTGTCTAGTTTAATATGGTGCACTAATCTTGCATGCTTAACAACTCGAAAATTATGTTTAGGGCAGAACAGTACCAAATCTAATTTATGCTCATGAGGAGTTTCCGGATTTGTTGTTCGTTGCTCCCGGCCTCATTTAAACTTGCCTAGATAGGTAGTTTTGTCGTGCTTCACCCTCTTGCCATGTTTAACAACATTTAATATTGTTGGGTACATAAACGGGATCAAAATAAATAACTTATCGTGGTGTTCCGTCAATATTCAACTCGTTGCATATTTGAGCTCCACTTAATTTGTAGGATTGTTTGTGCACTTTGCCATGCCATGCATACTTAAACCGGACATGCATCATACTTGTTTGCGCATCATGCGATGATTATGTTGTGGTTGTTTACTATGTTGTCTGCTTCTTTCCGGTGTGCTTCTTCGGGTTGGTTCCGATAACGTCGTGTTGTGAGGATTCGTTCGTCTACGTTCCGTTTGTCTTCTTCATGGACTCGTTCTTCTTCCTTGCGGGATCTCAGGCAAGATGATCATACCCTCGAAATCACTACTATCTTTGCTATGCTAGTTTGCTCGCTCTTGCTATGCCAATGCTTCGATGCCTACCATTTGCTTGTCAGCCTTCCAATTGCCATGTCAAACCTCTAACCCACCATGTCCTAGCAAACCGTTGATTGGCTATGTTACCGCTTTGCTCAGCCCCTCTTATAGCGTTGTTAGTTGCAGGTGAAGATTGAAGTTTGTTCCTTGTTGGAACATGGAGATGTTGTTCCTTGTTGGAATATTGTTTACTTGTTGGGATATCACGATATATCTTATTTAATTAATGCATCTATATACTTGGTAAAGGGTGGAAGGCTCGGCCTTATGCCTGGTGTTTTGTTCCACTCTTGCCGCCCTAGTTTCCGTCATATCGGTGTTATGTTCCCGGATTTTGTGTCCCTTATGCGGTTGGGCTATTATGGGAACCCCTTGACAGTTCGCCTTAAGTAAAGCTCCTCCAGCAATGCCCAACATTGGTTTTACCATTTGCCACCTAGCCCTTTTCTTTTCCCTTGGGAGTCGCGCTCCCGAGGGTCATCATTATTTTACC